>NC_133333.1:90433567-90748779 GCF_042186555.1 Aquarana catesbeiana
GAAATATAAATAGATTTGTTCGGCAAGAATGATTCTTCATGAATCCATGCTGATTACTGCTAATGATACCGTTCCCGTTACTTAAAGCGTGTGTATATAGTCCCTTATCCCCTCCAAGAGCTTGCATACTATTGATGTTGGGCTAACTGGTCTGTAATTCCCAGGGATGTATTTTGGCTCTTTTTTTACATATTGGTGCTACATTGGCTTTTCTCCAATCAGCTGGTACCATTCCAGTTAGTAGTCTGTCAGTAAAAATTAGGAACAATGGTCTGGCAATTACTTGACTAAGTTCCCTAAGTATCCTCGGGTGCAAGCCCTCCAGTCTTTAAAAATTTTTTTTTTTTTTTTTTTTTTGGCTCTATTCCCACTATGTCTTTCGTGTTCTATCTTGGCTGCCCTAATTGCACCCTTACATTTCTTGTTGCATTCTTTATAAAGTCTGAATGCTGATGATCCCTCAACCCTGTATTTTTTTGAAGGCCTTCTTCTTTGCTTTTTATATGCATTTTTACATTGGAGTTAAGCCATCCAGGACTTTTGTTCGCTCTTTTAAATTTATTACCCAATGGGATGCATTGGCTAATGCCCTTATTTAATATGCTCGTAAAGCAAACCCATCTCCCCTCAGTGTTCTTTGTTCCTAAGATTTTATCCCAATTCATGCCTTCTAACAAGGTTTGTAGTTTAGGGAAGTTGGCTCTTTTGAAATTCAGTGTCTTTGTATTCCCCTTATGTTATCTGTTTGTGATTTATACTGAAGTCAGTTGACCTATGTTCGCTGTTTCCTAAAATGCCCCGTATTTCCACATCCGTGATCAGGTCTGTATTGATGGTAATCAGTAGATCCAGTAACGCTTTATTTCTAGTTGGTGCGTCTACCATCTGAACCATGACATTGTCCTGCAAGACATTTAGGAACTGGCGAGCCTTGGACAAATCGTGGTTTCCTCTGCCCAGTCTGGATAATTAAAATCCCCCATTATAACACTTCCCATCCTTGCTGCTAATCCAACTTCTGATAGGAGATCCATCTCCCCCCTCCTCCCTCAGGTTGGGGGGGCCTATAGCATACTCCCAGTAATATTTTTCCCCTTGGCTTCATCCTTTTGGAGCTCTACCCATAAGGATTCCACCCCTCCCTAGCTCCCTTAGTGATGTCATCTCTCACATTCACTTGTACATTATTCTTGAGATAGATATATAGACCTATTATAATATAAAAATGTGGTTGCCAGCCAATCATGAGAGCTGTTGAACCAGGTCTCTGAAATTCCCACAAAATCCAAATTCTCCTTGTACAACATCTCTAGTTCACCCATCTTGTCCGCCAGGCTCCTGGCATTGGTGAACATGGCACGTAGTTTAGACTGGTCGCATACTATCCTCTGAGATTGCAACTAGGACTTGCTACTATACTTGCCTTGGGTTTATGTGCTTTGGTCAACCTATCACTGATGCCCCTTATACTACCCTCTGGAATATGTTCTGTGCTATCGCTACCTCTGCCCCCCCCCCCCGTCTCCTAGTTTAAAAACCCCTCTAACTTTTTGGCTATCTTTACTCCCAGCTGATCTGCACCCTCCTCATAGGTGCAGTCCGTCCCTTCTATAGTACTGGTGATCGACTGAGAAGTCGGCAAACCCAAACCCCTCCTTACTACACCAGCTCTTCAGCCACTTGTTTACTTCCCTAATCTCCCTCTGCCTTTCTGGTGTGGCTCGCTGTACCGGTAGTATTCTTGAGAATGCTACCTTGGAGGTTCTTTTCCTCAATTTAGCTCCCAAGTCCCTAAAATTGCTCACTCCCTAGTCCTCTCTTGTCTCAACTACTGCAACTCCCCCTTATGAGATTTCCCCCCCCCCCCCTTTTCAGTCCATTGAGAATGCTTCTGCCATGCTCATCCACCCTACCAACCATTGAGTGTCTGCTGCTCCTCTCTCAATCCTTCCACTGGCTTTTACTTGCCCAACAAATTCAATGTAAAATGCTAACCGCTTACCAAACCGTTCAACTCTGCCCCCAACTACATCACTAACCTAGCCTCAAAATACCAACCTACTTTTTCGTGTCATTCCTCCAAAGATCTCCTGCTCTCTAGCTCCCTCGTCGCCTCCTCCTATGCTCAGCTCCAGAACTTTTCCTGAGCTTCTCCCACCCTATGGAATTCCCTACCTCCAATCTGGGGTGGTGTTTGTTGTGTGGGGTGTTTTTTTTTTTTTTTTTTTTTTTTTTTTTTTTTGTATCACTTGACCCTCCCTACTAGATTGTAAGCTCTAACCAGCAGGGCCCTCTGACTCCTCCATGTATTGAATTATTTTATAACTATGCTGTCTGCCCTCATGTTGTAAAACGCTGTGCAAACTGTTGGCGCTATAAAAAAATCCTGTAATTCTTTGACCTGTCATCTTCATAGCACCATTTTTCAAAATGGAGAACCTTGGTGCTTTTGTCCACCAATGTATAAATGTTGCTGTGCAATGACTGAATGCTCTTCTGACTTTGGAAAAATGCTGACAGAATTCTGTGTGCTAACTTCTATTGGAAAGTGCCTCTTCCCCTGGCAGTCATGCTGCTCCTCCTGGCTTCCTTTTTTAATTATTTATTTTGTCACTGACCTAGAACATTTATGCAGTGGGAAGCCAGACACAGAGGTAGTTGACCTTTTCAGAAGGAGATCAGCAAAGCAGCCCACTTACATGTCATCCTAAAGTGTGGGGGGGGGGGGTTTTTTTGTCTTACCAGGACCTGCTAAATTCTGGTTGCCATGGTGACTGTCGAAGTCTGACAGTTGAGGTGTCCTGACTTTACGCTCCAATACTCTGACATTTTTCCTTATCCAAGTTGCCCACCACACCTATCCTCTGCTTGCTGCTTCATATGACTTTCATCTTACATGGCACAGTGCAGGGGTAGCTGGTTCCCTCTACCCAACAATATTTGTGTGGCGAGTCGCTCTGATAGAAGTGATTCAAGTTGGGGGGAATCTTAACTTCTCATTTATGGCTATGCCTGAGAAACCCTATACTGCCAACCAATGGCTCCAATGAGGATTGAGAGTTGTATATATGGTTTATAAAAGTATATGTGTGGATATCTCTCTCATATTTGTAAATGTATGTTCATATGTTGGGAGGGTTGGAGAGAACTGTAAATGTGGCTGCTCTGAAGAGGGTGTGGGATATCCAGTTTCCTTATAGCAGGTTAAACGGCACCATGCTTGTGCTGTTTAACCACTTCCAGCCCACGGACGTCATATGACGTCCTGGGCTTTGAGCAGGTATATCTGAATGATGCCTGTAGTTACATACATCATTCAGATATTAAAGAAAAAATCTTGCGAGCCACAATGATCCAATACCTTAATGGCAAACCAACTAAAATTAAATATAAATGCCCAGCTGCAAACGCAGATCATGTATTCATGGCTGTGCAGTAAACCTAAAATAAAAAAATTTGCGCTGCGCTTAGGTGTGTATCATTATGTCCATTCACCCTAGTGGTACCATATTAAAAAATACAATGTGCAAATGATGTAGATCTGAAATCAATTCTGCATATACAAATCAATATATCAAAGACGTGCAACAAAGTGCCATATACGATAAATCCAAAGTGCAATGTGCAAATGATGAAGAACTGAAATCAATTTTACATGAATAAATAAATGAGTGCAACAAACACTTATTAATCGATGATATTCAGTAAAATAAATAAAACCGTGCACTATAAATAATATATCATATACATATCACATGCAAAACTCCAATATGATCATATAAGTGACAGGTGATATTGAAAAAAAAATATATATATATACATATAACCATATAAGTGATAACGGTTGTCCTTATTTGTGAAAAATCCTCCAACATAATATCACAATGTGCTGTGAAAATTCCAAAAAGAGGACTTCGGTGCATAAAGTGTTTCACAGAAAAAAATCCAATTGCTGAATCAAAGTGCCCAGATCATGCTGTGATGTGCCCCGGTGACCCCCAAAGTGGTTGCGCTCACCTTAGAGCGTGTGACAGTGTTCAGCTGCGTCAATACATGCTATGGAGCCACCCCTGGGCTCAGTGATTGATAACAGATGATCTCCAAGCAGGCTCTCTATGGCTCCACAGACATCGTACCAAAAAAATAGAAGGACTGCAAATTAATCACAAATATCAAAGCCTGAAGCATGCAGCATCTTTTTAGTGGGCTACATCAAAGTTCTGAAAAAAGTGCTGTGATCTGATGAAACAACTAAATTGCGGCAACAATCGATTCTTTTCCCGCCGCAGGGTTTACTGTGGTAAAACCAACAGTCGTGGGCAGTGCATCACCAAGCCTCCATACCTCAATTCTGCAAGGCCACAACTTGGTCTTCAATCCATACATTTACCAGATTGTGACAAAGGTAAAGGTAGAAGATGGCACACGTGCACCTGTCTGGCTGTGGTGATAGAATGTGGTGATAGAATCTGGTAAATGTATGGATTGAAGACCAAGTTGTGGCTTTGCAGAATTGAGGTATGGAGGCTTGGTGATGCACTGCCCACGACTGTTGGTTTTACCACAGTAAACCCTGCGGCGGAAAAGGAATCGATTGTTGCCACAATTTAGTTGGTTGGTTGATCCTGCCTGTTCCTATGTCCCCCTTAATGTGCTGACCATGGTAATCATGGCTGCTGATCCATGATTACCATGGTCAGTTTATGTGCCTCTGTCATCCTTTCTCCTCTCCCCCCCCTCCCTGCCTGTCAAGCCAACAGGGAAAGAGATAGGAGTGCAGCAGGATGACAGAAGCACATAAACTGACTATGGTAATCGTGGTTCGGCAGCCATGATTACCATAGTCCACACACTAAGGGGTGCCTTCAAGCCTTGCCCTCTGCCAGCCCCTCTTTTCTACAAAGCCATCCTACACCGTGTGTGTGTTTTGGTTTTTTGTTTGTTTCTGGCTGGCCACGTGACCGCTTCCCTGGTTGTTCTACTCCCCCGATCGAAGGGCTACAGGGGGAGAGGCTGAGTGGAGAGCACAGCGGTCATGTGACCTCCTGGCTGACAGACTGGCTCCTCCCGCTGTAGCCCTTAGAGCAGCCGGATGTCATGTGTCCGGCCAGAAACTATCTGGGGGAAAAAAAGGTATTTACAGGGACAATTTTGGGGGAAAAAAAACTTGTACACAGTGTAGGATTGCTTAATAGAACAGAGGGAGGGGCTGGCAGTAATATTTAACTTTGCAACCACTTTATTTCTTAGATCTAGTGCCTACATTTTTTGGAAGCTATATTTAATTTTTTTTTTTTTTTTTTTTTTTTTTTCAGCCCTTACAACGATTGAAGGACTTTTGGAAAGAACTATTGCGGGTTTACAGCAGGAGCAGCCTCTCCGCAGGGTAAGTCTGTGATATTTCTGACCATGCTTGTGAATAAGGTGCTCTGAAATAAGACCACCATTCTGCCACATCCAAATGATGGGTCACACCAGCAGCTTAACCACTTGACCTCCGCCCACTAGGAAATGCCAATTTCACCAAATTTAAAAGGACGCTTCTCCCCACAGCTCAGGGAGAGCTCGACTGTCTGTCTCTGGGGCAGGTCCTAGGCGGCGGCAGCATGTCCGGTGCTACAGGCCGCCTTTTTTTTTTTTTTTTTTTTTTTTTTTTTCAGAGTAGAGGGCCGGCCGGAAGTGAGTTATGCAGGCGCAGTGTAATTTCAGGCCTGAGGAAGAAGCATGCATGCTTCGAACGCGCGCACCCTCCCGCTGAACTTTAATCCGGAAGTGACGACATTGCAGCAGGACGTTCCAGTGTTCATGGATCCTACGCCCCCCCCCCCCCCCCCCCCCGGATACTGAAGGCATTGGACTCCACCGCTGCGTTTGCTACTGAGGACGGCTTCTCGGTACACACCAGTCCCAGCCCTGCATCCTCTGGATAAGTGCGAATGACACCCATTATACATGCCTGTCTCTCTCATCTGTTTGTGAGTGTATTTGCTATTATTTATTTATTTTTACATTGAATCCATTAAATTTTTAATATACTACACTTAGAAGGCGCCACTTTCTTTCCTTCAGTTCTAGATAGGACAGCTGATAAAAATAAATCTTTGTCCTGTTAAAAAGAAAATGCAGCCAGTCAAGTGACCTTTTTCAACCTCAAACTCAGGAACAAGGCTATAAGCCCCAAGAGAAGGAATTGGTTGACACAAACGGGCAAAGGCAGAGGGCAATGCCTTTTCCATCCTCCTGCACAACCAATAAATCGCAATGACTCATCATTTGACAGTGGGAAGTCTTCAGAAATTCCTTCCTCGCTGGGCAAGTATGACAGAAAACCCATTAATTCTAGACCTGCTGGCCCAGGGATACAAAATGGAGCTTTCGGATCTTCCTCCAGAAAGACTTTGTAACAAACCTGCCAAGGGACACAACAAAGGCCCTATCCATGAAGAACCTGTTGGGGGATCTGATGCAACAGGGAGTTGTGATTCAGGTATCTCCAGAGGAACGTTATCAGGGTTTCTATTCCCATATTTTCCTCGTAAAGAAACCGTCAGGAAGCTTTCGTCTCATTCTCAACTTTAATGGTTTTAACAGGTCAGTCCGATAGAGAGTCTGAAGAGAGCGGAGAGGAGGGAACATCTTCCACACAGAGCTCCGGAGAAAGGACGAACCTGCCACCTCTCCTCAGCCTCTGAGGAACTTCAACTCCCAGCAATCTGTCCGCAATGAGGAACTACAACTCCCAGCAATCTATCACGCTATGTGCCCCATCTCTTTCCCTTTACCCATGATTTGGCTGATCTACAGCTGCATGTAAGCTGTGTCCATTCTGCTGAATCCACCGGAATGCCCACCCAGATGCTGCACACCATTTATTGAATTGGTGCTTTCTTGGTTACCTTCCAAGCTTGATTGGCTTGTCAGGTGTACACCTGTATAAGTCCCATCGTTCCAGTAAGAGACTGGTATTTCTGGTGGTGGACTTCTCATGTTACTCACTAATCACTTCATATTTTTATATTGATCATATGTCACTTTATAGCTCCCCCCCTTTTTTTTTTTTTTTTTTTTTGTCCCTGACATTTTCACCAGTTTGGTTTTGTGGCTATTGCATCTGTATTATTGTCGATAATTACCATTCTCAACATTTGTTTGCTCTGCACATTTTCTTTTTCTTTTCAGTCCGATACAGGAGACTCCGTATGAACTCCATCTTTATGGTCAAATCTCTTAATCAAGGGATGCTTCATGGCATCAATTGATTTAAGAGATGCTTACCTGCATGTGCCTATAGCCTCTCAGGCTGGCAATAAATAAGGGGAAGGAGGTGCTGCATCTACACTTCAAGGCCCTCCATTTTGGTCTTTCATCCGACCCACAAATGTTTACAAAAATAATGGTGGAAGCTCTTGCTCCTCTTTGTCTGCAGGGAATTGCCTTAATCCCTTATCTGGGCGACCTCCTTTGCCCCTTCCAGAGGAAAATTGCAGGTAGACCTGGCCAAGGCCCGCAGTCATTTGGAAGCCTTGGGCTGGATTGTGAACCTTCAAAAATCTAATTTTAATGCAGCTCCACAAGTTCAGTTTCTAGCAGGCATGTACTGGCCATCGGGACTACCGGAAGTTTCCTGGTGGGCCGATGGCTCAGTGGGCCGGTTTGAGTGACAGCCTGTCAAGGTAATGGCTGCGTGGCCTGAATTACTTTGAGTACTGCAGGGGTGGACTGACCTATCGGCACTGTGGGGCCTAATGACAGGCTCTCCAACACCAACACTGGAAGCGGCTGCAATAGGACCTCTCACAGCATGCTGGCCAGACCCTCCCGTCCACCCTGGGTGCTTGTACATCACAGCATCCAGGACAGACGAGAAGTGCGGAGGAGCCTGCAGAGAGCAGCGTGCCATGAGAGGTCTTATTGCAGGCATCGGGTGAG
Source organism: Aquarana catesbeiana (assembly GCF_042186555.1). Taxonomy (NCBI): domain Eukaryota; kingdom Metazoa; phylum Chordata; class Amphibia; order Anura; family Ranidae; genus Aquarana; species Aquarana catesbeiana. The sequence continues at coordinate 90,441,497 of NC_133333.1, forward strand.
GCTGTGTAACTATTATTGCCATCACTGGGGAGAGCAGAGCAGAGGCAGCCAGTACAGATGTAGGGGACCCAGGCCCCATGATACTCTCCTTTTTCTCTCTTCCCTCGTTACGCGCCCCCCCCCCCCCCAAAACTGTGTGTGTGTGTGTGTTATACAGTTTTTGTGCGTATTTGCAAAATTAAAGTGGGCTGGTCTGAAAGAAGTCCAGGGCCAAATTTTTGTCCCAGTCCAGCCCTGGTTTCTAGGTTATCAAATAGATTCTGTAGCACAAAGGGGTTGTGTGGTGGGGTGTTTGTGTGTGGGGTTTTTTTTTTTTTATAAAAAAAAGTCATGAATGTAGTAGTCAGGCTACAAACAAACCAAGAGGTATCGATCAGAAAAGGTTCCCGGGGCTGACTTAACCTAATTTCGACAATGCCAGCCATTCAATGGGCGAGGCTCCATTTCAGGCCCCTCCCAGAGTTTTCTCTTTTAAAGGTTTGGGATCACAGCCTAGAAACCTTAGACACAAAAGTAAAGCTCCCCACCAGGGTCAAGAGGACCCTTTGGTGGGTATGTCAGTCAGTTTTGTCAAAGGGTTTACTATGGTCTTTCCCGACCAAAAAATCACAACAGATGCCAGCAGTTGGGGATGGGGGCCCACTGGGATCAAAGTATAGCACAGGGAATTTGGTCCCAATCCAAAGCAGGTCCTCAAACTGGAGGGAGTTAAAAGCAGTCGCCCTAGCATTGGCTGTCTTCTCCAAACCTCCAGGGGTCCCATGTGCAGATTCTATCAGACAATGCCACTACCGTGGCATACCTGAACAAACGGGGGCACAAGGAGCAAGGCTTTTCTATTGCTGTCAACAGAAATCCTGGAGTTTGCAGAGAAACCTTTTACACTCCCTGTCAGCAGTGCATCTCAAAGGTATGCTAAACGATAATACAAAAAAAGTGTCAGTAATTCTCATCACTTCGTTCTGGCTGAAAGCCTGGTTTTCCTCCATTCTACAAATGACAAACTGTTCTGGCAGCTTCCTCTCAGACAGGACTTACTATCTCTAGTATACCACCCAGGTATTGTCAGAGCCTCTACTATACACTTTACACTTTACTCTCCAGTAGAAAAACTAACTAACTAGAGATATTTATGCTAAAGTTTGGAGCGTTTATAACTTTTGGTGTGGCGTTCGTCAAACCGAACGGTAGAAGACGTTTTGAGATTTCTACAAAATGGCACGGACAAAGTTCTTGCAATTAGCACTCTTAAAGTGCAAGTGGTTGCCCTGGGAATATGCCTAGAAAGGCCAAATTCTTCAGTTTCTTTGGTTACAAGATTCTTTAGAGCACTTACTAGGTCCAGACCAGCTCCTACTAAATGGGACCTGTCCAGTAGTTTTGTAAGCCTTCACAAAAGATCCTTTTGAACCATTACAGACAATCTTGTTAGGAATATAACTCTCAAAACTGAATTCTTAGTTGCGGTTACGTCCGCAAGAAGAATCGGTGAATTACACACTCCTATCAGTAAAGGAACATATTTTTTGTTAATTTACCCAGACAGGATTGTACTTAAAACATATGAGCTGAGACACTGGCTCAGGAAGGGAAAAGCCTGCGTAGCTGTGATGAATCAGTTGTAGATCTAACCTTCACACGCTGTGCAATCCACTACTCAAGCACTACTATGGAGATGTAGAGCCCTCTGCTGGAAGGTCTAAGTATGACAAGCTAAAAAAGCTGTCTGTCTAAGCTACCACTGATTGCCAGGAGATGTAGAGTCCCAAATGATGATGAATAATAGGACGTGGTAACAGGTCCAAAAGCTATGTTTAATGTTGCCTTGATGCGTTTCTCGATCTTGCACTGTCACAGTCCTGGCTGACGTCATTGGCACTCGTGGGACGGAGCCCTGCTCCATCGATTTGCGGCTGGTGTGTTTTTACCCCTCTACACGCTGATCTCCATCTGCATGTGGGTGAGCAGGTCCCCGGGGATCACACCCTGACCCAGCAAGGACAGTTGGCTGTCTCGCCTTCCATTGTGCTCCTCTCTCCTGTCATGCAGGAGAACATCTCTGGTTGGAACTCAGCATAAGCTCCTGGTTTCTCGGACTTCAGGTGACTATGTAAGCGCTAATCCATTTGATTATTGTGAGTGAACAGGACTGTTTTTACTAGCTGCATTTTTGAATAAACTTTCTTATTATTCAACACCAGTTTTTCATCTGCTGCGGACTGTCTTTAACCCATTGAGCGCTGGATTTTTTTTTTTTTTTTTTGTGTGTGCTGTTTTATCCGTTTTCGATCAGTTATGGTGCTTTTTCAGCTGCGCTGGGTTTAAACCCCTTTCTATTGATTTTTTATTGCCCTACTTTTGATTGCTTTACAGGTGTCCACTATTTAGCGCTGGTGTCCTTTTCTTCTTCCTTTTTTTTTTTTTTTTTTTTTTTTTTTTTTTTTGGTTGAGTAATGATTTGATTTGGTATATTTTTGAATACACTTTTTGGTTAAGATCTATTGGCAGATAGCATGTCTAATTTTTGTTTTCTTTTTTAATGCACAGTAAAAAAAAAAAAAAAATTGTGGAGAATAATACATGGCTATGTGTTTTACTTCAAATGACAGTTTGGGAGTAGGCAGTTACATTTAAAAAAAAAAAAAAAAAAAAATACAATGTAAAATTGATAAGGGACACCAACATAGTTGTATTTTTTGATCTTAAAAACTACAGGATAATGGTGCTGTAGTAACTTACCCCAAAAAAAACAACATATTCTTCTTGATATCGCTAGGGGGAAAAAAAGCCTTTGAAAATGTGTTTGCAATAACTCCATCAGTATCACCAGCAAAGCGGCTTCAGAGATTTCATAATTTTGCCACATCACTAATGTTAATTCTCCATTACGAGTGCTAGTTTACAAAACCAATCACCTCTGGCTAGTCCTTGCTTGCGTGTTTGTACTTTTGTCTGACAGACTTGTGTACACACGCTCGGAAAATCTGACAATTGTCCGATGGAGCATACACACGATTGGATTTTCTGCCAACAGCCTGTCATCACACATTTCCCGTTTGGAAAATCCGATTGTGTGTGCGAGGCTTAACTTATTTTAATGTGTATGGACGTGGCTTCTCGGAAATTACAAGAAGTCTGCTAGAGACTCCTTGTACCTTGCTTTTATGCGGGTGCCTATGGCTTATTAGAAACAGGAACACTAAAGCAAGTAAGCGCTGTGCTGGGCAGTGACTAGAATGTTAAGCATACAAATACTGTTATCTGTTTAAGGTTTTTGATGCACCCTGTTGGGATTGGGCATTCTACTCTGCTATAGCAGAGCTGATGTAAGCTTTGGATCCATAACCCAAGGCTAAGGAGTGATCCCAACTGTAACAAATCTTGTCTAATTTATAGACTTAATGACTTGTTCTAACCTTTTTGTTTTGTGTTCCCCTTCAGTCAAGCAGTCTGTCATCATCAGTACATAAGCAACATGCATCTGGGTAATATCTCTTCTGTTACACCATAGGCTGAAAATGCTGAAATCGCAGACAAGATTGAGGAGTTCATTGCAAAACTTGAGAGTCTAAAGGCTGGGGAAACGCCTTTCACATTTGTGAGTAGACAAGTCTAGGATTGCTCAGCATGTAAACAAAGTAATTGCTGTTCTATTTGAAAAAAAATATAATTCACTGAGAACTTGGCTAAAGCAAGCCATTGCGCAATTTCTTTCCTGCAACCACGGCGGGGGGGGCACGGAAGCCACCCCTGCTGGGAGAACACTGTAATTACTGCTAGCATCTGTAGCTGCTGGCAAGCACTTGCTAAAAATCCGACATGCTTGTTGCACCCAAGTCGATCCAATCAGCCTGCCCATGGATTGAATTCTCACTGGTCCCTGCTGAACCAGCCAAGGTTTGATCCATCTTTGGCCAGTTTAGTGTTACTAAACCCAGAACCTGCATGCACTATATTTGGTCTCCCACATTACACAGAACATAGAAATGCAATTTTTTTAGTAAACAAACTCCCCCCCCCAACCCCCCCCCCCCCCCCCAAATCAGCTGTATAAAGCAGTCATGTGACTTCTATCAGTTGTTAAAGCATTTAGGAAGAGTTTCCATTTCTCGTACAATTGTCCTATCAGGGTTCAGGACCCCTGACCCTGTGTCTGGACAGTGCTTATTGGGCATGTACCCTCCCAAGAAAAGGGGAAAAAAAAAACCTCTCTAACAATGCACGCCAAACTGAGCATGTGCAGCCTGACTCTATAGGCTCTGTGAAAATCAGGTTCTTTTTTAGAGTTAGTGTAAAGAACCTCAGAGGACAGGATTGAACACCCTTTTTACGCAATGCAGAGAATTAAACCCTTAGGTTCCACACTAAGGGTTATAACTGGCATGCTTTACTGCATATACAGACCTGATTTTATTGTTGTGGGATTAGTAACCCTTTAATCATTCACCTGGGGTGGCATCTTTATTGCTAATGTAGTGTTCCATATATCAATATGCCCCTATCCACAGACCACTTTACCCGCCACAACACAATTGTGGGGAAGAGACCCTTGTCCCTTCAACGCTGCAATATGCTGCTTTGTCAAAGCAGGTGTTTGGAAGCTGGAAGTGGGTTATAGGGAGGGGATGAGGATGACAGGAGGTGGGTTGTTAGTAAGGTGGCAGTGGGGTGCCAGGTGTGATGAACCTCCTAGTTGATTGCTGCATGTGTAGTATAGAACACTGCAGTAGCATTTACAGGAGTGTTATCTCGCTTATGGGAATCCCTGCCTCTTGAAATCAATTATAGCCTGTCATGCTCTTATGGGAGGTGGGTCATCCATCATTCAAGATGTGACATCCCACCCACTGTGTTCTAAAGGCAGAAGGGGTGTGTTTTTTGTAAACAAAAAACTTTGTGTGTGTGTGCGCAGCAGCCCCACTAATACTTGCCTGAGCTTCCTCTAGCAATATTCCTGAGTACCTTGGTTGACCAGAACTCTCCCTCCTGATTGGCTGAGACACACCGTTGGGGCCCGCTGCTGTCATTCAAAGTCAGTTGGCTAGTCGGGAGAGAGGGGGCGGGGCCGAACCACGGCTCGGTGTCTGAATTGACACATGAAGCCTCGGCTCAGATGCCCCCATAGCAAGCGCTTGCTGTGGGGGCACTTGACAGCAGGGAGATGCCAAGAGAGCCTGGGAAGGACCAGAGAAAAGGAAGATAAGGGCTGCGCTGAGCAAAACCATTACACAGAGCAGGTAAGTATGACATGTTTGTAAAGTCGTTTATTATTTTTAAAGGGGAAGAAGAAGAAAAACTCTTTAAAGCTGCAGGGCAATTACTGTTCTCACCTGCACTGCACTAGACTAACATCCAGGGGTTGTAGGATACATAGTTTCTTCACAAGAAATGTTCTCGCACTACGGACAGAGGTCATGACATTAACTTGTGCTGTGCCATGCCTCGTCTCATGTTTGAAAACAAACTGCTGACAGTATGTGAAGACTTGTAGGCTACTCTACTATAGGCTGTGCATACAGAGCTATAAATGACACCTTGAAATGTATATGATCAATACTCATTGTATGCAGGCTGGATTATTTATAATGCCTTTTACAAAATTCAATACATACCGTTTTTTTTTTTTTTTTTTGTTAGATTTTAGATGACCCCTCTGGGAACAGTTTTGTTGAGAATCCTTTTGCTCCTCACAAAGATGAGGCCCTCACAGTAACACGTTACAGGAGAAGCAAAGAACAGGACTCCTTACTGGGAATTGAGGTGAGCTAATTGATACTACGCTACGTAAAGTGTGTACTTGGACAAACATTTCTGAACACGTTCTTATAAAACGGGCATAGTAGGATGGCTAGGGTATGTTTGGGGGGGGGGGGGGGTTTGGTGTTTGTGTGTTTGTGTGTGTGTGGCCCTGCTGTGGGCAAGTGGCGGGGTTTAGCACCAACGGTAGACTCTTGTAAAAACAATCAGTGGCTAATTAGCAGCCAGAGGGGTCCCACTTTCGTGGGTTGTCCTGTCCTACTGGGTCACCTGATCAACCAGCCAGCTGATCATAGAGACGGACACAGACCGGAACCATTCTGTCCGTCTCTATGATATAAGAAGGGATGAGCATACATCACTTCCAGTTTCTCTGGTGCCCTTTCTAAAAACGGAAAGCATTTGATCGCATTGATCTTGGTGTGATCCAACGCTAAGTGCAGAGGAGGAATCTGGAGTTGTCTAAACCCCAGATCTCTCCATATAGAGTAGAAGTCACTGCCTATTGCTATCACAAGGGATATCTACATTTCTCGTGAAGGCAAAAAGTGTTACATTTAAAAAAAAATTCATATATTAAATGCGTTTTTTTTTTTTTTTTTTTTTTTTTTTTTCACTCTACCTCGTTGGTCCTGCGTGCATGCAAACAGCAATCATCCTGCACATGTAAGGTATTGCTGTGAATGTCAGATCATAAGCAGTAATTCTAGCACCAGACCACCTGAGTAAATCTAAAGTGGTAACCTGTAAAGGCTTTTAAAGCACTGTCTATGGATAGTAAAATGTACGTCTGTTGCCATTGCAAGGGCATGCACTATTTGTAAAGTGTGACATGTCTGGTATCTATTTGCTCAACCTAACATCCCCTTTTTTTTTATATATTTTACCAAAAAGTGAGTTATGTATTATGGTTTTTGAATTTAAAAAAGTGTATTTTGCCAAAAAAAAATTGCATTTAAACCACTGTGCAAATACCATGTGACAAAAAAATTGCAACACCTGCCAATTTAAACGTTTTAAGTAGCCATAAAGCCCTTTTTATTTTTAAAAGTCCCAGACATTCCTGAAAGCACCTCTGCCTAATAAATCCTGGGATTATTTTTATTTTTTTTTTCCTGAAGAATGCACGGCGCTTGTTTACACACCTGTATGCATGGGTACATTACAGTGAATGGGCTGTATTTTAATTCAGTAAAAAAAAAAAAAAAAAAGCTGCACTGACCCAGAACAAGTATGCAACTTAGAAGTATTGACTGACTGTATTTTGATGCACATTTTTTTTCAGAGCACGATTGACCTGCAGACTTCTGAAGAGAAAAGTGAAGATGATGCTGAAGACCTCCGTAATGAGGTAAGGTAGTGTACTGTTTGGGATAGGTTAGATCTGGCTGAACAGTTTCCCATTGGTTACTGCTAAAAAGACACATTGGAAAATTTAGTTTCTTGTGAAGAGCAGTGGAAGGGGTTAGGATGCACATTAGTGGGGGTCCATGAATGTAGAACAAGGTGTGGAAAGGACTGTTTGGCCTTGTGTGTCTCTCCTCCTCTCTCCTTCTCTCCTCCTCCTCTCCTCCTCCTCTCCTCCTCCTCTCCTCCTCTCCTTCTCTCCTCCCTCCCTCTTCCTTTACCCCCTGGTTAAAGTATGGGCTCCTTCTGTGCTTGGGGAGGGCCTGTACCAGCAGGGGGTGCATGATCTTGAATTTACATAGTGACTAAACCAAATGCATATTACAAAATATTTTCCTATTTTGACACTTGTGGAGAGAAGAGGTTTGGGTGAATAAATACTGAAGGGTTAAAAACCTCCTTTACTTTTTATCCAAAATAGTTTTGTTTTTTTTTTTTTTTGTTTTTTTTTTCCCCTTTTTCTTTCTACAGTTCTACTTGACTATTGTGGCACCTTTCTCCATTTATAGCCTGACTATAACACCAGATGTTACAGATATCTTTTGCTTTGTTACAGGTGCTTCAGTTCCAAACCAATTGCCCGGAATGTAATGCTCCTGCAGCCACCAACATGAAGTTAGTGCGTATCCTTTCAAGCAGTGTGTTTTGGGTTTTGTGTTTTGTTTTTTTTATGCTCTGGCCTTGCTGCAAGAGCCCACCAAAAGTTTTGACCAGTTCATCATATTTTATTTACTGATCCGTTGGGTGTGATATTTGTCTTTTCCAGCTGGATGAAGCAACTGTTTGAGAAGCAGTAATGGTTGACTTCCGAGTATGATCATTTTATATAATGCTTTTGTTTTAAGAGTAGTATGGGTTTAGTAAAAAAATAACCTTTATGCTCCCCTAGGTGGATGCAGCATCAGTCCCCTGCTGGCTCTAGGACTGAGAACTAAGCGATCAAACATGGCTTCAGCTTGCAGAGGGCTGGTGCCTCTTTCACCCGCTCTCTGCTCTGCCCGTCCAGCGCTCACTGGGGCACTGGGCTGTGGAGGGGGGGCGGGAGCAGCTGGCTCAGGTGCTCAGCAGCTTGCTGAGAGCCTGAACCAGCTGCTGGTTCAGGCATCTGGCTGGATCTTGATCATATGGTCAGGATCTCTTCAGAACCTGGACCAGCTCTGTGACGTTAGGGTAGCAGATTTTAGCCCATTATCTGCTGAAACCAGGTAACAGTATTGCAGAATGAACTGCACTCCTGTCTTCCATAGAAGTACAGCCAAAAAAGCTTTGGCTGTACTTCTATTTTAACTACTTCCGGACCGCACATATACTGCGGCAGGGCGGGCCAGCTGCGCTACACAACGTACCTGTACGTTCGCTTCTGGCGTGTGCACGCCGCCGGCGACCCGCTGTGATTGGCTCCCGCTGTGTCCAATCGGCAGGTCCAATGGCCGCCGACCATTTGCCAGAGAGGCAGACTGCCATTCTGTCAGATGGAGAGAGATCATTGTCGGCATTCCCAGGAGCACACTTAACCCTTTGCCACTGATGTTAACCCCTTCCTTGTCGGTGTCATTTTATTTTTTTTAGCACTGATCACAATTAGTGTCACTGGTCCCCAAAAAGTTTCACTTGGTGTCTGGTTTTGTCAGCCACAATGTCGCAGTCCCACTAAATCGCTGATCACCGCCATTACTAGTAAAGTATTAGTAAAAATGTCATAAAAATATCCCACAGTTTGTAGACATGATAACTTTTTGCACAAACCAATCAATATATGCTTATTGAGTTTGGTGTTTTTTGTTTGAAAAAAAAAAAAAGTAGCAGAATACATATTGGCTTAAATTGATAAATTTTTGAGGGGGGGTGTTTTTTTTGATGGCACAAGAAATTAAAACCACGGAGCTGATCAAACATCACCAAAAAGCTCTATTTGTGGGGGGAAAAAAACATATTTTGTTTGGGTACAACATTGCATGGCCACGCAATTGTCAGTTAAAGCAACGCAGTGCCGTATTGCAAAAAAATGGCCTGGTTGTGAAGGGGGTAAAAACTTCCGAGGCTGAAGTGGTTAAAAGACAAATATTTGATCTTTGCCTCAGGCTGCCTAGACAGTAGAGCTGCTAAGGCCTCATGTACACTGCTGCTGGTAAACGTATGTTCAGAGGCAGTTGGATGCTTTTCTCAGCTGCCCCTGAACTCATCCAATGTTCTTATGTGTACATGTACACAGGTTCCTTTAATGTTGTTTTTAGGCAGTTGCGTTTTTTTATAGGCTTTTCTTTAATGGCAAAAAATGAGTTCATATACCGAAGTTTCCAACATTTCAGATGCCAAACGTGGTAACTCACATTTAGCCGCATTTCGTTTACAGGCGTTTTTCATTTTTTGGCTATTTTTGAGAGAGAGAGTTTTTTTTTTTTTTCAAAAAAATTGCGTTTGAAAGACTGCTGCGCAAATAGTGTGACATAATATTGCAACAAGCACCATTTTATTCCCTAGGGTCTCTGGTGGGTGTGTTTTTGTGTGTGTGTTCTGAGTAATTTTCTAGCAATAAATATTGATTTTTAACTTGTAAGCAGCAAGTGCCAGAAAGGTTTAGTCTGGTTAAACTTCCCTCATCTAAACACAGAAGTTCATTCCTTTTGATCTAAGAACAAATGTTACTTTGTTTAGTTATCCGTGGTGATGTGATTATTATACTGGATTATTTATTTTCCCAGCTGTGAGCACTCTCTGCACTTGTTAAATAGAATCGGGAAATGCTGTTTTCAAGATCTGGAAGGGAAAAAGATTTGCAATTTCGAATCTTAAGGATTAATCATGCAGCTCTACTAGACAAGTACAATAGGGCCATTAACATGGGAGGAACTAAACCTGGAAAAAAGTGAGGCAGTTTCCATGGTAACGAAACAGAAGCATTATTTCTTATTCCCAAAGATGAAATATCCTCAATGTTGACTGTGGGCAACTGCTGCTAATTTGTGTCCTGTTTTTGCACAAAAGCTAGCTGGTAGTAATGGGGGGAGCGGCATTTCACTTAAGATGTTGTGATGGAAAATGAAAAGATGGCATTGTGTATATCCAATTTTATCCTCCTTGACTGAATGCTAGAAATCCCTCATTTCAAGGATGTTATTATCATGGCCACAAACTGTGAGGCTTGTGGCCATCGAACAAATGAGGTAAGCTTTTTAAATTCAAATCTATAGATCTGGTCATTTTAGGACAGAGTGAATTTAGATCACTGCTAGCAGCCATCCAACTTTGTTCTGTAACCTATGATTGCATAGCTTTTGTTAATTTGCAACAGTTGTATGACTGTAGTGATGTAATTATTATATTGTCATTTATTGATTATACTTGTATTGAAACACACACATGCGCGCGCACACACACGCTTTGCACTCTAGAAGCTGTCAGAATAAAAAAATCTGTTGCATGTGGGGCTACTGGTGTGATGGCAAAGTTATGTGAAGGAAACCAAAAATTGAGTAATGTGTTTTGTTTACAATGACATGTATTTGGATCTATTACTGAATATTTGAGATTGATAAACCGTTGCATTAATATTGTGAGACATAAAAAAAATTGGGAACGTGCCACCATTTTATTCTGCATGTTCTCTGGTATGCTTTTTGGGGGTTTTAAGTTAATCCTAAGACCTACAATTTTTAATGTGTGCAAAAACTGCTCTAGAAACAAAAGGGGTTAAAGAACTACACCAGTGAAAACCTGACAAATAATTTTAAATCTTTTGGGGAGAAGGCTTTAGTAATTATTTTGATGCTCCTTCTTTTTTTTTTTTTTTTTTTCAGGTAAAATCAGGGGGTGCTATTGAACCTCTTGGCACAAGAATTACACTTCATATCACTGATCCATCTGACCTTACCAGGGATGTCTTAAAGGTATGTATGATCATATTGGTAAAGTAGCCTAAGAGCTGGTTCACACCATGCCACGCTGTGCATTTCTTTGCAATACAGACAGCATCCAAAACTCATTCCATTTGCGATCGCAGCAAGTGTCAATAGAAAGTGAACACCCCAAACGCAGGTTGCAAATGCAGTGCATTTGCCCGCACCAGATTGCATTGTACTTTTGTATCATATGATTAGTGCATTTTAAAAAGTAGTGCCTGCACTTTTTGGTGTGGTGCAATTTTAGCACATTGTGTTCCTGTGCGATTCATGCGTGGGCATGGTATGAACCGGCCTTAAGTGTGCTTCACAAAACTTTTGAACATAATGATAAATGTGGTGTCCCACCCCACCCTACCCTTTCGATTTATATTTCCCAGTTAATACTACTTTTCTGGGTATGTCAAAATATTTTTGGTAGGTACTTTAAGCAGGGGGCAGGGCACAAAACTGTAGTGATTCAGCAGAGGAAAGGGGAAGTAGTCAAGCAGCATTGAAAAACATTATTTGAAAGAATGAATCACAAAAGTTCTTTCCAGTGCACCTTCACACAAGACGATGTATGCAGGTTGGGCTCACCCTGAGAAGGTATTTTCACCAGTGAAATGCTTACCTGTACAACACCTCCGGTCCCTGATGTACTTGCCTTCATCCGTGATAAGCTGTCAGCACCCACGCAGCAGGAGTGATCTAGTGATTTGCAGTCCCCGCTCTTCAACCTCTTCCTTCTGCAGCGTTTCGGCGACAGGTCTGAGCCATTCCTATTGGTCAGTTCTGGCACAGAGCATTGCTGTGATCTGTCCCGGAGGCGCTGCAGAAAGAGTGTAAAGAGATTTCAAATCTCCGGACAGCTGCATGGCCACTGACAGCTCATTACCCACAGAAGTATAGTGGTTAGGGGGGTGTACGGATGTGATCTAGGGGGTTGGTCTAGGTCTGAGCCAGTATTTTTGGTATGAGTTTTTTTTTTAAGTTTTGGTGTTGGTTGTTTTTAGGTAGAATAAAAAACACAATGTACACTATTGTTTCTGAGCCCTACTATGTGTATAAACAAACTTACACACGTGGTATCACTTAATTTGTTTGTTGGGAGCAGGTGTGTGTGTGTGTGTGTGTGTGTGTGTGTGTGTGTGTGTGTTTTGTTTGGGGTTTTTTTTTTTTTTTTTTTTTTTTTTTTTTTTTTTTTTTGAGATGCAGAGTTGTGTTCGGGTATTAACAGTTGTTTTACCCTCAGTCACCAAGTGGTTAACGGTAGTTGCAGTTATGTTTTAACATCTATATAATTAAAGCGCTTGAAAATAATGTACTGTATTTATCTCAACAGTCTGAAACCTGCAGTGTTAGTATCCCAGAGCTAGAATTTGAAATAGGAATGGGAGCGTTGGGAGGAAAATTCACAACTCTGGAGGGACTCTTGAAAGACATCCGAGATTTGGTACAAATTCATCACTCTTCATTACTTATACTCAGATCTATGATCCATGAAATCAGGGTTGCATTATATTTGTGAATGGTTTTTTTGTCTGCAGGTGGTTTGCAAGAATCCTTTCACCCTCGGTGACAGCTGTACATCGGATAGAATGGAAAAGTTGCAGGAATTTGGCAAGAAAATTGATCGGGTACTTTTTTGTTTTACACTGTCCCCTTTTTTTTTTTTTTTTTTTTTTTTTTTTTTTTTTTATTTCTGTCACAAGGAATGTAAACATACCTTGTGGAAAGTATTTAAACCGCCAAGATGAACGTTTTTGAATACTCTGGATTTTTTAAAACTGGCGCCGTTGGCTGCCGAGTAAACCGGCTCTAAAAAAAACAGTACCAGGGTGATGCAGCTACAGACATCACCCTGGTACAACCACTTGAGCAAAATGATGTACAGGTAGATGATTGGGTAAACTCCCTCCCTTTTTGTTTTCCGATCCTATTGCCTTTTTATGAACATGCGGCAGGTCCCCCACTGTGCAGAGGGCGTGCGCTGCTATGGCTCTTAAAGGAGCTGCCATACATATACGGTGATTCGCGCAGGAGAGCCAACCTGCCGCCGAATATGTATGGGAGTTGGTCGGGAAGTGGTTAAAGAATACCACTGACCTACCTTGTTTAACAAACTGGAAAAATGTGCATGTGCCACATTTGTAGGTACCCTGCATGGGTCCTGACCCCCTTCTCTCGAAGTGGCTGGACACCAATAAATCTGATTGCGCCCAAATGTGGTGTAGTTCAGTGTTGGGTCATTCCTAAGGAGATGCCAGTTGGTATTCAATGTATGCGGGTTGTTGAATTTCATGAAGGGGAGTATATTCTACCGCTCAGGGTGAAATGTTTCTTACTTCTTCAGTTCCTGAAGATTATCAAGGGCATTCCTTTAGGCTCTCCTCAATGATTTTCAATAACCTTTCTATAAAATGTTCTCTCAAGCTTTTAGCTTGTTTCAAAAAGTCTATGTTATCACTAGAAATCTGTTTAATTCTAAGAAATTGACCCTTTGGTATGGAATTAATCAAATGTGGTGGATGGGCGCTTTTGAAATGAAGTAGGGAATTGCCTGCCGTGCTTTTGCGAAAAAGATAAAAAAGTCTGTAGAGATCTACACACCTGGTCCTTTCCGGATTCGAAGATCCAGAAAAGGTAAAGTGTATCCATGTGCCAGTTTAGGGTGAATCATTAAACTCATTTTTGTTCAGAGCTTTGACAAATAAAACCAGAGATTTAAGCAGTGCTTTCCAGGAAATTGGTGTGTCGTCTATATACCTGCTCCATAGAAGTGCAAGGCGCAAGTATGGAGACATACACTCAGACGCGAACATCTCCCATTCCTGCGGAGGGGCGATATCATTTTGGTCCATTTCTTCTTTTGCCATCTGTTGAGTGGTGACCTGATTCCATCCTCTTCCGCCCCCTACAATGCGTTCCGGCAGGGGGACATACTTGCTATAACCAGCAATGATGCAACTTCTTGTTACATCAGGTCCCAGTCTCTCATTGGCTCACCGGGATGGAATGGGGAGTGTGCATTATAGGAGTTTGGTAAGCCAATGACCACCATCACCACCACTTATACTTTGTACATCTTTGCATATACTTGTTTCCTGTTTAAGGATACATTTGAATTCTTCCTGCTCCCTCTTTTGTTTGGGATATATGAATAAATCTAATCTAATAATTCTAATTCTTTAGTTCTGGTAAGAATTGAATATTTACCCCGCTACTATGTTTAATACTTTGGCCCCTCCTCTCCTAAGGGTAGATATTCCATAACACCCTATTCCCACACACAACTTGGACTGTATCTCTGACTGTTCCTGTAAAAGACTGGGCTATATTTGAATTGTATTCCCATTTGGTGTAAAGTTTGGTAAAACGCAGCCACTCAGAGGTTAGTCTCAGGTGAATTACCACCACTTCCACCTAAAGCCCTTTTTTATAAGGTACTCGTGGATTTCTCCCACCCTTTTACCATGAGGCTTCATTAAAGGAAGGTTTACACCCAGCTACTACGATCCCCTTCTGGACACTCTTGCCCTACTCCATGAGCACTCCACAGTAGAGTGGTGCGATTCTGAGATTCTAAGACTCACAATTTTTTTTTTTTTTTTTTTTTTGCTTAGAATAAACATCACGATTCTCACGGCGTTTATAGTTCTCTACCACCCCAGACAATGATGTGAATACTGCCTTTTTTTTTTTTTTTTTTTTTTTTTTTTTTTTTTTTTTTACAGCAGAGTGAGCAGAGAGCTCTCTACACTTGCTACACGAATGAATCCGGAAGTTCTGCATAGAGAGATTGTGAGGGGGGGGTTAATTCGAGATCACGATTTTGTAACGATTAATCGTGCAGCTCTACTCCACAGGGGAATATCTGCAGCTATGGTGTAAAGATGCCACAGCAAAACCACAGGCAAACATTAGCTGAGCTGAAGGCCCTCCCAACACTCAGCCTCAGAGTGATGATGCGCTCCTTGTACTGGAGCAGGAATTTATTCTAACACCGGCCTCTGATTCTAGTTCACTGCCTAAGTCAGATCCTGATATTCCTGCCCTTGACGAGGCAGAAACAGAAGGGGATGAAGAGGACATAGTATTGGAGTAAGCTGTGGAAGATTTCTCTTCCCCAGACTGCTATATATGGTATTTATCTGTGTATAACGCGCACCCCAATTTTAAGAGGGAAGTTTGAGGGGAAAAATATTTTTTTTATAGCCCCCCTCCACTCCCAGGAGACCCCCAGTCTCCTGGGACAGCACTGCCAGCATACTCTACCGTTAAAGAACACTGCCAGCCACTTTTACACTGCTCCTCCTGTGTCACTCATTGTAAAACTAAGCCTCCATATACCTCATTAGCTCCTTTTTTTTTTTTTTTTTTTTTTTTTTTTTTTTTTCGTTTTTGTTCTCCTCTGACTTTACATGGTCATGTGACCGCTGTCCTCCTCCAATCTAAAGCTACGCGAGGAGGAGGAGAGCAGCCAGAAAAAAACTGAGCTATTGAGATATTTAGAAGCTTTGTCTTAGGAATATTCTCCTGTGATCAGTCAAACTCCAGATGTATTGAAACGCAGACAATTTATTTCAGATTTATCGACAAACGGGTGGGCTCTTACATCAAGCGGTTAAATTGCAGAGTCACAGGATGTAACTTCCTTTATACATGTTCATAAACTAATACTTCTATTGGCTAAGACCCGGTGGTTTTATTGAGTGACAATGACTTTATTACCAATCGCAGCAGGTCTTTACAAACGATACTAAATAAGAGGATGACACTAAGCTGTTGCTAATTTCGATACTTTGAGCAAGTTTCTGCACACCTAGTTAAGCATATATGAGTCACCAGGGTGGGTTGTTCCTCCCAGCGCCATTTTGTTCAACAGTCTATCACATTCGTATAAGATTTTTCCTTACACTTTGTTTTACAATGACACTGATACAGGAGAAGCGGTGTATGTCAAGTGTGGGTTTTTTTTTTTCTCAACTTTAGACTATGCAGTCAGCTTACGCCCCCCCCCCCCCCCCCCCCCCCAAAATCCAGGGCGGTCCGCCCTATCCATGCCCCCGTTGGTAAAACATAGTATCGGCGTATAACACGCAGGCACTGTTTATCCTCTGTTTTTAGGGGAAGATAAATAAAGTAATTTAAGAGGGAGCTTCACGTAACAAGCTTGCTAATGTGGAAACTCCGTTTCCATCTGCAAAAGCCTGGGATTTGGGTACATAAAGACCTGCAAAATCCTTAAAGACATTCCCTGTTAATGAACACCTAGAATGTGCAGTCTCATGTGGATTGCTCCTGAAAGACTTTTTACTCAGCCCAAAATCTTTACTGAACTTTGTCCAGGGGAAAGAGTTGACAAAAATGTCTATTCATAGGGTTGATCCTGTTGTCTCAGTCTTAACATCTCACTGTACCGATTATTGAAGACCTTGCTTCTTTCAAAGATTCTGTAGATAGTTTGAGATTATGCTCTTTAGTCTTACAGGCTAAGCTCTGCAACCAGCTCTCTGCATTTTCAGTATTTACAACTGCAAATTGGACCAGGACAATGAACGCCCCAACATCACCCTTTATCCCAGGATTGCGTTTTAACAGAGAATTTACTGCAATGGCCTCTGTTCTGCTTTTTTGTCACAAGATAAATTTCCTGAACGGCTCTAATTTTTCTTTTCACATGCGCAGAATCTTGTGACTAAAAGCCTAGACAGCTGAAGCCACCTGTAAAGATTTTTCACATGCATGCCTTTTCAAGGAAAATTTCTGTTTTGGAGGGGCACTTGACTGATTCATAAAATGGGTCACATGAGGGAAGGTTTCAACTTCCAAACTTAAAGGGGTTGTAAAGGCTTGTGTTTTTTTTTTTTTTTTTTTTTTTTTTTTTTTTTTTTTCACCTTAATGCATCCTATGCATTAAGGTGAAAAAACACCTTGCAGTCACTGCCCCCCTAGAGGACCCCCCCGTTTTTACTTACCTGAGCCCCGAATTTCTGTTGGGGCGTCCCTGCCGTCCTCTCTCCACAGGTTCCTGGCTCTTGATTGGATAGATTTATAGCTGCGCAGCCATTGAATCCGCTGCTATCAATCAAATCGGGGGCAGGGCCAAGTCCGGCATTCGTGTCTGGATGCAAATGCTGGACTCTGGAGCATGCCCGCAAGGTAACCCCCTCAGGAGAGTGCTTCTCCAAGGGCGTTATCTAATGCAGGGAGGAGCCGCCGAGGGACCCCAGAAATGGATGTTCAGGGCCACTCTGTGCAAAACGAGCTACACATTGGAGGTAAGCATGACATGTTTGTTATTTAAAAAAATCCTATAGTATCACTTAAAGTTCAGCCCTTTCTTTTGGTGCAAAACTTGGGCCACAAAGCCCTCTTCCCAATGAGGGGGCACACTTACCTAGTGGGAGATGTCTGTTATAGTTTGCCTCTCTAGGTCACAAACATCCAGACCTGTGGGTTATTTGGTGGTTTCAAAGAGGTACAAAATAGTTCTAAGCTTCACCCCCTCATAGTTGAAACGCACGGTCAAGGGTTTTTTTACAATAACCTGTCCCAAAGCCTATCTGGGGCATTTATCCTATTCCAAGAATTTAAATCCTTGAACAAATGCCTTCACATTCTATTTGGAATCTGCTCGGTCAGTTGCTTCTGAGACCAGGAAAATAACTTTCATCCTTTAGACATCCAAGAAGCTTATCTGTATATCCCTAATTATCTTCCTCTCAGTAATTAGCAGTGGCACACCTACATCCAGTTTGTCACACTGACCTTTTTACCTATCCCCTGTGCTGAGAGTATTCATAAAGGTCTTGGCATATCTTCTTGCCTGTAAAACTCAGGGCACCCAAGTCACAGGTTATCTGGATGACCTCCTCCTGAAGGATTCCCCAGCTATCTGAAAACTTCTATAGGACAATCCAGATGTTAGTTATTCATTTGGCTGGTTCAGTTTAAAAAAAAAAAAAAAAACTGCTCTCTAGCCTTTTTGCATTTGGAATACTTTGGTCTGGTCCTGGATACATCCCCAAGCAAAGGGGTTTTTTTTTTTTTTCCCCTCAAAAATCCCCTCTGAGCCCACGCTAGAATTAAAATAGAAGTCCAGTCAAATACTATCTAAGCTTAAACCTGCTTCAACCCTCATTCTAAGCCCTATACTAACTACCCTGTAAAGGAAATATGTTTATACTTATTCTGAGGGCAGTCCAGTCGCATAAATGGCTCCCAGCACCAGCTTGTTTAGAGGAGGGATATTCAACAATGGATGCCCTGTAGCAAGTCTGTGTGACATTACCGAATAGGCACTGCAGCCATTGTTGTCGAGCTCTCCTCTCTACTGAAGCCAGCCTCTGGGGAGAAAATGTGACTTGAGTGCCTTCAGTCTCTAAGCAAGAAATCTGTATATAACTTTGTCATTTGTTCAAACTGAAATTTGTCTGTTTTGCCTGCAGATCCTAGAGGGCCAGATGAAAGTTCATTTCATACTAGATGATGTAGCTGGAAACAGCTACCTTCAGGTAAACTTCCAAACGCTATCAAATGGAAAGACTGTTACGGCACCTACCCATACACAGATTGATAAAACCTGGCTGTTATGCTTTTTTTTTTTTTTGTTTTTTTGTTTTTTTAATTTTTAACATCAATGACTACCTAATTATACACATTTAGAAGTTCAGATTTTACCTTCTGCATTCTTTCTCCAAGCCAGTCACCATTTTACCTGTTGAAAGATTTTTTTTTTTTTTTTTTTGTGATTCAGACAAAAAATAGTTTAGTAGAAGGCAAATTTCTAACTATAAAAGCTCATCCATGTCTTTATGGACCTTGCTTTGTGCACTGGTGCACAGTCATGTTGAAACAGGAATAGGCCATCCCCAAACTGTTCCTGCAAAGTTGGGAGCATGAAATTGTCCAAAATGTCTTAGTATGCTCCCGCCTTAAGCATTCCCTTCACTGGAACTAAGGGGCCAAGCCCAACCCCTGAAAAACAACCCCACACCATAATCCCCACCAAATGATTTGGACCAGTGCACAGAGCAAGGTCCATAAAAACGTGGATGAGCGAGTTTGGGGTGGAGGAACTTGACTGCCCTGCACAGAGTCCTGACCTCAACCCAGTAGAACATCTTTGGGATAAATTAGAGCTAAGCTTTCTCATCCAACATCAGTGCCTGACCTCACAAATGTGCTTCTGTAAGAATTGTCAAAGGTTCCCATAGACACTCCTCTTCTGGGGGAAGGCTGTCCACAAGGTTTAGGTAAAGCTGTTCTAGCTGCAAAGGGTGGGCCAACTCCATATTGAACCCTATGGACTAAGATGCCATTTAAGGCAGGCGTCCCAATACTTTTGGTAATATAGTGTGTTGCTCCGACTTAAAAAAAAAAAAAAAAAAAATTCCTGCACTACTTTGGGGTGACTTCAACAACATGACTTGACTTCTGTTAAGTCGTATTGAAGTCATGCTGGGATGTCGGATTCAAAGTCACAGCAGTGTGAACAAGGGCTTAGTCATTTTTGTTTTTAAATGTATAGCTCTTGCACTGTGTGATAAACTGCAGCATTGTTGCATGCAATGCCATCATGGACCGGTAATACTACAAAGCCCCCTTAACCACTAGCTGACCTGCCGCCGTCATTACACTGTGGCAGGTTGGCTCTCCTGGGCAAATCGCCATAGCTGTATGTCGGGCCTTTAAATTTGGCAGGCGCATGTGCACGTCAGCTGCGTGACATGGGAGCTGATGCATGTGCCCGCAATAGAGAGAGAGATCCCCCATTCTGTCAGGGAGATGAGACATCTGCTATTTCTAGAGATTAGAAACAGCTATGTCTCTACTTCCAGTCACTACACTGCTCCCACCCTTAAACTCCTTCCTAGGACACACTTATCCCATTTATGAGTAACCATATACAAAAGTGCATTATATTAAAATGCACTGGTGTGTTTAAGTTAGGGCTTACACTGAAGTTTCAAGCTGACAGACACAAAACCTCTCTCAGAAATCCTAAATGCATATATTTGGTTGCATAAAAGAGGACAGTAGGGGAAAAAAAAAAAACTCTCTGCATATGAGACACCTACTTCTGTCTCTACCTTTTTTCTCTCACGGCTATGATCTTCTGCTAGAGTGCCCAGATGTTTGGTACTTTTTGGATATAGGGCTCAAATGTACAGTGCCCCACCCTATAGCAGTGTCCTCACCAGCCCCCCTTTTATCAGTGTCTTCACCCCCTCCTTATGGCAGTTTCCTCACCCACCTACTCCCCATCTCCCCTTCCCTTTTCAAAGCAATGGTTTTCATTGCTACCTTACACAAAGCAGGTCTGGACGAAGGGTGAGAACTGCCCAGCTTTTGTTAATCGGCTGGCGATTGGTTGCTAGGATGCTGGGTGGTCCTAGCAATCAGTCACCCCTGCTTACAGCTCCTGCATTCAATCCAGACCTGCCACCTCTCCCGTGCTTTGCCCTGCTGCAAGGATGACGGTACAGCAGCTGTGAGGAAAGAAACCCTACTAAGAACCACAAAAGACAAGCTTAAAGGACAACTGTACCTTTTGTGGTAAAGGTCTGCTTTAATATGCTTGTACATTTGAGAGAAGGCCAACTTTAGTAAATTATCTTCAGCCCTAATCCAGCAATATCTACAGTGTGGTCCCACTTGGACCTGCATAGTCTAGTGGCCAAAAAAAATTTGAGCCACATTTGTTTCTGTGAGAGAGCTGCTGTTTGGTGGCCACTATAGGAATGCTAAGAAAAGGACCTGGCAAAATGATTCTTGTGTACAAAAGGTCTGCTCTGCTAGGGGCCACTATATTTCCCCATGTGGATTGGCTATTTTCCTCTTCTCTTGCAGAATGTCTATGCACCAGAGCAAGATCCAGAAATGACGGTGGAGAAGTATAAACGATCATTTGACCAGAATGAAGATCTTGGCCTCAACGATATGAAAACAGAAGACTATGAAGAGAATGTGACGAGTCACAACTCCTAGATGCCTCTGCACAATGCTCAAACGCAGGAGGGGGGAAATTGGTAATATCTCAAGGACATTTACTACAATGATCTTTCCAGTTGGACTAGATGTGTACCAGTCTCTACATCTGTGTCCCAATGTACAGCAGATGTCAATGGAGAAGACAAAGGAAAAAAAATGTCTGACACCCAAAATGTTATGTAAAGACCTAAGAGATTTGGCAGGGACTCCTACAGCCCAACATGCAGCAGGATGCATTTATACCAATTAGGTGCTGAAAAATCATACTATTAATTTGTGTGCTCTCAGCATGTAGAACTCGTTCGCATTTATTTTAAACCATGGTTTCTCCTTACTGGAGAAAATTTAAAATGTAAAAAATTGGTAATCCTTTTTCTCATTTTATGAAACCCAACAGAGATGGGCTTGTGTTGAATTCTAAAAGGTCAGTATTGGTTATTTACTTACCATTGATGTTTTGGAACCATATGGTTGTAGTTCTTTTAATTATTTTTAACGCTGTAGTTGAAAATAACTTACAGTTGTAGATAACATTAATGGTCTTGCCTTGAAGTGTAGAGGAAAATTTTTGTATACTTTACTGACACGCAAAGCAACTCGGCATTTCTGAGGAAAGGAGTACATTGGCCTAAACAAGTAAAATAGATGCAGATATTGAATAATTCCAGTGCCATTTAGGACATCTGTTGCAGCTCCTGGTACCTGTAATAGCCATATGTCATTCTAATTTATAAATTTGTGCAATTCAAACCAAATTGAACTCTTTTTAGTTTTAATGTACATTTCAGCTGCATCAAAACAAAAGCTATGCAAAATCTTCTCCTACACTTCTTCTTTTTTTTTTTTTTTTTTTTTTTTTTTTTGAAAGCAGCCACAGCCTGAGCATAAAGGCCTGTCCTCTGCCAGCATGCTACAGAAGTGCTCTTGTTATCCATGTGGAAGCAGAGGTCTTTGCTAACATGCCCACTGAGTGAGACCTTTGACTGCAAAGCTCTTGCTGCTTGGAGAGTTCTAGCTCTACACAGTAGGAGGTACATAGTGCTGCAGTGACAGCGCAGGGGCAGGCTATTCTATCTAGGCTAAATCTGCCTTCTAAATAAAACAAGATCCAAGACTTTGTACACTGGCATCAACTTTGTGCACTCAAACTTTTTTTTTTTTGCTAATAAAAACCATTAAGATTGTTTGACAGAGCTGGGTTTTTTTTTTTTTTTTTTTTTGGGGGGGGGGGGGGGGGGGGGTTGCTATTTATAAATTCTTGACTATCTGACCCTTGCTCATCTCTGATAATTATGGCTATAGGATGGTCATATGTTGCTCTATAGTTGCAGGTGATAGGGATTCAAGCATTGCTTGAATTGACTGGGCAGTGTAGGGGCTAACTAGGAGATGAAGTTGATGAAGCTTTGAGAAGTTCACCCCCCCCCCCAAACTATAAAACAACACACAGGCAACCTGTCACACCTTCTTAACATCATGGAAAATGGTAAAAACAGCTACTCGCAAACAAACAAGATTTACAAACTTGCTTTCTATATAAAATAACATCCAGTAAGAGATCTGCTTGAACCCAGCCTGCAGCAATGAAATGCCTGAGTTTTTTGTGAATTTTTACTTTGCAAAGAAGCCCCAATTATCTATAAGTAGGGAGGAAAAAAAGCTGCATTTTTTTGCTTGCACATGGTTGGATGATTGAAGTCAGCAGAGCTGCATCTCATTCATTAAGCTCTGGGAAAAAATTCTCTTTACAAAGTGCAACTTCCCTTGTAAAATGAACTGTTGATTTTTGCTTTTCAGGAACTACATTCCAGTGACTTGAGCATGCATCACCGCTGCCTGGTTTCATGGGGTGCCGCTCTTCATCAGAACTTCATTTAACATATACTTACTCAAAGCATCAACTGGTGTGTGACCAATAGTTACTTAAAATGGCTTATACCACAAGCAGTCATTTCTTACAGTTTTGGTGATTTGATCCCTACTCAGTGGCTGGCTGTTTTTGTAGCACTCTTAGGCTGGAAAAATACTTGTTTATTAAGAGATTGCATTGCTTATAACAGGTTATCTATACACATTAAGAGTTCATTAGGCCCCCCCCCAAAAAATATCCATGCCAAACAGCATAGCCCGAGGAATTTGCCCTGCTGCCTGTTCAATTCAAACAATTGCAGCATCCATGGCCGTCTCATAAGTGACTGCATAAGTTTGGATGCAATCATTATTTGGCACTTTGAGTTTTCAATTGAAGCTTGACAGGGCCACCTGCAGCTCAAATTTAGGCCAATTCAGGCTAGCATTATGTACAAGGAAAGTGAGGCACACCTTTTTAAAGTGACACTGTAGCAGATGGTGGAACTGCAGCACTGAGCAGACCCATATCACACCCAGAAATTGTGCTGAAGATTCTTTGGCCAGGGTACCACTGCAAAAATCAAAAGCAGGGGTAGAAGGATGGGTAAGGTCTAGATATGAAGAAAAGCCACTTTTTTTTTTTTTTTTTCAGATTACATCCTTAAAAATTATGTCATTACCACCAAACATCCTTTCAATTGATGGCATAAGAAAAGTGTCCAAAACCTCAATATAACCCTGTGCATGTATTGAAGATTTAACCACTTAAAGACCGAAAGGATTTACCTTCAAAATGACCACTTTTTTGCGATACGGCACTGCTTTACTTAAACCGACAATTGCGTGGGCGTGCGATGCTGTACTCAGATAAAATTGGTGCCCTTTTTTTTTTTTTCCCCACGACAAATATAGCTTTCTTTTGGTGGTATTTGATCGACATGTCAATTTTGAAAAAATAAATAATGTTTTACTTTTTGCTATAATACAAATCCCCCCCAAAAAAATGTAAAAAAGAAATTATATTATACATAGGTTGGACTTGATGGACTTGTGTCTTTTTTCAGCCTCACCTACTATGTAACTATATCTTTCAGTTTAGGCCAATATGTACAGATTTCTGCTTCATGTTTTTGGTAAAAAAAAAAAATCCCAATAAGCGTATATTGATTGGTTTGCGCAGTTATAGGGTTTACAAAACGGGGGATATATTTAGGGACTTTTTTTGTTTTGTTTTTACTGGTAATGGTGGTGATCAGCAATTTTTTGTGGGATTGCGGCAGACAAATCTGACCCCAGGTGACGCCAATACAATGATCAGTGCTAAAAAAAAAAAAAAAAAAAAAAATGCACAAATTACTGTATAAATGATACTGGCAGGGAAGGGGTAAACACTACAGGGTGATCGAAGCATTAACTGTGTTCCCTCAGTGTGGGGGATGGACTCACTGTCCCCTTACTGCCTCTCCTGTGGAGCAATCGCTGGTGGCCACACACATCGGCTCCCGCTTTGTGCCGTGGGTGTGCACGCCCACAGTATCTATCACACGAAGCAACGTACAGTTATGTAGTTTTGTGTAATAGAGCCGCACTATATCTGTGGCGGGTGGTCCTTAAGTGGTTAATGGCTATCATCTCCCCCGTATCTTTACCTGAAGTGCAACCCCATATCATCAATGACTTCGGAAATTTGCATGTTTTCTTCAGGCTGTCGCCTTCATACATTTCATGGGAACGGCACCAAACAAAAGTTCCAGCATCATCACTCTGCCCAATGCAGATTGGTGATCCACAACTGAATATCACTGTCACCCAACCCACAGTTCATTATTGCTTTTCTGTAGACTGCTGTAACTTTTTTTTTTTTTTTTTTTTTTTTTCTTTTCTTCTTCTCTGTTTAGGTGTTAATGATGGTTTTCGTTACAAATCAAATGGGAAGGTTGTTAAAGGGAAATGTAATGATAGACCAAGGAAGACATCAAAGCGTTAGGTTAGAGAACCTAAAGCAATATTCCTTGAACAGAAAATGTACAACAAAATGAATAAGGAACAAATGGTCAGAAACTGAAGCCAATGTCTGTGACCGAACTGTAACTGTAATCGCCTAAAGGAAATGGTATTTCTTTCTCGAACATCACGGGACACAGAGCCACAGTAATTACTGATGGGTTATATAGGTATCACTGGTGATTGGACACTGGCACACCCTATCAGGAAGTTCAACCCCCTATATAATCCCTCCCCCTTGCAGGGATACCTCAGTTTTTTACGCCAGTGTCTTAGGTGATGGACGTGTAAAGATGTCCTGTGCTGAGCTCCAAAGGGAATATCCTAAGATCCTATACTGGGGTAAGCCAGGCGAACCGGATCCATTCAAAGTGTCTTTTCATGGCCGAATTGAATGGTACCCGGGCCTCGTGTCCGAAGAAACGAGGTTTTACCCGTAATGCTTCTCTTTTTAGAGAGCTGGACCCCGCAGATCAGAAAATGGCTTTAAACTTCCTAATTTCTGGCGAGGTGCTTTACGGTCCCAGAACTGTTGGATCCCCCTACCGATGGGGGGGGCCCCAAACGGAGCCCACCGTGAGAGGTGAAGATTGGGTCTGTGTAAACAGCACCCTGCGGCTAGATAAGGTAAGAGGAGATTCCACAGAATTTTTGAGTTCTAGTGGCTTTTCTCCTTTAAGGTAAATGCATGCTATGCCTATTGTGACCACCGGGGGCTGCCAAGAGCACAAACCTACACATGCTGACTCTGTCTCAGGTGTTGTAATCGCTGATTATGTCCCAGCGTCTCAAGCAGGCTGCAAACAGGTAAGGTGGAAGGGGGGATTCCTCATGTTTGAATGTTCCCCCCCCCAGGCTAGAGAGGGGCCACAGGGGTCTAGAAAGTGGTTATACCACCCGGGCTCTGCGGCCTAATGGCCACCATCTCTGAAGGTAGCCATTCAGGCAGATCTTGTTACCAGCCTCCCTCCTTAACACCCCCACCCCCCCCATCCCCAGCCTTTCTCCAGAAGCATGACAGGAGAGTCGGCAGTGCGGGAAGCGCTCGTTTTTTTTTCAAAACTCGAGGGGGGGGGGGGGGGCTTTAGAGGAGGGGGCGGGACGTCAGCACAGAGTGCTTAGACTCCCACTCAGGCCAGCTGCAGGCTATTAGAGGCACTCTGTACAGGTGCACTCAGCCTTCTGAGAGACACAGAGCTGACGGTCGCATGTAAGGTGGGACACAGGCATTCTCCTAGGCAGCATTTACTGAAGTAACACCAGACTGAGCATTGGGTAGCAAGGCTTTTAGCCAGACTACATCACTCAGCGGGCAGTGTTCATTTGTATACCTCACACCTTGTTGCATTGCACTATGGGTAGAAGAGGTTCAAGCACCCCAGGAACCAGAGACACTAGGGGATCTCGTTCAGGTTCTGAGGGCCCCCTGCCGGCAGCATCCTCCCCCCCCCCTAAAGATGGGCCAGGGACGGCTAGCCGGGGAGAGCCATCTGGGTCAGGGGCTACACCTGCCTCTGGCACTTCAGCCCCTGTATATATTACACAAGAGGTTTTTTCCTCAACCATTAATGGTCTAGAGCAGGGATCTCAAACTGGCGGCCCTCCAGCTGTTGTGAAACTACAAGTCCCATGAGGCATTGCAAGGCTGACAGTTATAAGCATGACTTGCACAGGCAGAGGCATGATGGGACTTGTAGTTTCGCAACAGCTGGAGGGCCGCCAGTTTGAGACCCCTGGTCTAGAGGAAAGATTAATGGCCGTGATTACATCTTCACTCAGTGGAAGAAAACGCACTAGGCTTTCCTCTGTTCCCCAAGACCCTCAGACAGAGGAGCTCTGGGATAAAGGAGATGAATCCCTTTCAGAGGATCGGGATGGGACGGATGATTCCTCTTCGGGGGAATCAGGTGGAGAGGGACCCTGTCACGGACATGGCCAGAGCGGAGGCTGTTGGAGAGGACTGTGTGCAAGCCTGTTGCCCACCGATTATGGGCCCTAGCATTTGAGGTGAATGAGAAATCCAGTCTGAACTGTATTAATCGGACTCAGTCATGTATATATTGTATGGGGACTCCTTACTGTATATTTGTGTCCCTGAAGAGGGAGGGGGGGATTCCTCCAGCAGCCCCCTGCTGATAAGACTGATTCATTCTGCTGGGACACATCCTGTGAGGAGATGCTGGTGTTATCAACATGTGGTTATGTTAATTGAGAGAGCTGATCACATTAGCCACCAGCACTGGCTAATAGACGAATGGTCTAGGCTGAGGAGGGGGGAGATTGTTGTTTGTATTGTTAATTGTATTAATGTGTGAAGCTCGGTGCCCACAAGACTGTCATCTGGTCTGGGTACATTTTGTAGTAAATTAGGTCATGTTAATTAGGTTAGCTTTGAGTCATCCCTGCTGTATAAAGGTCTGTGAGATCTCAAAATAAAGGTAGTTCTGATGTACTCCAAGACTGGTGTTGTCTAGTTCTTGGGGTTCCTATAGCCAGATCCATTGGACTCGTGTTCCAGAACTTAGGAAGCGGTATATGACGGAAGCACTCAAGCGGAGTGTGGGGCGTTCCGTGACAGACCCTCTGCGACTTCCCAAGAGGAGAAAGTCTTAGTGCAGATCCTCACTGGATTGGTCCGCTCCACATTTAAGTTGCCCATACCTGAAACTGCTAAGGAATCCTCTTCTGCTTTGGGGTCACTGAAACCTTTCCAAGCAGCACATGCTTTTCCTGTTCATACTTTACTTGAAAAGCTCATTTATTCTGAGTGGGATCACCCAGACAAACGTTTTTTTCCGCCGAGAAAGTTTTCAACACTTTATCCGATGGAAGAAAAGTTTATTAAAATGTGGGGAATACCGGCTATTGATGCCGCCATTTCCTCCGTAAATACTAGCCTGACTTGTCCTGTAGACAATGCTCAGATGCTCAGGGATCCTGTAGATAAGAGGATGGAATCCCTATTGAAGGATGTTTTCTCCTTAGCAGGATCAGTGGCCCAACCTGCAGTAGCAGCGATTGGAGTCTGTCAATACTTAAGAGACCATGTTAAGCAGGTCATCAAAGTATTACCTGAACAGCAGGCCCAGGGGTTTGCTAACTTTCCAGCGGCCTTATGCTTTGTGGTTGACGCCATTAGAGATTCTATCGTGCAAACCTCCCGTCTTTCACTGGGGTTGGTGCATATACGTAGAATCCTATGGTTGAAAAATTGGTCAGCCGAAGCACCATGTAAGAAGCTACTGGCTGGGTTTCCATTTCGTGGTGCAAGGTTGTTTGGAGAGGACTTGGATAACTATATCAAGAGAATCTATTGTGGGAAAAGCACTCTCTTACCTGTCAAGAAGAAGAGTAAGCGCCCCTCTTTCAAACGGACTCTTTCCCCAGCGCCGGGGGCTTCAGCCTCCAGGCAGTCTCGACGGCCGCCTCCATCGGGGTCCAGAGACAAGAGTCAACCCCAGGGACAAAAGAAGTCATGGGGAAAGAAGCCTACTAGGCAAAACACTAAGACCTCTGCATGAGGGGGCGCCCCCGCTCACTCGAGTGGGGGGGAAGACTGCGACAGTTCTCAGAGCTCTGGCACGAGGACTTCCAGGACAGATGGGTAGTCTCCACGGTAACCTTCGGGTACAAGCTGGAGTTTCAGGAATTCCCTTCTCGGTTCCTCAGATCAAATGTTCCCAGAGACCCAGAGAAGAAGCAGTCGCTCCTTCTAGCGTTAGAGCGACTTTTGTCGCAGGAGGTCATTATGATAGTTCCCGCAAAGGACCAGGGATTGGTCTTCTATTCCAACCTTTTTATGGTCCAAAAGCCAAATGGGGATGTCAGGCCCATTTTGGACTTAAGGGATCTGAACCGATTCCTAAGGATTCAATCCTTCCGCATGGAATCAGTTCGAACAGTAGTTCCCACCCTGCAGGGAGGAGAATTTCTGGCATCAATAGACATCAGAGATGCGTATCTGCATGTGCCCATTTTTCCTGCTCATCAGAAGTTTCTGCGCTTCGAGGTAGGAGGGCGCCATTTCCAGTTTGTGGCTCTGCCTTTCGGGATAGCCACTGCACCTCGAGTGTTCACAAAGATCTTGGCTCCTCCTCTGGCCAGATTAAGGGCTCAGGGTATAGCTGTCATAGCATACCTAGACGACCTGCTCTTGATAGACCGGTCGGTAGCCTCTTTTGAATGGAAACTTGAGGACCACGGTCAGGTATCTAGAACACCTGGGTTGGATCCTCAACTTAGAAAAGTCTTTCCTAAAACCAGTAAGAAGACTGGAGTATTTAGGTCTGATTATAGATACAAGCCAGGAGAAAATATTTCTACCCCAGGCAAAGATCACTGCTTTGAGAGAGCTGATTCTGACAGTAAGGACCAAGAAGGGTCCCTCAGTCCGCCTTTGTATGAGGCTACTAGGGAAGATGGTGTCTTCATTCGAAGCAGTTCCCTATGCTCAGTTTCACTCAAGAATGCTGCAACACAGTATTCTGTCGACCTGGAACAAGAAGGTTCAGGCATTAGACTTTCTGATGCACCCGTCGCATGCGGTGCGTCAGAGCCTCAATTGGTGGCTCATACCCGAAAACCTGCAGAAGGGGAAATCCTTTCTACCGGTTACCTGGACGGTGGTAACAACAGATGCCAGTCTGTCAGGTTGGGGAGCAGTTCTGGAACAGGCTGCGGTCCAAGGGGTATGGTCCAAGACAGAGAGGACCTTACCCATCAACATTCTGGAGATCCGGGCGATACATCTAGCTCTAAAGGCCTGGACTATCAGGCTACAGGGTTGTCCGGTCAGGATCCAGTCCGACAATGCCACAGCAGTGGCTTATGTCAATCATCAGGGAGGCACCCGGAGCCAAGCTGCTCAAAAAGAGGTGAACCAGATCTTAGTCTGGGCAGAGATGCATGTGCCATGCATATCGGCAGTTTTCATCCCGGGAATAGAGAATTGGCAGGCGGACTATCTAAGTCGCCAGCAGTTACTTCCAGGGGAATGGTCTCTGCATCCCGACGTCTTTTGGGCCATATGCCAAAGATGGGGGGTTCCAGATGTAGATCTCTTTGCATCCCGATTCAACAAAAAGATAGACAGATTTGTGGCAAGGACAAAAGATCCTCTTGCATGCGGGACGGATGCGTTGGTGATTCCGTGGCATCGGTTCTCACTGATTTACGCATTCCCGCCTATTCTGCTACTATCACGACTCCTTCGCAGGATCAGGCAGGAAAGGAAGTCGGTACTTCTGGTGGCCCCCGCTTGGCCCAGAAGAACTTGGTATGCAGAAATAGTAAGGATGACGGTAGGTTCCCCGTGGACACTACCGGAACGCCCAGGCCTGTTATCTCAAGGTCCACTGTTCCATCCTGCCTTACAAATGCTAAATTTGACGGTTTGGCTATTGAGACCCACGTTCTGAAGAGTCGTGGGCTCTCAGGTCCTGTCATATCTATCTTGATTAATGCAAGGAAGCCAGCTTCCAGGATGATTTATCATAGAGTCTGGAAGGCTTATATAACCAGGTGTGAATCCAGAGGTTGGCATCCCAGGAAATATGTCATAGGTAGAATCCTTGATTTTCTACAGATGGGATTAGAGATGAAGCTGGCCTTGAGTACCATCAAGGGCCAGGTCTCTGCTTTATCAGTATTATTTCAGCGGCCACTTGCTTCGCATTCTTTGGTCCAAAACTTTATGCAGGGGGTTATGCGTCTTAATCCTCCGTTTAAAGCGCCCCTAAACCCCTGGGACTTGAATTTGGTCCTGGCTGTGTTACAGAAACGGCCTTTTGAACCAATAAGTCAGATTCCTTTGGTCTTGTTGACAAGGAAATTAATTTTTCTGGTGGCCATCTCTTCTGCTAGAAGAGTATCAGAATTAGCAGCTCTTTCCTGTAAGGAGCCTTATTTGATTATACACAAGGATAGAGTGGTACTACGCCCTCATCCTAGTTTTTTACCGAAGGTGGTTTCTGATTTTCATTTAAACCAAGACATTGTTCTACCTTCCTTTTTTCCAGATCCCTGTTCTCCGGAAGAGAGATCTCTACATTCGTTGGATGTAGTAAGAGCAGTTAAGGCCTATCTAGGGGCAACTACTCAGATCCGCAAGACGGATGTTTTGTTTGTGCTGCCAGAGGGTCCCAATAGAGGACAGGCAGCGTCAAAAGCTACCATTTCTAAATGGATTCGACAGTTGATCATTCAAGCTTACGGTTTGAAACAGAAGATTCCTCCGTTTCAGATCAGGGCACATTCCACAAGGGCTATTGGTGCTTCTTGGGCAGTGCATCACCGGGCCTCTATGGCTCAAATCTGCAAGGCCGCAACCTGGTCTTCAGTTCATACATTCACCAGATTCTATCAGGTGGATGTGAGAAGGCATGAGGATATCGCCTTTGGGCGTAGTGTGCTGCAGGCAGCGGTACAGGGTCCTCAGGTCTGATTGCACCCTACTTGGTCGTGGTTCCCCCCCCTCAGGTAGCATTGCTCTGGGACATCCCATCAGTAATTACTGAGGATCTGTGTCCCGTGATGTTCGAGAAAGAAAATAGGATTTTTTAAAACAGCTTACCTGTAAAATCCTTTTCTTTCAAAGGATATCACGGGACACAGAGGTCCCGCCCCTCTTCTAATACACTACATTGCTTGGCTACAAAACTGAGGTATCCCTGCAAGGGGGAGGGATTATATAGGGGGTTGAACTTCCTGATAGGGTGTGCCAGTGTCCAATCACCAGTGATACCTATATAACCCATCAGTAATTACTGTGGCTCTGTGTCCCGTGATGTCCTTCGAAAGAAAAGGATTTTACAGGTAAGCTGTTTTAAAAAATCCTATTTTTACATACAGAAAAGCCAAACGAAAACCATCATTAACACCTAAACAGAAAAAAAACATGGTTACAGTGGGCTAAAGAAAAGCAATCATGGACTGTGGATGAAAGTGATACTCAGCGATGATTTACAAATCTGCATTGGGTGAGGTGATGATGCTGGAACTTTTGTTTGGTGGTGTTCCAATGAAATGTATGAAGATGACTGCCTGAAGAAAATGTGCAAATTTCC
The DNA here is from genome assembly GCF_042186555.1 of Aquarana catesbeiana. Classification (NCBI taxonomy): domain Eukaryota; kingdom Metazoa; phylum Chordata; class Amphibia; order Anura; family Ranidae; genus Aquarana; species Aquarana catesbeiana. Next base: position 90,473,457 of record NC_133333.1, read on the forward strand.
AGACATTGATGATATGGGGGTTGCATGTCAGGTAAAGGTACAGGGGAGATGAACCATCATTAAATCTCCAATAAATGCACAAGTTTATATTGAGATTTTGGACACTTTTTTTTTTATTCCATCAATTGAAAGGATGTTTGGTGATGATGACATTTTTCAGGATGTAATCTGATGCAGAACTGCAAAGTACATGGTGATTCCATAATATTTCCTTTAGAATTCAGTGATTCCATTTCTTTTTCCTCTGCTTGATCTGCAAAAAACAGTTGCAAATAACTACAGTTTTTTTTTTTCTTTCCCCCTTTTTTATTTTTTTTTTATTTTTAACACAATTAAACAATTGACCATTTTCCAAGAGTGGCGATTTCATACCTTTTTGCCAGGGGTTGTACTTTCTAACTTAGACTGCCTCTGCTTTTATTGATGCAGTACACCCTAAAGCAGTGATGGTGAACCTTGGCACCCTAGATGTTTTGGAACTACATTTCCCATGATGCTCAACTACACTGCAGAGTGCATGAGTATCGTGGCAAATGTAGTTCCAAAACATCTGGGGTGCCAAGGTTCTCCATCACTGCCCTAAAGCTTGATGATCATCCTAAATATTCTACAAATGCTGTTCTCTCTATAGACTCCTTAAGGCTTAATGTACACGGGACGTTTTTACAACCTCTCCTGAGCGATTTAACTTGACAGATAGTAACCCACGTTTAAAATGTCCGTTTTGCCGCTTTTAGCCACGTTTGTGTTTAGAACAGTTTGAAAAAAGACTTCCTTTTTTTTTTTTTTTTTTCCAAAATAGCCAAAAATGAAAAACGCCTATAAACGAAAGCGAGTTACCGCGTTTAGCCATGTTTAGTGCTTGAAATGCCTCTGCACTCATTTTTTTGCTTTCCAAAAAAGGCCTCTAAACTCAACTGCCTAAAAACGACTAAGGCCATTAGAAGGAATCTTGTCACTATGGCAGTTGATTCCTTGCAGTGTCATGTCAGCAGCCTTGAACTGTAGAGAATTATTTACTAAAACCGGAGAGTGTAAAATCTGGTGCAGCTCTGCATGTAAACCAATCAGCTTTTGGGTTTTATTGCTAAATCTCAAATGAACAAGCTTTAAGAGGAAGTAAACTTCCTCTGCTGTCATTTACTATAAGTAAGCCTATAATAAGGCTTACCTATAGGTAGTGTAAATATCTCCTAAACATGTACCGTTTAGGAGATATTTACATTACATGCAGCCAGTGACATCACTGTCAAATACGCTCTGAAGGAACGGCCACAGGTGTCATTTCTGGGCCATGAATGGCGGCTCCCATGTGCAGGAGTGATGTCATCACGGTTCCAGCCAATCGCAGAGCTGGAGCCTGCGAACCCGGAAGCAAGACAGGTGAAAATGGAAGCAGCTGCAGCGCTGACATTGCGGTGCTGGAACAGCTTCGTTTAAAGTCCGTTTCACATAATGTGCTAGTATGCAATGCATACTAGTGCATACTAGCACATTATGCCTTTTGTCTTTGAAGGAAGGAAAAAAAAAACTTCCAGCAGTATACAACCACTTTAAGTTAGAAGCTCGTTGGCTACCATGCACAGCTGCACCAGATTCTGAGTGCACCAGTTTTAGTAAATCTACCCCATAGTGTGTATGGCTTGTTAAAGAACCCCTCTTTCATTTCCCATATCAGTCACCTGTCAGGGAACATGGGAAGGACTCTGCAGCTAAAGTGTTTGCTTGTGAAACCTTCATGCAAAAAGCGTTTGCTTTTCAAACCCACTCTAAGGACAACATCCATTAGGAGCTGCCCTGGTCACCCTCATCAAGTAAGAGTACCCATCTGCCCTAAGAAGCTTAGGGCTCAGTATGGGAAGGCTTACCTCTCCTTGAAGGCCAAGAACAATTCCTTTCTTTATGGGAACATCACCAGACACAGAGGTTTTAAAGTTCATTACTAATTGTGTTATGCTGTCACCTTTCAGGTGCGTGGACACTGGCCAAATAAAGTCAGGAATTCCCACCCAGGCATAACCCTTCCACACTTGGCTAAGCCTTGTTTTTTTGCAAGTGTCCTAAGGTGACAGCTGTGCCTACATATATGCTATATTACCAAAAGTACTGGGACGCCTGCCCTTTAACGCACATGAACTTTAATGGAGTCTTAGTCTGTAGGGTTCAATGTTGAGTTGGCTCACCCTTTGCAGCTATAATAGCTTCAACGCTTCTGGGAAGACTATCCACACGGTTTAGGAGTGTGTCTATGGGAATGTTTGACCATTCTTCCAGAAGCGCATTTGAGAGGTCAGGCACTGATGTGGATGAGAAGGCCTGGCTCGCAGTCTCCGCTCTAATTCATCCCAAAGATGTTCTATTTGGTTGAGGTCAGGACTCTGTGCAGGCCAGTCAAGTTCCTCCACCCCAAACTCGCTCATCCTTGTCTTTATGGACCTTGCTTTGTGTACTGGTCCAAATCATTTGGTGGAGGGGGGATTATGGTGTGGGGTTGTTTTTCAGGGGGTTGGGCTTGGCCACTTAGTTTTAGTCAAGGGAACTCTTAAGGCGTCAGCATACCAAGACATTTTGGACAATTTCATGCTCCCAACTTTGTGGGAACAGTTTGGGGATGACCCCTTCCTGTTTCACTGTTTTACTGCGCACCAGTGCACAAAGCAATACATTCTATGCATTAAGGCAAAAAAACCCTTCTCTGCTAAGAGGATCCCTCCAGCCTGCCCTATACTTACCCGAGCCAGATCTCGATCCAGCAATGAGCACAAGAGCAAGCGCTGTCTCCCTCTGCACTGGGCAGATGCAGACAGGGCATCTCAGGAGCGAGCCCGCACAAGTGCCCCCATAAGAAAGAGGATGTTTATGGGGGGGCACTCATTGAAGTGGTTAGCCAAGACTGCTGTCTGAGGACCCAAAAAGAAGAGGATTGGGGCTGCTCTGTGCAAAACCATTGCATGGAGCAGGTAAGTATAACGTTTGTATTTTTTAAAAATGATAACCTTTAGAATCATTTTAAGAAACGCATTAAAGTCTGGGTGAGGCATAATGCTCTGTTCTTGAAATGCAAACCTTTAGGCTGGGTTTACATATCTGTGGTGCGGTTTGCAGTGTGGTGCGGTTTGCAGTGCGGTGTCTGTTCACCGGTTCAGGCGCAAATTTTTTCCTGAATTCACACCTGAACCTGACCCAAAAGTGCTCCAGATGACATCTTGATGAGGAAACGTGTAGGGCGGAGCATCTAGCGTCTTTGCATCACTTCTTCCAGTTTCGAGTCGTGGAATGCAAATTGTCCTAGCTTCCTGTTTTTAAAGGCTGTATATGCATTTGAAGCAATGTTAGTATGTTTTCAATCTATTTGTGATAATAAATTTAATTTAAAACGGAATCGCACTATGAAGATGTCTCTTTCCTATATGTGGGTGATGCGGAGTGAGATTTAAAGGAGAAAGGTATACCTGAGACAGCAAGCACGAAAAGACATAGCTGATACCGCACACAGATCTAGAGATTGCTGCACAGTGGCAGATACTGTGAATGCGAGTTACCCCTGTGTGGGGTAATTGGTTTGGGTGAGTGCAATACAATACATATAGGGGGCCTATAAGGATCACGGATTTGAAGAGCACCTGTCACTTTAGTTTTTATTTCTATTTTAATTTTTTTCATTTTTTGGCTATTTGGAATGACTAATGAACTGTATATGATCACAGAATATTTATAATTTTTTCACATGAATTCTTTTTATGTGTAAAGACCACTAAGGCATGGTTTTGAAGAGCACTTATATTTTTATTTTTGACTCTTTGGATTGATGAATGGACTATATATGATCACAGCACCTCCTTCTTCTTCTTCTTCTTCTTCTTTTTTTTTTTTTTTTTATTTTGCATTTGTGTATTATCAGCACCAGTACACACTAGTGTATGCATCAGGCACTTGGCACTTTAAACACGTTTATTCATTTTGGTGCTTATTATTTTTAATAATTGTATTGGAAGTATAATATAGAGACACACAGATTGCTACACAGTGGTATGCAATATTGCGCCACACCTACCTCTTTTCATTTACAAATATGATTGATGGGCTGCAGTGACGCCATGTCTGCCCACATAAAAAGGATCCTATAGCTCAATTATTGGTCAGTGGAACTGCTTTGTACAAAGCAAATTGAAAAGCTGCCCTTTGAGGTTAAATGCTTGTTTGGACAATACTTGGATGCATTTGTTCAGAAGGTGATTGTGGGGAAAAGCATGACTCTTACCCCTTAAAGCGGAAGTAAACCCATCCATAAAACAGTTTAATTTCCAGCACATGCCGGAAATGTAACACTCCCATTGGTTGTGCTCTCAACCAAACTGTCAAACCATCCAATGGCTGGTGCCTAAATCGATGACATGTGCAGCATCATGGCAGTTGTAGATTAAACTGAGGCAAAGATGGTAGCTTCCTTGGCTGAAAAAGATAGGGGGGGTTTACTTACACTTTAAGGAGAAGAAAAATGTCAGGTCAAAAACTGGTGATGCCTTCACAATTCAAGAAGAGTTCCTTTTGTAAGCAATGAGCCTTTCGCTCTAAGTAACAGGCTACATCCCAGTTCTGTGAGAAAAAATTGGATCTCCAAGTCCTCTGTTTCTGGAGGCCAATCTTTTTCACAGTGAAGGATCACCCCTCAAATGCATGGTTAGGAGGGGATATTTACTGACCTTTGCAGAAGCATGGACTCGAAGTCTCAGATGACTCTGTCTGCAGCATGGTGACCAGAGGCTGCTTTCCCCCTCCACATTTTATGCACTCAAGGGTATCTTCGAATCCACAAAAAAAGAGAATTTTTCTGTCTTTTTTTCCTTTCAAACCTGTTCACAGTTCCCAAGCCATATGGAGGCGATCAGCCCTTTCTGGACCTCAAGGGTCTTAAGTTCCTGAAGGTAAAAAAAAAATAAAGGATGGAGTAAGCCCAGTCAAAGATTGCCTTGCTTCCTGGTGTCCGTGGATATCGAGCATTCCGACCTCCACACGCAGATTTTCTAGCCTCATCAATGGTTTCTGTGATTCACAGTGGAGAAGCATTAAGAGTTGTTGAGGACTTGGGGTATCCCCATTGTGAGGTACCTGGATGACATGCTTCTAAGGGAGAAATCAGCTCAGAAACTGACATCAAATGTCCTGCAGATAGCACAAGTCCTGGAGAGGTTTGGCAGAGTGTTAAGCCTTCAAAAGTTGACCTTGGTTCTGACATAATGTCTGGAGTACTTTAAACTTAGTACTGGACACAGCCCAGGTAAAGGTACTGCTTCCTCAGATTAGATGAAGTTCTTGAGGTTGTTGGAAAATCCCTCAATTAGAGCATGCATAAAGGTGCTGGTGAAGATGGTAGATGCCTTTGACGTAGTCCATTTTCACTCTAAAACTCCGCAGCTCAATATGCTGTCCATGTAGGACAAATGTGACCCTTTTAGATTACTTACAGCACCACTCTAAGCGCCGATGGTTCAGCTTCGATGATCCATTGAATCTGGGTGCCAGCGTCTGTAGAGCTCATCTAAGCCCATTGTGTAACATGAGATGTAAAGACGTCACACTCCCAACAGCCCATATACTAAGTGCAGATGGAAAGTGCCTCAGCCTAGGCTCCTACCGGGCCACAGATGCCATTATTTGCCTTCTCCATGGGAATATATTTTCTGTTAGACATCCAGGACCGAATACTTCTTTCTTTTATGCTACAATTGTCCATCAGATAGAGTAGGGAGCAAAGAAAGAGATATACATATTTTTTTTATGCCCCTTAACCCCCCTTTGGGCAATTAGTCAGATTTCCTTTTTTGCATGTCTCATATTTTCTATGAAGAGGCTCACTAAATAAAAACCTCTCTGGGTTACCTCAGTGCTTGCTGGGCAGGTCACACCTGATTGGGATCACCCCTATTTCCTTTGTGGGTTTGTGAGTTGCGATTATGCTGTGCTTTTTGTAGTTATCCCTGAAGAAGGAGAACTTTTGACTCTAAAACGTGTCAGGTATCTCTATGACAACTCTGCATATCAAGTCTATGTAACAAGTCTTACAAAGAATATAGTACAACCGTGCAGGTTATTTGTATAGGAGAAAAACAGCCAGACAGATTTTGTGTTAATTCATTATTTTACTGTTATTGATATAATAAAGGTTATGTAATTTTTTTTTTACAGAAATGGTGATCTGCCTCCAAAGTCCCAACCCTTTGGGTGATCATTGGTATATTTGTATTAGGTTAAGGTGACCAGATTTTTAAAATTAAGTCCGAAGTCAAATTTTTTTTTTTTTTATTGGCAAATGGTAAACTATTTATAAGCATATTTTCCTCAAATTATATATGAAGTTTATGTGGTATGTGTTTATGGAATGATTGTATGATATATATATACGTTATTTCTCACATTTTGTCCATGAGATTAAACAAAAAAAGATACTTAGAGTTTTTTAGAATATGACTACCAAATGTTAAGAAGATAAGATAGAGAAAAAACTTTTCAATACATATTTTATTTTCACCAAAGAGGCGCAGAGGTGCGCTATATCCAGAATGCAGAATTCAGGGGTGCGTGATGTACAGAATGCAGAGTTCAGGGGTGTGTGATGTACAGAGTTCAGGAGTGCGCTACGTACAGAATGCAGGGTTCAATAGTGCGCTACATATACAGTGCAGAGATCAGGAGTGCGCTATGTATACAGTGCCAAGATCAGGAATGCGCTACGTACACAGTGCAGAGATCAGGAATGCGCTACGTACACAGTGCAGAGATCAGGAATGCGCTACGTACACAGTGCAGAGATCAGGAATGCGCTACATACACAGTGCAAAGATCAAAAGTGTGCTACGTACACAGTGCAGAGATCAGGAGTGTGCTACGTACACAGTGCAGAGATCAGGAGTGCGCTACGTACACAGTGCAGGGATCAGGAGTGCGCTATGCACACAATGCAGAGTTTAGGAGCACCCTATGTACAGAGGGTAGCATTCAGGCATGCACTACATAGAGTGTGGAGTTAGCAGATTCTCTTGAAAAGATTGCATTTGGTGATGGTACTGACCACCAAACTCAATATGGGATATAGTTTACACTAACATGAGAAGAGAGAGATAGTAAAAGAGAGAAAGTTAACATTACTTTTATTGAAAATCAGGGATCTTGCACACCGGTGGCTGAGCCCATTCAGTGTAATTGCAGCCCAGGTGCAATGTACAGCCTGTCACTGACATGAATAGTTGTACACGGCTGTACTGATGTTTATGATCAGTGTATAGAGTAATACAGTAGCACACAACTATTCGTCAGTGAAGGGCTGTACATTGCACCTGGGCTGCAAATACACTGAATGGGCTCAGCCACCTGTGTGCAAGAGCACTGGCCTGGATAGAGGGAGAGAGGGATAGATGGAGCAAGGGATGGTTGGAGGGAGGGAGGGATGGATAGATGGAGGGAGGGAGGGAGAGATGGTTAGGTGGATGGAACAAGAGATGGTTGAATGGAGGGAGGGAGGGATGGATGTATGGTTGGACGGATGGAGGGAGGGATTGTTGGATAGAGGGAGAGAGGGGTGATAGAGGGAGGGAGGGAGATAGATAATAATTATCCTGTCCTGGTGCTGCTCTTCTAACTTTCTGTGTCACACACTGAGAAAACAGCCTCTGCTCTCATTGCTGGCAGAAGATGTTTCTTTAGACTTGCAGGCTCACTGCAGAGGCTGAGAAATGATCCGTCTGCCTCTTTTAATTCATCCTCCATAGCAGGCTCAGTTCTCTCCACTCCTCTCCTGTCCCCCTCCTATCGATCCGCCGGCACCTCCTCCTGATGCAGCTTAGCATAGAAGTCAAATTAGGCGGATTGAGGAAAGGGGTGGGTACAATGCTTTCTCATTGGCTGAGAAAGCAGCAGAGAGGCTGTATATCAATCCGCCTCTGAGATCGGGCTGCCTGGCCTAATTAAAGATTATCAGCTTATGCGGCCGAAGCAGTTGTATCCCTCCACAGGAAAAAAAGAGCCCCCAGCCTTCTGGCATCAATAGAGGATGTGCAGATACAAAAAAAAGTGACATATGCAAGTAGTGGCATCTGAAATTTGGGGGTGCTATGAGGGTGCTTAAAGAATTTCTGGGGGAGCTTAAGCACGTTCAAGCACCCACCTGGCGCCGCCCTTACCAGGGACAGACTTGGTCCGGGGACAGTGTTCTCATTCCGGGGACGTCTGGTCACCCTAACCTAATATGGGGTTCTGTACATAGCGCACCCCTGAACTCTGCACTCTGTACATAGTGCACCTCTGCGCTTCCTTGGTAAGAAAATACAAAATACACATTGAAAAGTTTTTCTTCTATCTTATTTTATTAACATTTGGTTGCCATATCCCAAAGAATTCTAGAAGTCTAGAAATCTTTTTTTTTTTTTTTTATCTCATGGACGAAATGTGAGAAATAACGTAAATATCATACAATCGTTCCATAAACACATACACTACATATATAATTTGAGGAAAATATGCTTATAAAATAGTTTACCATTTGCTAATAAAAAAAAAATATGTCCCTGGATTTCATTTTAAAAATCTGATCGCCTTATATTAGGTAGGTCAAGAAACAAGGAAAAAATAAGTGCACTTATACTTTAACCACTTCAGCCTGGATGGATTTACCCCCTTAATGATCAGGCCATTTTTTGCGATACGGTACTGTGTCGCTTTAACTGACAATTGATGTTGTACCCAAACAAAATTGATGTCTTTTTTTCCCAAAAATAGAGATTTCTTTTGGTGGTATTTGATCCCCACTGCAGTTTTTATATTTTGCTCTATAAACAAAAAAAGAGCAACAATTTTGGAGAAAAAGAAAAACCCCAATATTTTTTACCTTCTGCTATAAAACATATCCAATAAAAATATGTAAAAAATCGAATTTCTTCATCAATTTAGGCCAGTTTGTATTCTGCTACATATTTTGGTTTGCGCAAAAGTTATCGCGTCTACAAACTATGGGATAGATTTAGGGACTTTTTATTTTCTGCTAGTAATGGCGGCGATCAGCGTTTTTAGCAGGATTGTGGCAGACAAATTGGACACTAAGTGACACATTTTGGGGACCAGTGCCACCAATACAGTGATCAGTGCTAAAAAAAATGCACGGACACAGTATAAATGACACTGGCAGGGAAGGGGTTAACATCAGGGGCGATCAAGGGGGTAAATGTGTTCCCAAGTTGTGCTTACACCCTACTTGTGTGGGGTATGCTGACACTAGACAAAGAGAGAGATAGGTTTTCTTGATTACTAGGGATCACAGATCTGTCATTCCCCCGACCGATCGTGGCCCCTGGACCCGCTGATTGGCTCCCGCTGTGTCCAATTACATTGACCGCAGTATATATGAGGTGGGCGGTCCGGAAGTAGTTAACCACTTCAATACAGGGCACTTATATACCCTCCTGCACAAACCAATTTTCAGCTATCAGCGCTGTCGCACTTTGAATGACAATTGCGCGGTCATGCTACACTGTACTCAAACTAAATTTTTATCATTTTGTTCCCACAAATAGAGCTTTCTTTTGGTGGTATTTGATCACCTCTGGGATTTTTATCTTTTGCTAAACAAATAAAAATGACCGAAAATTTTGAAAAAAAAGCTGATGGGCATTGATATGCAGCACTGATTTGTACACATAGGCAGCACTGAAAGGTGGCACGGTTGGGCACTGATAGGTGGCACGGATGAGCACTGATAGGTGACACTGATGTACACTAATAGATGGTACTGATGGGCATCACTGATTGGCAGGCATCAATTGTGGGCACTGATTGGCATCCATTTTGGGCACTCATTGTTATCCCTGGTGGCCATGGGTGGCATACTTGGTGACTTGTGGTGGGCATCCCTGGGGTTCCTGGTGGCATCCTCGGGGGGGCTGTGCTGACAATCAATCAGCACAGACCCCCCCCTGTCAGAGGAGCAGCCGATTAGCTCTCCTTTACTCGCGTCTGACAGACGTGAGTGAGGAAAAGCCGATCAACGGCTCTTCCTATTTACATTGTAATTGGACACGGCTGATCACGTGGTAAAGAGTCTCCGTCAGAGACTCTTTTACCTAGATTGGTGTTGCTGTGTGTCAGACTGACACACCGCAACATCGATCACTGTGATGCGAGCCCCCGGGGGCGCGCAGTGGCTTGATATCCTGGTGACGTCATATGACGTCCGATCAGGATATCGCAACCACTTTGCCGATGTCATTTTGCTATATGGCGGGCGGCAAGTGGTTAAAGTGAATAAATCCATAATTTTATTACTATTATTATTTTTTTTTTTTTAAGAGGCCCAAACTTACTTTATAGGAGGAGCCTTTCTTTTTTTAAATTGGCTTCTTTGTTCCCCTTGGGCCCATCCCCAAAGCCGTAAGCTCCTCCTTCCTGTTTGTGGATGTGTTTGAGCTATCCAGCTCAGGAGCCAGCTAAAAAAAAGTTAGGAGCCAGTTTTTTTAAACTAACAAAGCTTTATTGTAAAACACAAAACCCCTTCTCTTATGTAGCCCTGATGTGTATCTTTACAGATGCACAACACAGGTTTACACATGGAGAATACACTGAGGTGCTGGCATGTGAATAAAAAGAAAAAAACATTAGCTCTGCTGCGGGTAAGCAGCAGAGCTAAAGTTTTTTTTGTTTTGTTTTTAGATGTTAACCACTTGCCCAGTGGCGTCACTAGGGGGTGGCTATTGAGGCTAGGAAACTCTGTACTACCCTAGCCTATCTTCTGTATACCCAGCTTCTCTGTATATACACTAGCCTATCTGTATACCCAGCCTCTCTATATACACAAGCCTCTCTGTATATACACTAGCCAATCTGTATATACCCTGCCTCTCTGTATATACAGCCTCTCTGTGTATACCCTAGCCTATCTGTATATACACTAGCCTATATGTATACCCAGCCTCTCTGTATACCCACTAGCCTATCTGTATACCCAGCCTCTCTGTATATACACTAGCCTCTCTGTGTGTAACAATCCGCATCTAGTGGTAGGTGACGTGGCAAGTGACAATCTGCATCTTGTGGCAGGTAACGTGACAAGCTCTCTGGTGACTCCAATGTAAGGGGGAGGCTCTTTGGGGACCCTGATGTAATGAGGGGGGCTTTGGGGACACTGGTGTAATGATAATATTTACACACACATACTTTCTTTACTTCACTGCTATGGGCTCTAGCCCTCGCTCTTCTGTAGACCTAGCAACGCCCCTGCACTTGCCTACCAGGCACTTTCATCCCCTTCTGCCCAGGCCAATTTTCAGCTTTCAGCACTGTCACACTTTGAATGATAATTGTGTGGTCATGCAACACTGTACTCAGATTATTTTTTTTATCATTGTTTTGAGACAGACAGAGCTTTCTTTTGGTGGTATTTAATCACCACTGGGTTTTTTTTTGTTTTTGCTAAACAAACAAACAAAATTCTTAATTACTGTTGAAAATTTTTGCAAATAAGTCATTTTTCTTCTTCACTGATGTGCACTGAGGCGGCAGCACTGAAGAAGCGGGCACTGATGGGCTGCACTGTTAATCAGGGAACTGATTATCAATGTAAATATGCCTGTCAGAATTGCCGGTTACCGATAACCAGCAAGTCTGTTTACAATGTAATCAGCTGTGATTGGACACAACTGATCACATGATAAAGGGCCACTGTAATTGGCCCTTTACCTTGGTTTGTGATGACCTGTGTCCAAAGGATTTTCTTATCTATATCAAGCAATCCATTGTGGGAGCATCTTTTCAGCCTTATGAGTGATGAATGGCTAATATATGTGCTAAGCCACAGTTTTAATGCCCATAGAATGCCAGACAGAAAAAGTGTCACGCAGCACAATAATGAATCAAATATCAACAACGCATGTAAGGATTCATGCGTTAAAGTGCATAAAAATATGTGACAAATCTACAACTACAGAGAAAAAAGAAACTGCTAACATTCTTAATATATGATCAGCATATAAATGAACCGCCACACATACTGTACAGTACATAAACATCAAAACCATAAGTTTGACATATAAGTTACTATTAAACAAAAGAAAAAAAATGTCCAATGATGCAGGCCCTTAAACGTGTGAACAACTAGATGCTGTGCTTTGTGGAGTTTTCAAACATGCTTTATACTGAATAAAGTGCAGAGGATTCCACCACCGTTCACCTACCACTCTCAGCTTACTCTTTGGACCTGTATTTAGTTGAAAATAGGTCAGATGCGCATTCCCCTTTAAAAAGTTCACTCCAAGGTACCACTAATCTCCCACAGTCATCAATGTTTCTTGGATAATAACTGTCCAACTCCACACCAACCTTTAGGACTTACATAGTTACATAGTTAGTAAGGTTGAATAAAGACACCAGTCCATCCAGTTCAACCTGAGTGAGTACACCCTCACATCAGTCCCTACCTTCAAGACTTCTCCGTTCAAAAAACAAAACAAAGGCTTGGATAGTGTAATACCATAAAAATACTATAAACTTTATTAAAAGCAAAAGAATATATCACACTCAGAAAGTAGTGCACCACCTTAAAAAACATTTTGCAGATATCAGTGCTGTGTCCCCTTAAGACTCAGACACCCAACTCGCATAACTAAAAAGGTACCTTGTGCCAAAAAGTGGAAACAAATTATTAATTTCTTTTTTAAAATGTGTTAAACTGAAAAAGCTGCCCCCCTGAAAGTGTAGAATACCTATACTTTGAGTAAAGGAAACATAACAGCACCTACAGTATATCTGTTGTGTTACCAACCAAAATAGAATATCAGCAATAACATGCACTATAAAAACTGTTACAACCTCAAAAATCAATAACATTACAAAGTGCTAAATCAAAATACAACTTGTGAGCCAACTTAAAAAAATAAACGTCCTTTGAACAGTTCATAAAATCTTCAATATTGTGTCTTCTGTGTGACATACTGTGGAAAACCATCACAAACTTGTAATGTATCCAAACACACACCCGATGTGCTCAGTAGGATGTCCTACTCACCAGAGGACCATGACCTCTTTAAAGTGGCTGTAAACCCAATGTCATCCTTTCTAAACTACTGCCATAGGGGTTATCTATAAGGATATACATGCCTCCTGCATGTATCTTTACCTGTCAAATGTCTCCCCTCTGTCTGTTATGAGACCCGAAAAACTGCATATTCTGTGGGCGGGTCTGTTGTCTGGAGCTCGGTGGGTGGAGTCCTGATGTCAGTAGACTCCCCGCCCACCTCTACACTCCCCTTGTCAATATGCATTTTCTCCTGTGTACTTCTTACAAAAAACTTCTGCTATGATCTCTAACATCCAGTGAAAAGACAGGAAAGTAACCACGTGACTTCAGCATGCCAAATCATGCTGAGGTGTGGAACAGCCAATCCTTGCAGAGCTGCTGAAGAAAGGAGTGGGGGTGGGAATGAAAAAATAATGCATGTCTTAGGCTAGTGCACGAGATATGTAAATCACCTGTCACTCACAGCAAGGGGGAGGATTTGACAAAGTTTTTCTCAGTTTGTCAAGATTTATCTCACTGAACAATAAAAGGGGATTGCTCAGTGATGGATTAACTCTGTGTGGCAAGACTGGGCTCAAATGATAGAAAATCTTATACTCTACAGTATGATATATATATATATATAGGTCAAAATGTGCTTAAGTGGTTAGGTCTTGGAGCTTACTTTGTTGTCCTTAGGAATAGGTCAGGAGATTTTTCTTTCTATCCTCCTCTCCACCATGGTAGCCCATTAAAAATAAGAGAGGTGGGCGGGGACCAATAAGTGTAATACTGTTTATTTAAAAATACTTAAAAAGCAATATAAATGCCTGCTTACATGTGTGGGTGCCTTGTCCTGGCACTGAAGCCCGCATGAACACTGGAGGGAACCGTCACCCCTGCCTCACGCTCAAGAGTCGGCGTGCGTTCCACTGCCGTGTAAACACAAAACCGGAAGCCGGGGACCCGTAAGTGACTTGACTGGAAAGCGCCTCGATGTACGTTTCGTTTTACAATGTCATCAGGAAGCATTGTACAATGCTCACATAAATAAGCACGGATTTAGCCTCACTTCCTGGTGGTCATGCTGACATAACTAGGCCCTGCCCTGATGCATTTCATCACACTTATGTGACTTTAGTCATGGCAGTGTAAGCAGCAACCTTTTATGTTATTTTATATTATCACTGGTAGTTTAGTGCTTATAGTGGATTGCGCAGAGGATACCCTTTGACTATTTTTTCAATGCTCAAAGTATACAGTGGGGCAAAAAAGTATTTAGTCAGCCACCAATTGTGCAAGTTCTCCCACTTAAAAAGATGAGAGGCCTGTAATTGGCATCATAGGTATACCTCAACTATGAGAGACAAAATGTGGAAACAAATCCAGACAATCACATTATCTGATTTTTGAAAGAATTTATTTGCAAATTATGATGGAAAATAAGTATTTGGTCACCTATAAACAAGCAAGATTTCTGGCTCTCACAGACCTGTATCTTCTTCTTTAAGAGGCTCCTCTGTCCTCCACTCATTACCTGTATTAATGGCACCTGTTTGAACTTGTTATCAGTATAAAAGACACCTGTCCACAACCTCAGACAGTCACACTCCAAACTCCACCATGGTGAAGACCAAAGAGCTGTCGAAGGACACGAGAAACAAAATTGTAGACCTGCACCAGGCTGGGAAGACTGAATCTGCAATAGGCAAGCAGCTTGGTGTGAAGAAATCAACTGTGGGAGCAATAATTAGAAAATGGAAGACATACAAGACCACTAATAATCTCCCTCGATCTGGGGCTCCACGCAAGATCTCACCCCGCGGGGTCAAAATAATCACAAGAACGGTGAGCAAAAATCCCAGAACCACACAGGGGGACCTAGTGAATGACCTGCAGAGAGCTGGGACCAGTGTAACAAAGGCTACCATCAGTAACACACTACGCCACCAGGGACTCAGATCCTGCAGTGCCAGACGTGTCCCCCTGCTTAAGCCAGTACATGTCCGGGCCCATTAGAGGTTTGCTAGAGAGCATTTGGATGATCCAGAAGAGGATTGGGAGAATGTCATATGGTCAGATGAAACCAAATTAGAACTGTTTGGTAGAAACACAACTCGCCGTGTTTGGAGGAGAGAGAATGCTGAGTTGCAACCAAAGAACACCATACCTACTGTGAAGCATGGGGGTGGCAACATCATGCTTTGGGGCTGTTTCTCTGCAAAGGGAACAGGACGACTGATCCGTGTACATGAAAGAATGAATGGGGCCATGTATCGTGAGATTTTGAGTGCAAACCTCCTCCCATCAGCAAGGGCATTGAAGATGAAACGTGGCTGGGTCTTTCAGCATGACATTGATCCCAAACACACCGCCCGGGCAACGAAGGAGTGGCTTCGTAAGAAGCATTTTAAGGTCCTGGAGTGGCCTAGCCAGTCTCCAGATCTCAACCCCATAGAAAACCTTTGGAGGGAGTTGAAAGTCTGTGTTGCCCAGCGACATCCCCAAAACATCACTGCTCTAGAGGAGATCTGCATGGAGGAATGGACCAACATACCAGCAACAGTGTGTGACAACCTTGTGAAGACTTACAGAAAACGTTTGACCTCTGTCATTGTTATATATCCTTTGTTGGCAAAGTTTTGAGATGGACTTTTGATATTGACAAAATACTTATTGTCCACTATAATTTGCAAATAAATTCTTTCAAAAATCAGACAATGTGATTGTCTGGATTTGTTTCCACATTTTGTCTCTCATAGTTGAGGTATACCTATGATGACAATTACAGGCCTCTCTCATCTTTTTATGTGGGAGAACTTGCACAAATGGTGGCTGACTAAATACTTTTTTGCCCCACTGTATGGTTTCTCTGGATGGGGCTGTGTTGGCTTCCCATGTTTTGCATCTCTCCAGGAGACCACTGGACACTTCAATACTAATTAATGCATATGCGGATGGTGCTGAGGTCCCTGCTTTGGATCCTTAATCTGGATGATAGCACTTTTGGAAAGGCATGCAGCACTGATAAACAATAGACCGGTTTGAGAGACGCAAATGAGGAAAAGACGACTCTTCCTGTTCACATCGTGATCAGCTGTGATTGGACACGGCTGATCACGTGGTAAAGACCCTCCGTCAGAGGCTCTTTACCAAGATCAGTGATCAAGGATGAGCTGAACCCCCCGGGTTTGGTTTGCACCAGAACATCCGAACAGGCAAAATATTCGGAAGAACACACAAACACCATTAAAGTCTATGAGACACGAACATGAAAATTCAAAAGTGCTCATTTTAAAGGCTTATATGTAAGTTATTGTCATAAAAAGTGTTTGGGGACCTGGTTCCTGCCCCAGGGGACATGGATCAATGCAAAAAGTTTTTAAAAACAGCAGTTTTTTCGGGAGCAGTGATTTTTTTAATGCTTAAAGTGAAACACTAAAAATGAAATATTCCTTTAACTATCATGCCTGGGGGGTGTCTATAGTATGCCTGTAAAGTAGCGCATTTTCCCGTGTTTAGAACAGTACCGCAGCAAAATGACATTTCTAAAGGAAAAACTGATTGCGGCTGTAATGAATTGTCGGGTCTCGGCAATATAAATAAAACTCATTGAAAAAAAGGGCATGGCCCCCCCCCCCCATTACCAGGCCCTTTTAGTCTGGTATGAATATTAAGGGGAACCCCGAACCAAAATTTTAAAAGAAAATTGCGTGGGGGTCCCCCCAAAATCCATACCAGGCCTTTCAGGTCTGATATGGAAATTAAGGGGAACCCTGCGTCAATTTTTTAAAAAAAATAGCGTATGGGGTCCCCCCCAAAATCCATACCAGACCCTTATCCGAGCATGCAACCTGGCAGGCTGCAGGAAATGAGGGGGGGGGGGGAGAGAGTGCCCAACCCCCCTCCTGAACCATACCAGGTCACATGCCCTCAACATGGGGAGGGTGCTTTGGGGTCTGACCCCAGAGCACCTTGTCACCATGTTGATGGGGACAAGGGCCTCATCCCCATAATCCTTGACCG
This sequence comes from Aquarana catesbeiana, assembly GCF_042186555.1. Taxonomy (NCBI): domain Eukaryota; kingdom Metazoa; phylum Chordata; class Amphibia; order Anura; family Ranidae; genus Aquarana; species Aquarana catesbeiana. The sequence continues at coordinate 90,490,519 of NC_133333.1, forward strand.
GTGGTTGTGGGGGTATGCGGGTGGGGGGCTTATTGGAATCTGAAAGCCCCCTTTAACAAGGGGACCCCCAGATCCCGCCCCCCCTTGTGAATTGGTAATGGGGTACATTGTACCCCTACCCATTTCACCAAAAAAGTGTAAAAAAATGGTAAAAAAGACAAGAGACAGCTTGGGACAAGTTCTTTATTAAAAAATAAAAATGATGGGCACTGATAAGCGGCACTGATTGATAGGCAGCACTGATGGGCACTAATAGGTGGCACTGATAGGTTGCACTGGTCAGGCAGCACTGATGAGGAACTACTGACAGGCATTACTGAGTGGCACTGACTGGCACTTTGATGGGGCACTGACAAGCATTACTGATGGGGCACTGACAGGTGTTTATTATGGGGACAAGCTGGCAGGAGTTGAGCACTGATTGGCAGCTGATGGGCACCTTTTGATGGGGGCTGTGCTGATAATCAATGTGCTGATTATCAGCACAGACCCCCCCCCCCCCGACAGGGAGAGCTGCCGATCGCCTCTCTTTGTCAGCGTGAACCGAGGAAAGATGTTTCCTTGGTGCGCCGGCTGTGTTATCCTGATCACGTCATATGACGTCCGGTCCGAATATCACAACCACTTTGCTGCCGTCATTCTGCTATATGGCGGGCAACAAGTGGTTAACAAAAAAAATTACCTTCAATATCACTTTAAAGCGGTAGTGAAGTCCACTTTGTAATTTTTACCTACAGGTACGGCTATAATAAGGCTTACCTGTAGGTAAAATGAATATTTCCTAAATGTGCATTGTTTAGGAAATATTTAGACTGGATGCAGCCAGCATGCCATCCGCATGCTCTGGAGTGATGTCATTGTGGTTCTGGCTACTCATACAGCTGGAGCCTGTGAACCCGGAAAGAAGACCGGGAGAAGATGGAAGCCCAGTCAGCGGTGACAGCGTGCCACTGGAGGGCTTCAATCGAAGGTATTTCATAATGTGCTAGTATAAGATGCATACTAGCACATTATACAAATTGCTTTACAGGGAAAATGTTTTTTCTTTTACTGCCGCGGTTTACAACTGCTTTAAGACTTGACATTTTTAGTATCTCTTTACTCGACCGCAACCCCATATTTTACCAAAAAATTGATTAAACTATTGTGTTTGCTGTAAAATTTATTTTAGTGTATTATTCCTGAAAATATGCATTTGATAAATAACTGTGCAAATGTTGTGCAACGTAAAAACTGAAACTACCACTATTTTATTCTCCAGAAACCTCTGCTTTTAGAATTAAAATGTGCAAAGAATTGAAAATTTGCCCGCAGACAAGAAATTAAAGAAGGAGCTGACAGATCTCTGATCCTGACCCATAACAAGCCTGCAGGACTGCTGTACAGATTTCACTGGCTGCATGCTGATCCCACTCTAGTGACACAGTAGAAGCTGAGGAAGACATCTCCCCTTTCCATGTTTGTGAGTATACATCATATGTGGTGAGAGGCAGCAGTATTTCTGAATCAAATCGTCCCTAAGACACCAAATCAATGACTTGTCCCACACACTGAACTTCACCACTCCCTCCCCTCCTAATCTCAGCACCGGAAGTGGCCGCTCACCCGGAAGTGATCGCTCACCCGGAAGTGTTTGTCCTGAGATCTTCCGGCTCCAGCATGATGGCGGCGCTCGGAGGAAAGGCTTCAGGGGTTTCCAAGGCGGAGTATCTGAAGCGATACCTGGACGGTGGTGGCTCAAGAGGGAAAGATGGGGCGACCAAGAAGAAAAAAAGAAGGAAGCAGAGGCTGGAGGGGAAAGGGTGAGAGCCGACAAATGACATGGAGAGGACGGAGCAGGCTCATCACCTCCGCTCCTCACAGTGTACAGACAGCGACACCCCCTTATATTACCGCTTCTTATCCGTCCATGGCCGGGGATACAAGTGTAATATAGAGTTACAGCAGATCTATACCGGGAGGAATGTGGGGGCCCCATTGTTGGGTTCCCTCTTTACTGGGAGGAATGTGGGGGCCCCATTGTTGGGTTCCCTCTTTACTGGGAGGAATGTGGGGGCCCCATTGTTGGGTTCCCTCTTTACTGGGAGGAATGTGGGGGCCCCATTGTTGGGTTCCCTCTTTACTGGGAGGAATGTGGGGGCCCCATTGTTGGGTTCCCTCTTTACTGGGAGAAACGCGGGGGCCCCATTGTTGGGTTCCCTCTTTACTGGGAGAAACGCGGGGGCCCCATTGTTGGGTTCCCTCTTTACTGGGAGGAATGTGGGGGCCCCATTGTTGGGTTCCCTCTTTACTGGGAGGAATGTGGGGGCCCCATTGTTGGGTTCCCTCTTTACTGGGAGGAATGTGGGGGCCCCATTGTTGGGTTCCCTCTTTACTGGGAGGAATGTGGGGGCCCCATTGTTGGGTTCCCTCTTTACTGGGAGGAATGTGGGGGCCCCATTGTTGGGTTCCCTCTTTACTGGGAGGAATGTGGGGGCCCCATTGTTGGGTTCCCTCTTTACTGGGAGGAATGTGGGGGCCCCATTGTTGGGTTCCCTCTTTACTGGGAGGAATGTGGGGGCCCCATTGTTGGGTTCCCTCTTTACTGGGAGGAATGTGGGGGCCCCATTGTTGGGTTCCCTCTTTACTGGGAGGAATGTGGGGGCCCCATTGTTGGGTTCCCTCTTTACTGGGAGGAATGTGGGGGCCCCATTGTTGGGTTCCCTCTTTACTGGGAGGAATGTGGGGGCCCCATTGCTGAATGCCTTTACTGAGAGGAATGTGGGGGGCCCCATTGCTGAGCTCCTGTACTGAGGATTTTTCTTTCGGGTATATAAAAAACAATCTTCCTCCAGAGTAGAAACACTCAGTTCTTCCTCCTGCTAATCTGTGTTGTTCTGTAGCTGTTTTGTGTTAGAAGTTCTTCCCCCTCCCCCTGGATATTAACTTGGCTTACCGTGAAGGTTTTATCGCATCCTGCCTTTTAGTATACAGCATGTGAACTCTAGCAGTCAATACGGAATCCATTCATGTACTTTGTGTTTGGAGCTATAAGTGTTCATGTGTCACAAATGGCAAGATCCAGGTAGCCAGTGCTGCTAAAGTGCTACACCTGGCAGCCGTTTTAAGGATATTCCATTGCTTTTTGAAATGAGTCGCTGCTTTATGTGTTAGTTTAAAGTTTTACGTCAAGCCAGAAAATGTTTTTGCAGTTATGATTAGAGTGGGGCAGGATGAGAATTCCTGTCAAGTTTTATACTGCTATCCAGAGCTCTGTTAGAAAGATTCACTCCAACTTCCTGTCCTGCTGACAACAGTTTTACCAGACAGGAAATGAGGGTGATTCTCCAATACAGACAGAAATAACAATCTGATATGGGTTTTAGCTTCCCTGTTCCTAATAAACATATTTTTATTTCTTCCTGTGTAAAGCCTCGTACACACGGTACGATTATTGGCCAACCGAGCGTCTGATTTTTGTCAAAAGGGCGTGTGCCAGGATCTTGTCTTGCATACTAATGGTACACAATTGCCGTGCCACAAACACGAACGTAGTGACGTACTACGAGGAATTTCAGCTCTTGAGCGCCACCCTTTGGGCCCCTTCTGCTAATTTCGTGTTTGGTGAGCACTGATTCTGAGCATGCGTGTTTGTACTTTCGACTTTTGTGTGAGAGATTTGTGTACTGACCATATGAAAATCTGACGTCAAACCGCTGTCCGCCGAAAATTTACTAGCCTGTCCTTTAACATTTGTTGGTGGAAAATTGGACAATTTTCAAAAGGAACGTACTAACTGTAGGATTTTAAGACAACAGTCTGTCAACAGACAATCCCCTACCAACAATCAAACCGTGTGTACGAGGCTTTACTCTTAATCTGGCCAAGCATGCATCGAAATTTGGCCAGTTCAGCATGGACTAGACGAATTTTGATTCATGTATGGGCTGGCTGGTTGTACACAAGTAGATTTATCCACCGGCCTGTGAGGTTTTTCCTGATCGATCGGTGCCGTTGGCTATAGCCGGCAACATTGATAATTATCTTCTGGTTTTCCCATCACCAGAGGAAGTGGTGGAAAATCCTACATTTTACAGTTGTCCTTGGAACAGAAGCAAGAAGTCATCCAATGGAGGCACTGCTTCACGTAACAATTTGTGATTTCTCCTCATTTATTCTCGCTTATTGAAGGGAAATCTCCCAAAAGGACACAGATAGGGAATAAAAATTAAAACTGATGGGGTTTTAATCATTAAAGGGATTGTAAAGTCCCATGGTTTTTCACCTTAATGCATTCTATGCACTAAAGTGGAATTCCAGCCGTTCCTGTGTTTATTAAAAGTCAGCAGCTACAAAAAGTGTAGCTTTTAATAAACACACACTCGCCTCTCCCACGATCCAGCGATGCGGCCACCTTAAGCCTTGGTTCTCTTCCCCCACCTCACACTGGTATCTCTACTGTGGGCACCTGGCTGTGACAGCTTGTGGCTTCATAACCAGGTGCGCACTGTGCATGTGCGAGTCGCACTGCGCGTCCTGAATGGCCGGGCAATCTTCTGGGACCTGTGACATGTCCCAGAAGATTGGAGGGAGGGGGAGAGGAGAACTTCTGCTCGAGTCGCCTAAGCTTCCCGAGCGGAAGTGGGAGCTGGCTACCTGTCAAAACTAGGTACACGCCCCCCCCCCCCCCCCAAAAAAAAATGACATGCCAAATGTGGTATGTCAGGGGGTCAGGAGTCCTTAAGGCAGAAGTTCCACTTTTGGGTGGAACTCCGCTTTAAGGTATAAGAAAAACCTTCTTTGCTGCAGCTGCCCCCCCCCCTTTTTTTTTTTCTTACCTGAGCCCGCTGCTGTCAATCAAATCCAATGACGCGGAGCCGAGTATCCCTGTCTGTGTCAATGCATGCAGCAGCGGTACTCGGGAGCACGCCCGCACGAATGCCCTCATGGAAAGTGTCTCTTCATCGGGGCAACCGATGAAGGAGAGGAGCCAGGAGACCCGGAGGGGCACCACCCCAGAAGAGGAAGATCGGGGCTGCTTTGTGTATAACCCCTACCTGCACAGAACAGGTAAGTATAACATATTTGTTATTTTTATAAAAAAAATTCGAACCTTTACAACTCCTTTAACTCTGTCCAATCCAAATCTTAAAAAAGGATTGGCTTTACTGTAGATACATATTAAATAGAATATATTTCAAGTATAAATATACAAATGTGGTAGTTGGTAGATCAGTACAACTATTACCTTTTTTTCCTTGTTTTCCTGCAGCCACTTTAGTATGCTGAAACCACTTTATTCACCCTACCAATAAAATGTATAGCAATGTGGGTGGCAGTGTAGAAAATCAAATCTGCTCCTCTGGAAACCAGACTTCCTCAAGCACAGGATCACGTGATTATTACTAAAGATCTGGTCATGTCTGGCTTACCTAAAGTACTGAACAATGATCCTCCCCTTTGGCAGTAGCCATGTGACCACTGTCAAGAAATTGGTTACATGAGCCACTGGTGGGGGTGAGCACTTGGTTTGATGTTGAGGGTTTTGTTTCCAAAATGTGTTTAGAGTCCGCTGTCGTTTTTCACTTTTTTTTTACTAACACTAAAGGCAAAGCTTTATTTTTAGTTTTGGGTGGGGATTAGAATGCCTGTCAGGTTTGTTTTGCTCTCTATGCCCCCATCTGGGGGATTTACCCTCCCTATTTCTCTGTTTGCCTGTTATCACTGAGAGTGAAAGTAAAAGATGGCAAAAAACAAATGACAGGGGTTATAATCCTCCTTTACACGAATCCAAAAAGGTTTTGCCTTTAGTTATACTAAAGTATAAGTGCGAAAAATATAATGATATGCAGCACTATAAATGTAGTATTACAAATAAAAAGTCCATAGTGTTCGAAATAAAATCCTTGTTCAGGAGAAAACGCTGGAATCACCCACAGTGTAGACAGAAATACAAATTAGGTGAATACGGACTTATCCTCCACCGAACATCAACACACCAGGCCTCTTACCAAAAATAATGGACCACACAGGTGGTCAAACAGGCATGATAAATCCACAGAGCCACAAAACCATTAATGGAGATCACAAATGGCTGGGTCTTGTAGTTCCACCAAATAATCAGAGGTGCGTGCATAAAATATAAAAGAAGGAACTCCTCATGGTGTAGTATTATAAACCAGGGTCATTTATTCAAAGAAAAATGCAGTGTATTCACATTTTCACCTAACTGCATTCACCTAATTTGTATTTCTGTCTACACTGTAGGTGATTCCAGCGTTTTCTCCTGAACAAGGATTTTATTTCAAACACTATGGACTTTTTATTTGTAATACTACATTTATATCGCTGCATATTATTATATTTTTCATGCTTCTTATTGTCAACATACAATTTATGCAGCTGCTTTATTACCGTTACTAGCGCAGTGATTAATCTTGAATTTATTGTTTGTTTTAAAGTATAAGTGCGCTTTCGGGGGTATGCTTGCTTTCCTTATTTGTAATTAGTACCATCGACTAAAACATAAGATATAATTCCTGTAGTGGCCTGGTCTCGGTCATCATTCTTTATTGTTTTCTTGCAGTATGCGGATTGTAGACGATGATGCTGAAGACTGGAAGAAAGAAACCAACACCAAAGAGGAGGTTGTCGAAGAGGAAGAGGACCAACCAGTGGTAGACATCTTTGACTCTTTTCTTAGAGAACCTCTGGTCATGCTATGGACATTCAGGTATTTTTACATATTCTTAACAAGTAGCACATGAGCATTAAAATAAGCACTTACTGACCTCTGTAGCTGACAGCACTATGGACGCAATTCATCTTCAAAAGTCTCAGCAGAAGTACTGAAGTCCTCCTCTAAGCAGCTTAACTTACACCGCCCCTCCCTAACAGACCACCATTTATGTGCTTGTATTAAATATTGGAAGGGTGGATTCCTGCTAAATCATTGCTGGATGGAGAGAGTGAGCTGAGCTGCTGAGAAAACGTTAAACGACTTCAGAGGTTGTACTGTGATGTTTGAGGTTTAAGTTTTCCACAGAACCTGTAGCTATATAGGTCATTTAGGACATTATTTAAAGCTCATTTACTACTTGTGAGGATTTGTTAAATATGATATGTCTATAGCCTGGCCGCAGATTCACATAGTCCTAAGGTGAACTTATATTCTGGATCAGCAATGCAGCTTCTCATGTTACCTCTCCACTGGGTCTATGGATCTGAATTTTCACCTCTGTCCTATTAGCATGAAAGGAATCAAGGAAGCAGGAAAGCTTAACCAGGAAGAATTGGAGTAAAGCAAAGTAAAATTAGAGATCTTTTACAGTGATTAGTTGTTTGATTAGAGTGCTGGTTTTAAAAACCAATGTAGCCAATCTTTGAACATGTAGAGATTACTACAGGGCAGTCACTTGCAGAGGATGAAAGTTGAGCCTCTCAATAGGCAGGTTTAGACTTCCAATAAGTATTGTTAAAGCACCACTCCAGGAAACTTGGGGCTGCACTCACACTGCAAGGCTGTTAACTGCTTATTTTTGTCTAGGGGCATAGAAAAGTAGATTTACCTACTCAATCTTCTGTGCTGCTAGGTCGGTTTCTGCAGCATCTTCCCCTCCATGCTTATACAGTCTAAGGTTCTGACATCATTAAGACCAATGAAGGGTCCATAGCCCTGCACTGGATGTGAGGAGGCAGAGGGATAGTCCAGCACTGGGCCATGGGAGAGTGGCATCGGCCTACGGAAGCAATGGATCAAGTAAGTAAAACAGCTTGTATTCTCCCCTAGACTAAACTAGCAGTTAACACTGCAAGGGAGAATTTTCAAGTTTCTTGGAGCTGAGGTTTAAATGGTTTGATTCCTGTCTGATTTCATTGAGTAAATAAAATTCTGCGTTTTTGGGCACTGATTTTCTTTGATAAAGTTTTTCTTATGTAAAATGACAAGTGTTTTATGAAGGTAAATATATACAATATCTGTGCTCTGGTTTACTGCCTGGCCCTTACGAATCTGGAGATGGTCTTTAGTATGTTATGTTGTAAATAACTGTCTTATGCTTTTTTAGGTGGCAGATTTTGTAGATGAGCGGCCGGAGGAAGTGAAAAGAATGGAAGAATTCAAGAACAGCAACAAGTGGAGGCGGATCCAAGGTAAGTACAACATCGGACATGACACTGACCTCAAACTGTCTTTCTTAATAGTTCATCATTGGACACTATCCAAAAAAAGGCAGGAATCCTCGCCCAGGATTCAACCTCTACCATCTTGGCTTCCATTTTTAGCTAGTGTCCTTAGGTGGTGGATGTGCCTACATATGTCTCTTTTAAGATCTCCTTTTGTGGGCTTTAGTCGCTATTTTTTGGTCTCTTCCTAACACCCCTGCAGGGTTAAAGGAGGATTTCACCTGGGAATAAAGGTCAGAGAAAGAAGATGAGCAGAAGGTACCCTGACCTTGCATGCAAGAGCAGAGATGGCCTGTAATGTTGCCAGGGCTGGATCCTGCAGGCAAAAAAACTCCATGTTACTGTATACCAGGTGACATCAGTGGCAGGGTAAAATAGCAAAGAACTAGTGCGCAAAACCACACTCTCACAGACCATGGACAATAGTACCAGATAGAACAGCTGCCAGCATAAAAGGTGTCCTCACACACCCTGATGAATGCGTAATATATGGTAAAAAGGGTATGTGGCGCTAATCTATCTAAATGTACCACTCACAATTAAGGAAAGGACCTCTCAAAGTAGCATGAATCTAAATCCTTCCTTGATTCACAGTGCACGTAATGCCTATAATTAGTATAACAACCAATAAGCACCTACAGATAGTTACCATAGACCAGTATAGATGTTTTTCCCATATGAACACTTCAGTATTGACTACCTTCTCCTGTTTAAAAACAGCCAAACTATATTAAAGTGCTAAATGCTGGTTACCGTTCCTAATGAGAATATATGAATAAATCATACAGTGTGCATAATGTTCCTAAAACCACACTGTGTGAAAATATGACCAGAAAATTAGAATAGGTATTAATAGTGAATAAATAAAATACAGTTCCTCAAAATATATAAATAAATCATACAATGTGCATGATATTCCTAAAAACCACAACGTGTGAAAATATACCCAGAAAATGAAATAAAATAAATATTACTGGTGAATAAATGAAATACAATTCCTCATAATATAAGCATAAAAACTGCAATGCAATGCTTGATTAAAGGATGCGACTCTGCACCCCACATCTATACATAAGTGATCAAGTGCAAAACAAGGTGACAATTGTGCAAAAATCATGCATATATAAATGTGACTCCAATAATGACTCAAAATCAACACCCCTCCCACCTACAAAAAATTGCAAAAACTGTGACAAATATTGTGATTAAGTCCAATTAAATGTTGCTTCATGCAATGTGACTCTTGATGTCCATAAAAAAAGTCAATAGTAACGTGCCAGTAAAGGTGACTTAGTGCTGAATTCTTTCACTTAAAAACTGGTGCGGCACACAGGTGTTTCCCCCAGCCTCTCACCTCAAATGGCGGCCCCCAATGGGCCAAGTAGCAATCTGGAGGCGTTTTTTGTACACCACCTCCAAAAATGGAATTTCCTGCGTTGAGTAATTTGCTTCCTGTTTTTCCCAGAATTTCGAATGAAAAGTGCTGTATATAAATATATAAACAAATGTGCATCACACTTCAATTTCTTAAAAAAGCATTGAAAACCAATACCCCTGATGATATTTTTGATGTAACGATTGGTGGAACATGAAGATCAGTCAGTGAGGCTGAGCGTAAGGCTGGCTGCATCCAGGAGATGAGAGAGATTTTATTGTGGCTGCGACATTCAGGATTTGCTCCTTTAAGCCTAAATACACCAGATAAGCCAAACAGATTTTAATATTATGTGAGTGTTATTTTAATAAAGAAATATTGTTTTAACATGTAGAGAGCGCTATGCCTATCCTTTTATTTATTTATTTTTATTTGAGCATCCCATCGGAACCAGATCGGGATCCTTGTTTTATACAAGAGTGAGGTAGCTGAACCTGGCAGGAGCAATAGCTTGTCCCAGTTGATTTAAGGGAACCTTTGACTAGACATTTTATAATTTTAAGGTCCAACTGCCAAGGTGAGGGAGTGTCCTTCGTGTCGCATGAAAATGGAACCAAAGTAGTGCAGGAACTACTTTAAAGTTGCTGCGACTTTAAGTCGCACCGATGTGAACAGTACTTATTGGGAAACATGGGGTGCGACTTTTCATGCAACTTTGGGGACCAAAGTCGCATTAAAAGTCACACAAGTGTGAATTGGGCTTTATTGTGTGCCTAGAGCTTAGCTTATGTTGTATTATGTTTTTATTATTTACCTCAGCAATTTATATACTGTACATAAGCTGCTCCTGCTTAATCCTTGCACATCTAAATGTTGTGTTATGTTGCTGGTAACTTTTAATAGTGGCGTAATATGTCTATCTTATTACAGATGACGAGTCTCCTGAAGCTGATGGATCACCTGCTTCAGAATCAAGGTAAATTGTGTGTTGCAGTACTGTATTTAATCATTGTCCTAATATGTTCAAAACAATAAAAAAAAAAATCAAATTTACCTATGCTAATAGGGTGCAGAATTTAAGATATTGCAGAGTGGTGCTCCTCAAGTGAGTAGAGGAATAAAACGTTCTGCAGTATCCACCATAAAAAAAGGAAATAAAAGGTCACACAGATTTGCGCTGGCAATTGCCCAGCAACTAGAAACAACAGAACTTCTTTATAACGCCATTGCGACCCCTATATGACCACCATACATAACCACTGGCTTACTTGCCAAGCAAGCTTTTTCATATGGGGGTTTTTTTTGTTTTTTTTCTACCACTAACAAATAAATTGCAGATACCTTGGGTTCCCAGCAAGTGCCTGCTTTAATCTTTAAATCAATTTTTATGTAATTTTGGAGTCCTCTGGGTACCAGGCCCAGGCTACACACAGGGTCTCGTTTTTTGGCCAAGTTGCCACTAGAGCCCACCCCATCCATTCTGTACCCCTTATCATTTAGCTGTGAAATGCAAGTGCCAGATCCCTTCCTGCCCACTGAGGCTCTGCTATTTGACAGTAAAAACAGAGGGTGGGGCTTGGCACTAAAATGGGGTGGCTGTGTTTCTTCACCTGGCTATAAATGGAGATCTCCTGTACAGTCAAGTCCTCCACAAAGAAGATTATGTTTGTTAAAAACTACATCAGTAATATTGTTTGCCTAGGTCCTTTTAGACCTTGCTATGCTCATTTTGTGGGCCTGGTCAGACCACAATGCACACAATTTTGAAAAAAAAGGAGCTATGCACATGTGATGTTGAGGTACTATTTACAATGAATGGCATCACAGCACATCAGTGCATGTAACTTCTGGGTTAATGCAGAGGCCTGGTGTGAAGGAGCGCCAAGAAAAGATACTTAAAGTGGTTGTAAACCCCCGGTCATTACATTTGAACCAAGCACATATATGCAGTGTTTACATATCTTTCTCCATCAGCATGAGTCAGTCTGAGAAGTTTTCCTGACACATGAGATAAAATTTATATAGTTAGGTTGAAAAAAGACACAAGTCCATCTAGCTCAACCAATAAAAAAAAAAAACACCATACAATCCCATATACACAATCCTATACCCACAGTTGATCCAGAGAAAAGGTGAAAAACCCCAGCAAAGCATGATCCAATTTGGTACAGCAAGGGAAAAAATTCCTTCCTGATTCCCTGAGAGGCAATCGGATATTCCATAGATGAACTTTTACCTATAAATGTTAGTATCCAGTTATATTATGTACATTTAGGAAAGAATCTAGGCTTTTTTAAAGCCATCTACTGAGCTGGCCAGAACCATCTCTGGAAGGAATCTATTCCACATTTTCACAGCTTTTACTGTGAAGAAACCTTTCCGTATTTGGAGATGAAATCTCTTTACCCCCTTGTCCTCTGTGATGACCTTTAATTACTTAAAGACCGCCCACCGCACATATGCTGCTGCAGGGCAGCTCTATTGCACGAAACGAGGTACCTGTACGTCGTTTTGTGCAATAGACAGTGGGGGCGCACTGATTGGCCAGAGGGGGAGCCAATCAGCAGGTCCAGGGGGCCCACTGATCGTAAACAAGGCAGATCGCCGCTTTGAAAGGGAAGAACACAGCGATCTTGTTTTCCTGCTATGCAGGAACACTGATCTCTGTGTTCTCCCAGTCAGTCCATCCCTCCACACAGTTGGAAAACATCCCCTAGGGACACACTTAACCCTTTGATCACTCCTGGTGTTAACCCCTTCCCTGCCAGTGTCATTAGTACAGTAACAGTGCATATGGTTAGCACTAATCACTGTAATAATGTCACTGGTTCCCAAAAAAGTGTCATTGTCAGGTGTCCGATTTGCCCGCCGCAATGTCGCAGTCACGCTAAAAATCGCTGATCGCCAGCATTATTAGTAACAAAAATAAATAAAAATGCCATAAAAATATCCTATTGATTGTAGACACTATAACTTTTGCGCAAGCCAATCAAGCTATGCTTATTGGGATTTTTTTTACCAAAAATATGTAGCAGAATACATATTGACCTAATTTGATGAAGACATTTTTTACATTTTTTTTTTTTTTTATTTGATATGTTTTATAGCAGAAAGTAAAAAAAATATAGTGTGCTTTTTTTTCCCCCCAAATTGTCACCCATTTTTCTTTATCGTACATCACGGGACACAGAGCCATAGTAGTTACTATGTAGGTTATAGGCTACCTTTAGGTGATGGACACTGGCACACCCTAAGAAAGGAAGTTCACTCCCTATATAACCCCTCCCGCTACTAGGAGTACCTCAGTTTTTTTCGCCAGTGTCTTAGGTGTTGGTCACGAGTAAAGATGTGCTAGGCTGAGCTCCACTGGAATATTCCTTTGCTGGGGCAAGCTATACAACCGGATCCATTCAAAGTATCTTTTCAGGCCAAATTGAATGGTACCCGGGCCTCTTGGCGGAAGAAACTAGGTTTAACCTGTAACGCTTTTCTCTTTTTGGAGAGCTGGACCCCGGGATCCAGTGCTTTGGTTTTTTCAGCCATAAAGCTTCCTGGCGGGGTGCTATACGGGTCCAGGGGAGTGGAACCCCCGATAAAAGGGGCCCAGGTCCCTGAAAGTTTTTTTTTTTTTTTTTTTTTTTTTTTTTTTTAATGGAGCCCACCGTGAGGGGTGAAGATTGGGTCTGTTGGTTTTACCACAGAATCCCTGCGACGGGATAAGGTAAGTGGAGATTCCTAAGGAATTTAACATTTTTCTTATGGATTGTTTCCTTTAAAAGTAAATGTCATGCCTAAAGTCACCACTGGGGGCTGTATAGAGCACGTACCTTGTTCATGTTTTCCATAGATCGCTCTGTGTCAGTAGAAGCTGCAGGCTTCCTCCGGGCAGTCCCAGGCCTCCGGTAAGATGTTGGGGGGGGGGGGGGGGGGGGATTTTTTCTAAAAACACCCCCCACCTAGGCAGGAGCTCTCCCCCTCTCCCGGATAAGTAGGGGGAAGCCAGAACGATTGGCGGATGCCGCTCCTCCGTTCTTCCACCGCCTCTGTACGGCGGTTTGTCATCGGCTCTCCTCCTCGCCACCACCAACCCACACACACACCCGCCGATCCCGTCAGATCGAAGGCCCGCGCTCTCGTGGGAAAATGTTCTTTTTTGAAAAGAGGGGGGGCACGGTGGGAAGACAGGGGTGTGGCTTGGCGCTGCGTTAGTGTCCAGCGTGGGAGTACTTTATAAAAAGCTCAATTTTGTAGATTGCAGGGCATGTAAGTGGTGACACAGGCATTCCCTTGGCACATTTACTAAAGCATCAGGCTGAGCACTAATAGCAGTGGCAGTTGCTGGACTATTTGCTCAATCAGTGCAATTTCTTCTGGCAGTACCTCTGCATTTGTGCATCGGGCTATGGTCAGAAGGGGAGGTAGAAACATCCCAAAAAAGGGTCTCCCTCAAGCTCTAAGAGCCTAGTCTCATCTCTACAATGGCATCTTCCCCTTAGAGATCTGGGGTGGCTGGTCAGAGTGAGCCATCGGGGCCATCAAATGTTACAGCTGTTTCCAACACTGCAGCCCCTGTCTATATTACTGAAGAGGTTTTTTTCCTCAGCTATGATAGGATTGGAAGAAAGGTTAGTGGCTTTAATCGCATCTTCCCAGAGTGGGACAAAACGCGACAGGTCCCCTTCCACTACCCGGGAACCTCAAACAGGGGAACTGGGGGTGGGAGAAGATGACTTTCCCTTAGGGGACCGAGAAGAGGCTGATGACTCCTCTTCTGAGTGGTCAAATGCGGAAGGATCTCCTTCAGCTTGTCCGGTAGACAATGCTCAGATGCTTAGGGGATCCAACAGATAAGAAGTTGGAATTTCTGTTAAAAAAAAAAAACACATTTTCTCTGGCAGGTTCAGTGGCTCAACCTGCGGTGGCTGTCAATTGGTGTGTGTCAATCCTTGAAAGACCAGTTTAAACAGGTGGTCAAAGTTATCCCTGATCAGCAGGCCCAGGATTTAGCCGAGCTACCAGGGGCTTTATGTTTTACAATAGATGATATGAGAGATTCTGTTCTTCAGGCCTTGCGCCTTACGCTTGGGCTGGTGCATATGCGTAGAATACTATGGTTGAAAAATTGGTCAGACGAAGCGCCATGCAAAAAGCTCCTGGCTAGTTTTCCTTTTTGCGGTAAATGGCTGTTTGGGGTTGATTTAGATAAATACATCCAAAAAATTTCCAGTGGAAAAAGTACCCTTTTGCCAGTTAAGAAAAGGAGTAAACGTATTTAATTTAAACGGGCTCCTTCTCCAGTGCCGGGGGCATCAGCCTCCAGGCAGTCACGACGGCCTCTGCCGTCAAGTTCAAGAGGTAAACCTCAGGGTCAACCCCAGGGACAAAAGAAGTCCTTGGGGAGGAAACTTACAAAACAAAAAACTAAAGCCTCCTTATGAAGGGGCGCCCCCGCTTGCTGGGGGGAAGACTTCTGCAGTTCTCAAGGGTCTGGCAGGAAGAGTGTCGAGAAACATGGGTGACTTCCTCTAGGGTCTCTGGCTCTAGGGTACAAACTAGAGTTCAGAGAGTCCCCGTCTCCTCATTTTCTCAGATCAAACGTTCCCAAGGATCCAGTGAAAAAGAAGTCTCTCTTTTAAGCATTGGACCGTCTTTTGTCTCAAAAAGTGATCTCGGTGGTCCCCATGAAAGAGCAGGGATTGGGGTTTTATTTAAACATTTTCATGGTGCCAAAACCAAATGGTGATGTCAAACCCATCTAGATCTCAAAGATCTAAATCGGTTCCTGAATATCTGCTCTTTTCGCATGGAGTCAATCCAATCAGTGGTCTCCATCCTACAAGGTGGAGATCTGGTGTCAATCGACATCAAGGATGCATACCTCCATGTGCCTATTTTCCCGGCTCACCAGAAATATCTACGTTTCGAAATAGAAAATCTTCATTTTCAGTTTGTATCTCTTCCTTTTGGTCTAGCTACTGCACCTTGAGTGTTTACAAAGGACCTGGCCCCTCCTCTAGCCAGATTAAGGGCCTAAGGTATAACGATTATAGCTTACCTAGATGATGTGCTCTTGATAGACTAGTTGGTAGCCCGCTTAGACCAAAGTATGGTCACCACAGTCAACTACCTGGAATACCTAGGTTGGTTTCTCAACCTAGAGAAATCTTCCTTAAAACCATCAAGCCCAGAAAAGAGTATTCTTGCCCCAGGCAAAGATCAGCGCCATAAAAGAACTGATTCAGGTGGTCAAAGCAAAAAAGAATCCTATTCGGCTTTGCATGAGGTTGTTAGGAAAGATGGTGGCTTCATTCGAGGCCTTTCCTTTTGCTCACTTTCATTCGAGGCTGCTGCAAAACAGTATCCTATTAGCTTGGAACAAGAAGGTCCAAGCTCTAGATTTCCCAATGTGTCTGTCTCCAAAGGTGCGCCGGAGCCTCAGTTGGTGGTTAATAACCAAAAATCTGCAAAAGGGAAAATCCTTCCTACCAGTTACCTGGAAGGTGGTAACAACAGATGCCAGCCTTTCGGGTTGGGGAGCAGTCCTGGAAGAGGCGACTGTCCAAGGGAAATGGTCCAAATCAGAACTGGTCTTGCCCATCAACATTCTGGAGAATCGGGCAGCGCGCTTGGCCCTGAGGGCCTGGATGTTCAGGTTACGGAATTGTCCTGTCAGGCTCCAATCTGACAATGCCACAGCCGTGACTTATATCAATCACCAAGGGGGCACAAGAATTTGTGCGGCCCAGAGAGAGGTGAATCATATCCTAATTTGGACAGAAAACAATGTACCTTGCCTATCGGCAGTCTTCATTGCAGGAATAGAAAATTGGCAGGCGGACTATTTGAGTCGCCAGCAATTAGTTGAGAATGGTCCCTTCACCCCGAGATCTTCCTGGCAATATGCCGAAGATGGGGGATCCGGGACGTAGATCTGTTTGCGTCCAGGTTCAACAAGAAGATCGACAATTTTGTGTCAAGAACAAGGTATCCGCTAACATGTGGAACAGATGCCTTGGTGGTCCTGTGGAATCAGTTCTCACTGATTTATGCATTCCCTTCTATTCTGCTGCTTCCACGACTTATTCGCAGGATCAAGCAGGAAGGGAAGTCAGTGATTCTGGTGGCCCAGAAGATCTTGGTATGCAGAGATCATAAGGATGGCAGTAAGGGACCCATGGACCCTACCACCACGTCCAGACCTACTCTCACAAGGTCCGGTATTCCATCCTACCTTACAAACGCTAAATTTAACGGGTTGGCTGTTGAGACCCACATTCTGAGGAAGCATGGGCTGTCAGGTTCTACCTTGATTAATGCAAGGAAGCCAGCCTTTAGATCATATATTATAGAGTAGAATGCATATGTTTCCTGGTGTGAATCCAGGGGTTGGCACCCCAGGAAGTATGTCATAGGTAGAATCCTTGACTTTCTGCAAATGGGGTTAGAGATGAAGCTGGCCTTGAGTTCTATCAAAGGCCAGGTCTTGGCCTCATCTGTATTATTTCAACTACCACTTGCTTTGCCTTCTTTGGTCCGTAGCTTTATACAGCTGTTATAAAAATCCTATTTTTGTTTTTGGCTCAAAAAAACCTAGAGGTGATCAAATACCACCAAAAGAAAGCTCTATTTGTGGAGAAAAGAAGGACATCAATTTTATTTGGGTGCATCGTTGCACGATTGCGCAATTGCCAGTTAAAATAACGTGGTGCCGACCAACTAGCTGCTCGACAAATTGTCTCAGGGGAGACCCATGCCAAAGCTGCCCAAGAGGCGGCCATTCCCCGTGTGGAATGTGCATTGACCGCATCTGGAACTGCAAGACCACTAGCCCGATATGCTCTTTGGATTAATTTCACAATCCAGCTTGCCAAGGTCGTCTTGGATGCTGCCATTCCCCTTCTGGTGCCTTTTGAGATGACAAACAGTCTTTGATCTTTGCGGAACTGTTGCATTAAACTTAAATAGTGCCTCAGGGACCTAGCTATATCTAACTCGTGTAGTCTTGAGGAGTCTGGATCCTCCCCAAATGCTGGAAGAACCCATTCCTGGTTAAGATGGTAGACTGAAAGCACTTTAGGAATTAATTGATGGATGGGTTGCAAAACCACCCTGTCCGGGAAAAAGGTGATGTAAGGTTCCCGTGATCCTAAAGCTTGGATCTCTGATACTCTGCGAGCCGAGGTGATGGCGATCAAGAACACCGTCTTCAAGGAAATATCCTCCAAGGTGCACTCTTCTGTGGGAGCAAATGGAGGATTTGATAGGGCATTAAGCCCAATAGTCAAGTCCCATTTGGGGTACAATGTTTTCCTGGGAGGTTGCAATCTCAGGACTGCCTTCAAAAAGCTTTCGACAAGAGGGTTCAATGCCCATTGTGTATCCATTTAGAGCTGAAAGGGCCGAGACCTGGACCTTAAGTGTGTTGCCTAAACCTAAGTCCAAGCCATTCTGCAGGAAGAGAAGTATATTCTGGACCTCAGGATCCAGGAGATCAAAATGATTAACCTCTGCCAGCTCTGTAAATTTTCCCCATATCCTGTAATAGGTGTAATTAGTGGAAGAGTTTCTTGCCTGTAGTAGTGTTTGAATAACATTATGTGAGCATCCTAACTCATCCAACCTTTTCCACTCAATTTCCAGGCCCTCAAGTCTAGGATTTCCGGGTGCGGGTGAGAGAAATTGTCCTGAGACAGAAGGTTGTTCAGGTGTGGAAGGGGAAGCGGTTCGCACAGGGCCATCTTGACTAAGGAGTGTGAACCATGGTCTTTTGGGCCAATACGGAATCACTGCCAAGATTGTGACCTTCTCTGCTGGAGAAACCTCAATATCAGAGGGGACGGAGGAAACGCATATCCTTTCTGAAAATTCCAAGGCTGAATTAGGACATCCACTCCTGCTGACCTCGGAGACTGGAATCTTGAAAAGAATAGAGGCGTCTTTGCATTGAGTGGGGAGGCAAACAGGTCTATATGGGGGGTGCCCCATTGCTGGCATATCCAAAGGAAGACCCTCGGATTCAGGAACCACTCATTGATGAATGACCTTGACAGATGGTCGGCTAATTGATTTTCGGGCTCTGGGATATATGAGGCCCGTAGGTTGATTAGATTCCTCTCGGCCCAGGTCAGAATGGGCATTACTTCGCTGAATAGGGACCTGCTGTGTGTTCCCCGCTGGTTCTGGACATAGGCCACTGCCGCACTGTTGTCCATATGTAGAAGTATGGATTTCCCTCTGAGGGAGGTGGCTAAATGTAGGATTGCCATCCATGCTGCTCTTAGTTCCAGGATGTTCGAAACTACTGGCTCTGAGTTGAAATGCCATCTTCCTTGAACTAGCTGATCTTGGAAGTGTGCACCCCAACCCAACTGACTCGCGTCTGACGTAAAAATGGTCCACGAGATGGGCCCTAGAGAACAGGGAACCTGCAGGTTGGATGGTCTTGTCCACCACCAAAGACTGGCCTTCATTGTGGGCGTGACCAATATCCTCTGTTCCAGGCTATTCTTCCTCCACTGTGACAAACCCCAGCTGGAATCCCCGTAGATGCCACCTGGCCCACTTCACCATGGGTATACATGAGGAAAGGGACCCCAACAGACTCTGACAGTCTGATGCCGACATGGAATGGCTTGCCAGTACTTTTTTACTTTCCCTATCAGGGCAGGAATTTTTTCTGATGGGAGTGAAACTGCTCTCTCTGGAGTGTTAAAGAGTGCTCCTAGATATGTCATCTTCTGCTTAGGTGTGAGCTGACTTTTGGAGTAATTGATCAGCCACCCAAACCTGCTCAGCGTGTCTAGGACCAGTCGCACATGTATTTCTAGGTTCTGTTTGTGCTGGGATAGAATCAGGATGTTGTCTAAATAGTGTAGCACCCAAATCCCTTTCTCTCGAAGAGGAGCTAAGATTGCCACTAGTACCTTGGTGAAGGTCCTGGGAGCTGTTGAGATCCCGAAGGGAAGGCATTGAAATTGAAGATGTAAGTCGCCTACTTTGAATCGCAGGATTGGCTGAAACTGCTACAGGATAGGTATATGAAGATATGCATCCTGGAGGTCTATAGAGACCATCCAATCCCCTGGTTGAACTAATAGAATTACTGTATTTAAAGATTCCATTTTGAAATGTTCTACATGGATGTATCTGTTCAACCTCTTCAGGTCCAGTACGGGCCTCCAGCCTCCCGACTTCTTGGGGACCAAAAAGACTGGGGAATAAAATCTCGAGTGTTTTTCCAAGTCTGGCACCCATACTACTGCCTGCTGACGAATAAGAATTTGCACATACTGAAGAAGCACCTCCCTCTTCTCTTTGGAGGTTGGAATTTTGGTGGGCTGGAATGAGAAAAGTGGGGGACGCTTTCTGAATTTCCAGAAATGCCCCTGAAGTACGGTGGAAACTGCCCACTGATCTACACAATTCGCCACCCAAACCTGGGTGAACGCCCTGAGTCGAGCTCCCACTGGACCGGTTTGGGTGGATAGGGAGTCAAAAAAACTTCTGGCCCTCAACCGAGGATGTTGAGGCTTTAGGTTTTCCCATCTTCAAGAAAGTTGCCTGCGAACCCTTCCAGCCTCTTCTGTACTCCCTAGCTGGGCGGTACGTTCTGGAATCCCTCGCTCTATGCTGGACTGCCGGACGTGAAACAAATCTTTTTCTCTTGCTTCTGTCCTGGGGAATTAAATCACTTTTCCCCCCCTGTGACCCTAGTGATTGCTGCATCCATCTTGTCGGAGAACAGAGCTTTCCCATTGTATGGAATATGACACCACGATTGTTTGGAAGCTGGGTCGGCAGACCACAGCTTCACCCATAATGCCCTTCTAGCAGTGATGGAGTACAGCATAGCTCTGGAGGAACACTTTAAGACATCAATGGCAGCCTCTGCCTTGAAATCTGAGGCCAACTTTAGCTCATCTAGTGCCTTGATGATTTCGTCAGAGCCCACACCCTGTCTGAGGGCTGTTTCAATGTTGTCTGGCCACCCCCTGGTAGCCCTTGAGATCGAGGTCATGGCTATCGCTGGTTTACGCGCCCCTCCTGCTGCTTGATAAGATTTTTTTTAGATCGGAATCGATCCTTCGGTCGAGGACGTCCCTAAAGCAAACCGTGTCTTCTAAAGGTAGTGTTGTATTTCTGGCTAACCTCATAATTGAGGCGTCTACTGTCGGTACCGAGTCAAAAAGCTGCGCATCTGCCTCTGCCAGTGGGTACAATTTCTGTGGGATGACCTGCGGGATGATCCGTGATGCGGGCTACAAAACAATAAAGAAAAATGGATGGGTTTCAATCAGCCCGGAGTGTTCTTCCTTTTTTTAAAAAAAACACAAAAAAAAAAAAAAAAACGTACCTGACTGTTGAGGTCCTTACCTAGTGGAATGTTGAGGATCTTTTTGATGCGGCATTAAAGTATTAGGGACAGCTGGGGGAAAAAGAAAAGTCAATCGGTCTTAAAAAGGAGGAGAAAATATATATATATATATCTATATCTATATAGATATATAGATATATATATATATATATATATATATATATATATATATATATATATATATATATATATATATATATATATATATATATATAAAATTATCCCCCTGGTACCTTGGCTGGGCTCCATAATACAAGGGGGAGAGATGACCGGGAAAGCTGAATCGAACGGCGCGCGCGAAGCGCTGCAAAGTCCTCAGGAGGGATACACAGACACACGGCCACGCTGCTGGAGACAAAACAGACTCAAACAGTCAAACGCTGTAGGAACAAAGTATAGCCATGAAAGCATATACTTAAGGTATGCCTTATATCCTGAATAAGGGAAAAATTGAGGAGGAAGACTGGCTCCTGTTAACTCTTGAAGTGCCCCAAAAAGATCCACAGAAAAACGGGCTCCCATACTTATCTGTCGCCTTTAGCAGCCCAAGCAATGGGACGCCATACTGCAGGAGAGCATTAACCTGCAATGGTCACACCATAAAGTGGTGAGGTAAGGCTGAGTGTAATCCTGCAGGAATGAGGACAGAGAAAAGAATGCCGGCAGGGGGGAACAACTCTTTTTTTTTTTTTTTATTTATAGAGTTAAAGTGGTCCTGTGGGTTGGTCAGGGGCGGGGCAACCAACCATTGGTATGCTGCCATGGAGGCACCAGGAAATTCCGTTCCTCTAATCCTTAATCATAGCTGAGCTCCTCCATGCCTCTTATCAGTTTGGTTGCCCTTCTCTGCACTTTCTAAAGCTCACCGATATCCTTTTTGAGAACTGGTGCCCAAAACTGAACTGCATCTTCCAGAAGAGGTCTTACTAAAATTTGTGACGGGGAGGAAGCTTTTCTGTTCACAACACAGCTCTGCAAGTTTCTTTTGTTCCTCTGCCTGTGTTTAAGGGGATGTGTCCCTTTCCTCCAATCAGATCTCACACAGTGTATAAGAGCTGTAACTGCAGTTCTCCACCCCCTACTCTTTACCTTTTATAGAGAGAAGGATTTTATCAAAAATCTGCTCTTTTGAAGGGTTGTATACAAGAGAAGACTTCAGATAAACAAGTAAAAAAACTCATGTTGGAGGGTTTGTTTCATCTCTGTATATCAGCTGAGGCTATTGACTTGGCTGGGTATATATGAGAGTTTAATCCACATTAAAGAGGTTGTAAACCTCGGGGGGGTTAAACAAACAAACAAACCCTGCACGACAAAGGCATAATGAGCTAGTATGCATTGTATACTAGCTCATTATGAAATACCTCAGAACAATGTCCTGTCAGCACTCCCGAGTACACGGCCGACATCTTCCTCTGGAGTTACTTCCGGGTTCATGGCTCCGGCACTCTGATTGCCCAAAGCAGTGATGAAGTCACTCCCGTGCATGCGCGTGGGAGCCGCCGTCACGGCTACTGAAGAAACGGCACCAGCGGCCTGTTTTTTCAGGTCGCATGCGCTGATGACGTTGGCAGCAGCGCATATACTGAATATCTCCTAAACTGTGAAAGTTTAGGAGATATTCACGGTACCTACAGGTAAGCACTTTAAGTGCTAATCAGATTGCAGTTTTTTAAATTTTATTTATTATTGTATGTATTATTATGTGCCCATTTTGCTACTGGTAGCCATTTTGGCTCTGTACACTTTATTCTGCTTTGAAGCTTATCTATAGGGATCAATTTACATTGCATTAAAATTTGAAACTTATTACATTCGTATTGGCGATTTTTAGATGAGCTTTTTTGTAATAAATGTATGAGCATTTGTTGTGAATTAGCTACAAATACATCGAGGAGAACTGTCAAAACTGGAGAACGTGAATCTGGAGCAGCTGTGAATGGCAACCAGCTTATATCAGCTTATATCTTTCATTTTCAAATTTTTCAAATGAACAATTTGACAATATTAGCTGATTGGTTGCTATGTACAGCTTTGATAAACTTCCCCCACTATGTTTTATCAGAATTGGATTTCAATTATTGGAGTCTGTGAGCACACAACCTTAAGTTACATAGGTTGAAAAAAGACACAAGTCCACCTAGTTCAACCAAAAAAAAAAAAAACCCTACAATCTAATATACACAATCCTATACCCACAGATCCAGAGGAAGGTGAAAAACCCCAGCAAAGCATGATACAATTTGCTACAGCAGGGGAAAAAAATCCTTCCTGATCCCCCTCCCCCCCAAGAGGCAAAAACAACACTCCTCTACCCGGACAACCACCTATACAATAAACATTTTGTTGTTTTTACCTGCCCTAATTTAAAATAGACCATATAGAAAAAATGCATAGCTCCTAATTCTGCATGGATACGCTACCACCTTGCCTTTAGCTTCCTATATACACTGACCTGCTGTGCTTAATCTGTTCAATACAGGGCACTTTTACCCCGACCAATTTTCAGCTTTCAGCGCTGTCACATTTTGAATGACAATTACTCAGTCATGCTACATTGTACCCAAACACAATTTTTATCATTTGTTTTCACACAAATAGAGCTTTCTTTTGGTGGTATTTAATCACCACTGGGTTTATTTTATGCGATATAAGTGAAAAAAGAGCGAACATTTTGAGAAAGAAAAATTTTATAAAATTTTGCAAATAAGTAACTTTTCCTCAAAAAATTAGGCCAAAATTTATACTGCTACATATCCTTGGTAAAAATAACCCAAATTAGTGTATATTTAGTCTGTGTGAAAGTTAGTCTACAAGCTAGTCTACAAGCTACAGTCAGTCCAAGGCAGTTAGTAAGAGGCACATTGAGTTTTTTAAGTTGTCATTTTTTTCGCACAATTCTTGTGAAAAGTTATTTCTCACATACGGCATACTTGCAATTACACCCCAAAACGCATTTTGCAACTCGTCCTGAGTATGGCGATACCACATGTGGGACTTTTTCACAACCTGGCCACCGCTGGTTCCAATCCTGGGATTCTTTGGCTTTGTACACATGGAAGGCATGCACACATCCTGTCACTCTTTCACATCATTTGTTGAGTTTTAATCCATACCTGGCCCTCTTACTGGGAATATACTATTTGAATTTCAGCCGGCCAGTGAAGTGGAGAAGGGATTCGTCAACACAAATGTTTTAGTCTGGGACATAAATTTCTGCAAATCGCTTGGAAAAAGATTTTATTAGTGACGTATTTTATATAATTTATCATGGTTGGGGGTGATCTCGGGGAGGGCACTGTGAATTGTCATTGAAATGCAGGAAGCACATGATTATGTCATAGCGTGTCCTGGACATGACAGCAGAATAAATCGGCATGTGATGGATGGGGTGGGTGGTCCAATAGGCATGCGCTTTGTTATTCTTTGTAAGCCCCATATTAAATGTAAGGCCCAAAAAACGTTTTAACTCCTCCACTGTGAGAAGTCGCCAATGAAACATACGGGCAAAGGATGAATTGGAATGTAAGAAAGATAGGGGGCGCTAGATACCATATTATTCAAGTGCTCCAAATAAATATATCTCCTGCATTACCAAAAAAATGGAAATGTAAAAAAGCTAGGGGGCGCTAGATACCATACTATTCAAGTGCTCTAAATAAATATATCTCTTGCATTACCAAAAAAATGAAAATCATAGTATTGACAAATAATAATTAGATTACACATTGAAGTGCCCACAATAGTGAAAAAAAATATATATAGTGATTGTCCACATAAAAAAGTGATTGAAGTAGTTGAAGTGATATCTTTCAATATTATCCCAATCCTGTTGCTGTAAACACAAAGTTTTCCATCACCAAGGGAAAATTAAGAAAAGGAAAACACCTCGAAGTAGTAGATATCTGCTTACCAGATACCAATGACTCCTTTAGTTAAAAAGAGAGTCACTAGCGCTTGTGCAGGGTTGTGCCTGCTCACATGGATGGCCGGACTGTGGTTGGTATTATAGGCATAGATCGTTCCCGTCAAGCTCATTCAAGATAGGATAAGGATACATAGGAAACAAAAACAGTCTCCATAGCGTAAAACCATTTATTACAAAAGTAAATAAATTAAAAAGCCAAATGGCCGCTTACATTGGTGGGTGCCTACCCGGCACTGGGGCTGCTTGCATGTCAGGGTGACTCCACAGTCAGAAAAAGCCTTTCATGTCTCCTCCACGCTGGCGTGCGTTCCAGCTTACACAGGGGGGCAGCCAAAGGATCCGGATGTTATTGAGTGATAGGACATGTGACCACGTACCGCTCCGACGTACGTTTCGTAGTGAACGTCTTCAGGGAAGAGTACGTTGGTCACTGGAATGGTGGTTTTTATTAGGAACAGGAAGGGGGCGGGTAATTGGCAAATGGGCCACAGGAACTGTGCTCATAGCAATAAAGATGGAAAGTTCAACTATGGTCTGGAGCGTAGCTCCATCTTGTGGATATTTGCTATATTGTTCACAAAGGAAACCCCTTATTTAAAAAAGAATGTGACTATTTTATTAGGAACAGGAAGGGGGCGGGTAATTGGCACATGAGCCACAGGAACTGTGCTCATAGCAGTAAAGTTGGAAAGTTCAACTATGGTCTGGAGCTTAGCTCCATCTTGTGGATATTTACCATATTGTTCACAAAAAACTCCTTAATTAAAAACGAATGTGACTTCATATCAACCATCTCCTAGGGGGAGACGACATGTTGTTATAGTCCCCCTACTGGTTAAAAACAGGTAAGTAAATCCACCCTTATAGGTGGTGGGAAAATGAGAAAAAAATATAAGTGAATAAAATAAATAAAATAAATGGTGGTTCTCTACAAAAAACACCACCATTTATTTTATTTATTTTATTTTATTCACTTATATTTTTTTCTCATTTTCCCACCACCTATAAGGGTGGATTTACTTACCTGTTTTTAACCAGTAGGGGGACTATAACAACATGTCGTCTCCCCCTAGGAGATGGTTGATATGAAGTCACATTCGTTTTTAATTAAGGAGTTTTTTGTGAACAATATGGTAAATATCCACAAGATGGAGCTACGCTCCAGACCATAGTTGAACTTTCCATCTTTATTGCTATGAGCACAGTTCCTGTGGCCCATTTGCCAATTACCCGCCCCCTTCCTGTTCCTAATAAAAACCACCATTCCAGTGACCAACGTACGCTTCCCTGAAGACGTTCACTACGAAACGTACGTCGGAGCGGTACGTGGTCACATGTCCTATCACTCAATAACATCCGGATCCTTTGGCTGCCCCCCTGTGTAAGCTGGAACGCACGCCAGCGTGGAATAGACATGAAAGGCTTTTTCTGACTGTGGAGTCACCCTGACATGCAAGCAGCCCCAGTGCTGGGTAGGCACCCACCAATGTAAGCGGCCATTTGGCTTTTTAATTTATTTACTTTTGTAATAAATGGTTTTACGCTATGGAGACTGTTTTTGTTTCCTATGTATCCTTATCCTATCTTGAATGAGCTTGACGGGAACGATCTATGCCTATAATACCAACCACAGTCCGGCCATCCATGTGAGCAGGCACAACCCTGCACAAGCGCTAGTGACTCTCTTTTTAACTAAAGGAGTCATTGGTATCTGGTAAGCAGATATCTACTACTTCGAGGTGTTTTCCTTTTCTTAATTTTCCCTTGGTGATGGAAAACTTTGTGTTTACAGCAACAGGATTGGGATAATATTGAAAGATATCACTTCAACTACTTCAATCACTTTTTTATGTGGACAATCAATCACTATATATATATTTTTTCACTATTGTGGGCACTTCAATGTGTAATCTAATTATTATTTGTCAATACTATGATTTTCATTTTTTTGGTAATGCAGGAGATATATTTATTTGGAGCACTTGAATAATATGGTATCTAGCGCCCCCTATCTTTCTTACATTCCTTTTTTTGATTATCTATTTTTTTGATTATTCAAAAATTGGGGAGCAGCTTACACTGATTGTTTATATTTCCACAAATTTTCTTTATTGTTGGGAATGTTTTTTTACTAGATGTACCACCAGTATATGTAATTCATATATATTATCTGCTATCGACACCACTGACGCGAAGGTTTCTATTATTTTCTAAAGGATGAATTGGGGTTGGTGGTAATAAATTGCTCTGCAAAAAGATTTGTTTGGCCCACGATGTACTGCTCTTGAGGGAAAAATGAATTTAAAAAAAAAATCTAATTTTAGAAACATTTTCGGTGTTGGGCTGCACACCTGGCTGTGTGGGGGGGATTGTAGCTGACCCTAAGCTGGAAGTCAACCTTAATGGGTTTGCCACGGCATAAGGAAGGTAGGTTTGGGCCTGGATTCTTTGGGTCTGGTGCGTTGTTCCAGTACTGGTACTTTCTTTCTGGGGTCTAGCGCCGTTGGTGTTGGGGTGTATGGTGCTGCGGTTGGTAGGCAGGTCTTCTGATCTTTGTTATTCTTCTTCTTTTGGGAGGGACTGTTTCCCCTTCCGATTTGGTCCCCGATTCACTACTCTCTACTAGCTTGTATTCTGAATCAGAATTGGATGGTGAGAGCTCCCCACTGCTCTCATCATCCGATATAGTAAGGATTGTATATGCCTCCTCAGATGTAAAATATCTCTTGGGCTGTGCTGACAAATCCACTGACGGGCTGCACTGACAGGTTCTCTTTATTCGATGGGCGCATGTGGTGCACAGTAATATGTGTGTGTGTGTGTGCGTGTGTAAATCACATATAAGTGACCACATTCCCTTGGTTCTCGGCTGCATAAGAGCTGGGGAAGGAGAAACAGCAGCACACTGGGCTTCCCAGTAAATGGCTGTGCAAAGGGGGGGGGCAGGACAAGTCTGATCATTGGAGGAGAGCAAGCTGATGAGTTTCCAGCACAACTAGAGAACTGACCACATTGTGAGATCAGTTTTCAATAGACAAGCAGAGGGACTGACAGGAACACCGGGGATTTCACACAAAGGAGCAAAACAAAGAACAGAATATTTATTCATACAAGTACATGGTTCAGCAGGCACACATCAGGAATATGAAATGCTGGGTTTACATTTTATTTAACCACTTTTATACCGGGCATTTTCACCCCCTTCCTGCCCAGGCCAATTTTCAGCTTTCAGCGCTGTAACATTTTGAATGACAATTGCATGGTCATGAAACACTGTACCCAAATGAAATGTATAATTTTTTTTCCCCACAAATAGAGCTTTCTTTTGGTGATATTTGATCACCTCTGCGGTTTTTATTTTTTGCGCTATAAACAAAAAAAGAGTGACAATTTTGAAAACACAATATTTTTTACTTTTTGCTATAATAAATATCCCAATTTTTTATTTATTTTTTTTTTTTAACTAATTTTTTCCTCAGTTTAGGCTGATATGTATTCTTCTACATAAAATCGCAATAAGCATATATTGATTGGTTTGCGCAAAAGTTATAGCTTCTACAAAATAGGTTATTGATTTATGGCATTATTATTAGTTTTTTTTTTTTTTTTAACTAGTAATGGCGGCGATCTGCTATTTTTATCGTGACTGTGACATTGCGGCGGACAGATTGGACACTTTTGACACTATTTTGGGACCATTGACATTTATACAACGATCAGTGCTATAAAAATGCACTGATTACTGTATAAATGTCACTGGCAGGGAAGGCGTTAACACTAGGGGGTGATCAAGGGGTTAAATGTGTTGCCTAGGGAGTGATTCTAACTGGGGGGGATGGGACTGATTAGGGGAGGAGACTGATCGGTGTTCCTATATACTAGGAACACACGATCGGTCTCCTCTACCCTGACAGGACGTGGATTCGTGTGTTTACACACACGGATCCACGTTACTGCTCTGTCACGAGTGATCGCAGGTGCCCGGCAGACATCGCGGCCGCCGGCGCACGCGTATCGGCTTGTTGGTGAGGCGGCGGACACGCACGCCCCCTATACCGCCGGGAAGCCGAGGACGTCCTATGACGCCCGCCCAGGATGGTAGTGAAGTGGTTAATGATAAATCTGACTCTGATGTTTATATAGTACTTTCACTTTCTAACGCTGCGTACAGGAAAACATGCATAGCTTTAATGAATATAACGAATTGTTTGATGGCCACGCTGTGAGCTTATCATTTAATCATGGTACAAAAGGCATAGATTTTTACCAGCCATATTAACCACTTGATCACTGGGCACTTAAACCCCCATCCTAACCAGACCAATTTTCAGCTTTCGGTGCTCTCACACTTTGAATGACAATTACTCAGTCATGCAACACTGTACCCATTTGAAATGTTTGTCCTTTTTTTCACACAAATAGAGCTTTCTTTTGGTGGTATTTAATCACCGCTGGGTTTTTTATTTTTTGCACTATAAATCAAAAAAGGCTGAAAATTCAGTAAAAAAAAAAAAATTCTTTGTGTTAAACTTTATTGCAGAGTATTGGCACTGAGCAGCACTGTGGGTTGGATCTGTAGTGCCCACAGCGCTGCAAACGATCTCTCCCTCTCTCCTCTCACACTGTACCGATCGGTACAGAGAGGGGAGGGAGGAACTGGCGTCATGACATGGCGCCGGTTTGTTTACAAGTGATGCTTCGTCATTTGACGGAGCGATCACGTGGTAAACGGCCGCTAACGGCCGTCGGTCATGGATGTTCCCAGGTGTGTGCCCCAGGGGGCGTACGGGAGCGCGATTCTGTGAGGACGTCCCACCCAGAATAAGCCGACCGCGCTGTAGCTGTCTTTCGGCTATGGCCCGGTAGGCATCTGGTTAACCACTTCCCGCCTGGCCTATAGCAAAATGACAGCCGAGCAGTGGTTCAGTTATCCTGACTGGGCGTCATATGACATCCAGCAGGATAACAGCTGTCGCGCGCCAGCGGGGGCGCGCATTGCGGCGATCGGTGGTGGTGTGTGTCAGTCTGACACACCGCTACACCAATCTTGGTAAAGAGACTCTGACGGAGCTCTTTACCACGTGATCAGCTGTGTCCAATCACGGCTGATCACGATGTAAACAGGAAGAGCCGTTGATCGGCTTTTCCTCACTCGCGTCTGACAGACGCGAGTAGAGGAGAGCCGGTCGGCGGCTCTCCTGACGGGGGGGATGCCCACTCTGGACCACCAGGGAAGCCCCCAGCATGTGGATGGCCAGGTATGTACCCCATGGCATCCACATGTAAAAAAATATGCCCAATACATGCCAATCAGTGCCCACAAATGGGCACAGACTGGCAACATTATGGATCAGTACAGACAAGTGATGCCCATCAGTGTCACCTCTCAGTGCCCACCTATCAGTGCCCATCAGTGCCGCCTATCAGTGCCCATCAATGCTGCCTATCAGTGCCACCTCATTGGTGCCACTTCATCAGTGCCCGTCAATGCAGGCATATCAGTGCCCGTCATTGAAGAAGAAAACCTACTTATTTACAAAAAATGTTAACAAACAAACTTTTTTTTCTTTCTAAATTTTCGGTCTTTTTTTATTTGTTGCGCAAAAAATAAAAATCGCAGAGGTGATCAAATACCACCAAAAGAAAGCTCTATTTGTGGGAACAAAATGATAAAAAACTTGTTTGGGTACAGTGTTGTATGACCGCGCAATTGTCATTCAAAGTGCGACAGCGCTGAAAGCTGAATATTGGCTTGGGCAGGAAGGTGTCTAAGTGCCTGGTATTGAAGTGGTTAAAGCTAAAATAGATGTGTATGCTTAGTAGCTGAGAATGGATCCTCCATACAGCCAACGTGCAGAGTGAAAGCCCAAACTTTTTTTTCTTATTGTGCATAAAGTAAGAAAGGGTTAAAGTCTTTTTTTTCCTCTTTTGCCATCTGTTTTCCATTGGGAAATATTCTTTCATTTCTTCTTCTATAGAAACAGAGGGAAGTAAGAGGAAATATCTAAATACAAACAACCAAAAAAAGGGAGAAAAGGAGGGAGGGACTTTATATATGTCTTTGAGAATCGCATCCAAATTATTTAGTATAAAAATATCACATTTTATTATTGTAGTACAATCTAAAAACAACATTCAAAAAATTAGTGGGGGTATAGACAAATAAAACCCTCCTGAATGCAGAGCTTATAAATTTTGTAAGGTACAGTTCTGTATACAGTTAGTCTGTAGATTAGCACATATTTTGTGGGAACACATGCTTTCTCAGGACCACATGTTTATTGTAAGTTCTATGACTCTCAATCTGAAGGATTTATACGAGTAGAAATGTGACCATAAAAGCAAAAAGGAAAAATTTGTCTCCAAAAGTTGCGCCTACCGGCCCATGAGAACAAACGGCATCAATTGAGACAGAAGGGGGATCCAATATGGTGTAAATAGTATGTACATCAAAGCTATCTATGTCTGGGGATCACACAGGTCTATACCCCACTGTAAGACTTTAACTGTTGTTTTAAACCCCTTTCACACTGGGGAGCTTTGCAGGCGCTATAACGCTAAAAATAGCGCCTGCAAAGCACCCTGAAAGAGCCGCTGCTGTCTCTCTAATGTGCAACCCCCGAGGGCTTTCACACTCTGGAGCGGTGCGCTGGCAGGATGCTAAAAAAAGTCCTGCTAGTAGCATCTTTGGAGCGGTGTATACACTGCTCCTGCCCATTGAAGTAAGTGGGGCAGCGCGGTTATACCGCCGGCATAGCGCTGCAGCAGCAGCCGAATAGCATCGCGAAATTGACGGTAAAGCGCCACTAAAAATAGCGGCGCTTTACTGCCGATGCACCCACCACCCCAATAAGGGGCCTTATTGTACTACATAATACAATTTGATATTTTTATACTAAATAGTTTGGAAGTGGTTCTAAAAGAAATCTATAAAGCCCCTTACTCCTTTTCTCCCTTTTTGGTCGATTGTATATATTGGAATGATGCCGATGGGAACCAGATAGAGTAATCACTTATGGCACTTCACCTCAGGCCTACAATTTAGAAATATCTGAGTAGTGGAAAAAATGCCCCTTTAGACAATTGTCACCAGAACATAACCCTAATAAGGACTCTGATAGCAATAAATACCCGTAGACATCCATCTAGCACCCTCCATGGATAAATACCTTACAGGGTTTCTAATCCCTAAACACTCTATCCGACACTTAAAAGATACTGGGCTTTGGATACATTTTAATTTTTTGTAACAGGCACATATAAAGCTTAAGAATCCTTAGAAATGGGTAAATCAAGCACACAGTGAGAGTGGAAAGCGATGTACTGGATAGTGCACAATGAGAAAATGGATGGACAAGTGAAGAGTGGTGTCTTGAAGGAGTCCCTAAAGCAGACAGTCCAACGGTACACGGGTTGAGTGCTGCAGAAGAGAAGTTTTTAGATGGTAGAAGATGGCAACACACCATTTACACTTTAGTTGTATGAATAAAAATACCAGGTCATGAAAAGAGAACAAATTGTATTATACTATGAAATGAGAAAGTGCTGTAAGTATGACTCTTGTTGATGCTGACATTTTGTTATTAAACTGATTGATTTTTTTTCCTCTCTCTGCTGCATAAAGGACAAATCTAGATGAATCCATGAAAGAAGCACTCAAAAGGACTGATTATGATCCAGTCCCACCAGATGCCTCAGCAGCTCTAAAAGTCCGACATGATTCACCAGACTCTTCCTCGCCTCAGAGAAGCAGACATGACTCTCCAGATTTCTTCCCATCACAGAAAAGGAGGCATGACTCTCCGTACTCTTCCCCAGCGCAGAAAGGGAGGCATGATTCTCCTGACTCCTCCTCACCACGGAAAGGGAGGCATGACTCGCCGGACTTCTCTCCACCACAGAAAGAGAGGCAGGACTCTCCAGATTCTTTTTCACCAAGGAAAGGGATGCATGCCTCTCCAGACTCCTCCGCACCACGGAAAGGAAGACGTGGCTCTCCAGACCTCCCTCCAACACAGAAAGGAAGGAGTGGCTCTAATGACCTCTCCCCACCAACAAAGGGAAGACGTGGCTCTCCAGACCTCTCTCCACCACGGAAAGTAAGGCGTGGCTCTCCAGACCTGTCCCCACCACGGAAAGTAAGGCGTGGCTCTCCAGACCTGTCCCCACCGCGGAAAGGAAGGCGCGGCTCTCCAGACCTGTCCCCACCGCGGAAAGGAAGGCGCGGCTCTCCAGACCTGTCCCCACCACGGAAAGGAAGGCGTGGCTCTCCAGACCTGTCCCCACCGCGGAAAGGAAGGCGCGGCTCTCCAGACCTGTCCCCACCGCGGAAAGGAAGGCGCGGCTCTCCAGACCTGTCCCCACCGCGGAAAGGAAGGCGCGGCTCTCCAGACCTGTCCCCACCGCGGAAAGGAAGGCGCGGCTCTCCAGACCTGTCCCCACCGCGGAAAGGAAGGCGCGGCTCTCCAGACCTGTCCCCACCGCGGAAAGGAAGGCGCGGCTCTCCAGACCTGTCCCCACCCCGAAAAGGAAGGCGCGGCTCTCCAGACCTGTCCCCACCGCGGAAAGGAAGGCGCGGCTCTCCAGACCTGTCCCCACCGCGGAAAGGAAGGCGCGGCTCTCCAGACCTGTCCCCACCGCGGAAAGGAAGGCGCGGCTCTCCAGACCTGTCCCCACCGCGGAAAGGAAGGCGCGGCTCTCCAGACCTGTCCCCACCGCGGAAAGGAAGGCGCGGCTCTCCAGACCTGTCCCCACCGCGGAAAGGAAGGCGCGGCTCTCCAGACCTGTCCCCACCGCGGAAAGGAAGGCGCGGCTCTCCAGACCTGTCCCCACCGCGGAAAGGAAGGCGCGGCTCTCCAGACCTGTCCCCACCGCGGAAAGGAAGGCGCGGCTCTCCAGACCTGTCCCCACCGCGGAAAGGAAGGTGCCGCTCTCCAGACCTGTCCCCACCTCGGAAAGGAAGGCGCGGCTCTCCAGACCTGTCCCCACCGCGGAAGGGAAGGCGTGGCTCTCCAGACCTGTCCCCACCGCGGAAGGGAAGGCGTGGCTCTCCAGACCTGTCCCCACCTAGGAAGGGAAGATGTGGCTCTCCAGACCTTTCTCCACCACGGAAAGGAAGGAGTGGCTCTAATCTCTCCCCACCAAGAAAAGGAAAGCGTGGCTCTCCAGACGTGTCCCCACCGCGGAAAGGAAGGCGTGGCTCTCCAGACGTGTCCCCACCGCGGAAAGGAAGGCGTGGCTCTCCAGACGTGTCCCCACCGCGGAAAGGAAGGCGTGGTCCACCAAACACTTCACCCAAAAAACACCAACAAGACGACATAAGATGTTCCCCTTCTAGAGTGTCGAGAAAGGATTATCAGAAGAATTCCTCGCTAAGGCGGGATAGATATTGCTCCCCAGATTCTTCTCCTAAGCATTGGGGAAAAAATGAAGTAAATTCTGATTCAGGCTCTGCTTCATATCCTTCTAATAAGAAAAAACATTCTCTAAGTCCATCCTCTACCAAAAATAGACAAGACTCCTTGCTTCAGAAAAACAGAATGCGTTCCTCTGATTCTTCTCCAAAGAAAGGAGCTGATAGAAGCCTGCCATATGGTCGTTCGTCCCCTCATTCCTCCATGCGGCACGATTCTGATGCTGACCTTTCCCCTCCCAGAAGAATGGAGAAAAGACCTACACAAGACAGACAGAGAAAAGGTGCGTGTGCTTATATCTTTCCTTTTAGTTGTGAAATGTCAGTAGTTTTGATAGAATTCCTAGCATGTAGTGTAACACTAATACTTATGCCTTAGAAAGCAGCTTCTGGAAAAGTTTCATGATCTTTTCGAAGTGTATTTAAAGTGGTTCTAAAATGAATTTTTTTTACGTTAAAGCGGTGTTCCATCCGCAAATTTTTAGATTTTTTTTTTTTTAATTCGGCAGCTACAAACACTGTAGCTGCTGACTTTTATTAAGGACACCTACCTGTCCAAGGGAGCCCGTGACCTCGGCCCCCCCGAGGCCAGTCCATCCATCGGGTGCAGATGCCGCCATCCTTGCGGCTTCACTGCCCGTTTCCTATTGCGCATTCGCAAGTCGTGCGGCGCTTTGTGAATGGCCAGCTGTCTTCTGGGACACACACAGGCCCCATAAGACAGCGGGGGGGCTCGCCACACAAAAAGGATATGACATCCTGTGCCGCGGACCAAATGGATTGGAAGTACACTATGTATTTCATAAAAAGTACGTTAGAAGGAAAAATAAAATGTTTTAATATCCAAAAACGAGGGGTGAAGAAGTTTAAGAACCACCTCTCAAAAGTGAGTGAATCTTCGCTTTAAAGCATTCCCTGCATTAAGATAAAAATGGTCCCACCACTTGTTGCGACAACCTCCCCCCCAGACTCTGAAAGCATTGGGAACCATAGCCTGCTGATGCTGTCAGTCAAATCCAGTGAGGAGGGAGCAGGAGGTGTGGCCGAGCAACTTTTACCAGTTGAGGACTTCAAACGGTATTAAACCAAGAACCAATAATGTAATATATTGCAGCTTATCAATCAATAGATGTGGTGGCTGTATTCGTTTTTGGGTGTTTTTTTTAGTTTAGTTCTTCCCCCTTTGTTTTCACCTGGTGATCTGACCAGTAATTGATACAAAAAGAAACAAATGCTCCTGCACTAAGGTTTGCGGTGGGGTAAATAGGGAATGGAGATCTCCACAAATCATGCCACTGCATTAGCTGTGCTGCCACTCTCAACAGGTCAGGGGGAACCCAGAAGAAACTCTAAAAGAAAACAAGGACAGAGGGTGCACCAGCCTTGTGCCTTACCTTTTATAACACTGACATTTTTTTGTAGGTAAAGCTGCATACTCACAAACGAGTGGTAAAATCAAGCAGATAATAAAAAGTCCATCATGTGCCTAATCCAGCAAGATCTGCTGGGCAGTAAACTTGGGTTGGAAGAAAGTCCAAAGAAAGCTGACGTGTTTCGAGGTATATCCCCACTTCTTCAGAGCTAACTTTGGAATGCAGGTAGACGTAACATTGACACCCCCTGAGGTTCATGTGAATGCTGTGAAACCCACAGTATTCACTGTGTTTCCCGCACCGCTTATGTCTAAACCAAGCCTAACACAACTGATCTGATGATCTATATTAGCATGCCTTCACTCTGTTTGAAGGAGCACAGGGACACCAGCATTGTCGGTCTGGCGGGAGGTGAGTATTAAATGTCCTAGCAGATTTAGATACACTAAAAAAATTATGCCAAACTCTAGCTCACACTGCAGTTAAAGCACCAAGCTGATCATTGTAAGTACCCAATAGTACAGAACAGCTTGTTCTGTTGAAAAATGGAGATGCTAGCCAAATCACCAGGTGAAAATAAAAGAAAGCTTAAAAAAAAAAAAAAACTAAAGCAGCCACCACATCTAATTATTGTTTGCTTTTGGGTTTAATACCAATTTAATGCATGCAGACCATTCTCTAAAACACTTCAAAGAAGTATCTTGGGTTTGTTTTGTGTGTTTTGTTTTGTGTGTTGTTTTCCTCTTTCCCTGCCACTGCTGTAACTTCTGATCTTGTGAGGACTTTGTGGTCTGTATTATAAAAACTGCTATGTAAAATAAAGCTGCTGAACTGTGTTCTGAAACTTCATTGAGAAATGCTATGTAACATCATTTTTGTTGCATGGTATTTACTTGGTTTCTTTCATGTGCAGATCCACGGGGGGGGGGGACCTTGGATCTGCAAATGGTGCAAATGGGGGATTGAGGAGCTATGAGAGTGTTGCAGGGAAGTTTACGGAGTGACACCAGTGTTTGTAGATGACAACCAGTGAGGACCTCTCATAACTGAAGGTGCCGCTCTGATAGCAGTCTGTAAAGGGCTGTTCAAGAATTATATAACTAAGGTGTTGCCTTCCATCTGAAGGGGGAGTGATTGGTGCTCATGTGACATTTATAACCTTTCCTCTATGCTCACTGAACACTGTTCTGTTAGTACAGTGGTTCTCAACTCCTGTCCTCAGGACCCACTAACAGGCCAGATTTGAAAGTATCACCTTGGGGAGATGCAGACTAGAATACTGCAATCTCTGAGCAGCAAATTATATCATCTGTGATGTATTTCAGTTATCTTGCAAACCTGGCCTGTTAGTGGGTCCTGAGGGCAGGAGTTGAGAACCACTGTGTTAATATGTAAAGCAGGGCTGAGCACAGAGTACATCTAAGGAAGGGATATTTCTATCTTGCCTGTCAATGCTGCAGACGAATGTTAGTGCACATGTGCAGGATTTAGAGATGATGTAGACTGTGGGCAAATGAAGCTACCAGGAAGAGGAGTGACAAGGATTGGTTAAAATGGCAGCACTGTATTAAAAAGTGGTAGTAAAAGGCATTGTTTTCAATTTGGACCACAAGAATTCTAATTAATATCTGCTTTCATTTTCACATTAATATCAAGTACTTTTTAGGCTTGGTACACATGGATCGAAGTTCGGCCAGTTCAGTAGGGACTGGATGAATTTCGTTGTGTGTAGCCTTCTCTGTTCAACAGAAGCTGATCGCTAGACTGGCTTGTATCAAATGATTCTGCTGGAAAACCAGCATTTGATCAGCTGCTGCAGCGCTGCAAATGCACGCATAAGGGTGGATGTGTACAAAAATGGCAAGTGCACTATGCGTATTGAATGTCACCATGCACACCAGCATGACAAAAATAATTCTAGGTCCATCATTCACTGTTCACTCTAAATTGCTGAGCTGTAAAATATTTGTAGTTGTCCCCTATGGACAATTTTGGGTATCATAAATTCTTGTTTCATGGACTTCATGGCAGTTTTGAACGTCCCATATTATCTCTTTCTCTGATGCAGCCTCATCTTTTAAATGTGGGTATTTATTTTAGTACACACAAACGCATTCAATTTGAATTTTGAAAATATAGAGCATACAGTATACAGTAGCTCAATTTAAAAAAATATAGAGCCGGGTCTCTGATTTCAGAAAATTTTTAATATTTTGGGGATTTTAGGTTATCTTCAGACCTAAAATATTCATTTTTATTTGTGTGGTGTGTAGTATTTAGTGGGGACTCCATGGCCTCAGTTCTCAGATTTATAACTTTTTTTTTTTTTTTGCACCTTACTTATTTTTCTACAGTTGGACAAAGAGACTCTGACTCAGACTTGTCTCCCCCAAGGCATGTGCAGCAGAGGGGTTCCGATTCCGACCTGTCACCTCCTCGACGTGCAGATTGCAGAGACCCAGACAGTTTACCTCCACCTAGTAGAGTTAAGTCAGAAAGAGGTTCCTCGTACTCACAGAGAAGTGGAGGTTCCAAGGTAAGTGGTTTTGGCTACCCATAGACTTGAAGTGTTCATAATATTCCCACCTGGGTCTACTAGTTTTTGGGTGGTGGTAGGTCAGTAATTTGCATTTCCTACAATGAATGATGCCTATTTCTCGAACATGAGGCCAGTGCTTGGGTGTTTTTTTTAAACATGCTTGTTAGAAAGTTGCCATGGTTATGTGGTTAGCCTTTGTTTTTGTCAAAGAAGGAGGGGGCAGCTACTAACCACAGCATTTGTCTAGCTCCTTACTTTTTTTTCCTTTTGACAGCTCTGTTCGGCTCTGCACTTTTTTTTTTAACATTAAT
The DNA here is from genome assembly GCF_042186555.1 of Aquarana catesbeiana. Taxonomy (NCBI): domain Eukaryota; kingdom Metazoa; phylum Chordata; class Amphibia; order Anura; family Ranidae; genus Aquarana; species Aquarana catesbeiana. The sequence goes on from NC_133333.1 coordinate 90,528,994, forward strand.
CGGGAAGATGCTGTATTAGGGTTGTGAGGGGGTTTGGATTGCGGTAACGATTTTGTAACGATTAATCGCGCAGGCCACTTTATTAGGTACACCTTGCTAGTACCTGGTTAGACCCCTTTTGCCTTCAGAACTGCCTTAAAGGGTTTGTTAACCCATCTACACAAGTCTATGCCAGCCACTCTATTAGAGACTGGAATAGCACACTATTTCATTCGTTTTAAAAAACGAGTGCTGTAAATACCTAATATCAGCTGTCTTCAGGCCAGTCCCATCACTCGTGGCCATTTTCTAGCTACGATACATGACGTCAGCCGGGGAGATCACGTGGCCGCTCTGCTCCTCCGCAGAAGCAATGTATCGTAGCTGTAAAGCAGCCGCGAGTCACATGACCGGCCTGAAGACAGCTGATATTAGGTATTTACAGCGCTCGTTTTTTAATACAAATGACAGTGTGCTATGCCAGCCTCTGATATATAGGCTGGCAGTAAAATGACAGGCAGGAAGGAGGGGGAGAGAGTAGAGTGGAGCAGGGCAGCCTATCACAGAGGGAGGCACTTCGACCACAGTGATCAGGGCAGAGCTGCCCTGGTTATCATAGTCTGATTAGAGAGGGCATACAGGAAGTGGTAGGTTTAGGGTTTTTTTTTTTTTTTTTTTTTTTTTTTTTTTTACAGTTTAGAGGCGGGCAGATTACATAACACAAGCGTTGTGCTGTGTAATCTGCTTTAAGGGACCAGAATCTGCATTTTTTTGTTTTTTTTGTTTTTGAGGTTAACAAACGCTTTCATTCTCTATGGAATGAATTCAACAAGGTGTTTGGAAACGTTCTTCAGACATTTTGATCCATATTGACATGATGGCATCACGCAGTTGCTGCAGATTTGTCAGCTGCATATCCATGATGCGAATCTCCTGTTCCACCACATTCCTAAGGTGCTCTGTTGGATTGAGATCTGGTGGAGGCCATTGGAGTACAGTGAACTCCAGTGCAAGCTGGTGCTCCATCGGTCGGGAGGAAAGGGGGGGGGGCAGATAGACCTGACCATTCATTCGCTATTGGACCTGACCTATTCATTAGCACAGTGCTTTCACCCCGAGACCATCGTTTTTTTTTTGTTTTTTTTTTTGTTTTTTTTTTAAGCTTATTAGAGCCTCTGGCTCTAATCATGTGCTTCAACCCCCCCCCCCCATTGGAATCCATGTGTCCGACACTCTGCATGTAGATCAGGGGACTGGACCCGTGGATGGGGGGCACACCTGCGCCCCTAGTGGATGGGCCGCCACTAGTGAACTCATTGTCATGTTCAAGAAACCAGTTTTGAGATGATTTGAGCTTTGTGACATTGTGCAATATCTTGCTGACTGAAGACAGGTGCACTGTAGTCATAAAGGGATGGATATGATCAGCAACAATACTCAGGTAGGTCGTGGCGTTTAACCGATGTTCAATTGGTGTAAAGGGGCCCAAAGCTTGCCAGGAAAATATCCCCCACACCATTACACATCCACCACCAGGCAGGATGGATCCATGCTTTCATGTTTACGCTGAATTCTGACCCTACCATCTGAATGTCGCAGCTGAAATCGAGACTCATCAGACCAGGCAATTAGAGGTCGACTGTTATGGGTTTTTCTCTGGCCGATGCTAATATTTAGAAATTGGGATGGCCGATATATGATCCCGATTTTTGCGGCCGTTTTTTTTTGGCAGGTGGCACTGGTTGACACTGGCAAATGGCACAGGTTGGCACTGATTGTCAGGTGACACCAATTGGCACTGGCAGGTGGCACTGATTGGCACTGGCAGGTGGCACTGATTGGCACTGGCAGATGGCACTGGATGGCACTAATTGGCACTGGAAGGTGGCAATGGGTGGCACTGGCATGCACTGATTGGCACTGGCAGGCGGCAGTGGATGGCAGTGGCAGGTTTCACAGCCGATAGCGTAACTGTGTGAAACTGAATGCTCTCTGCAGCGCCGCGGTGTGTGAAACTGTATGGAGAGAGAGAGAGGAGCTGACAAATTCAGCGTGATGTCGGAGGTGGATGAGACCCGGGGTGGGCGGGACCCAGCAGCTATCCAGCCAATGATTGGGCTGTTTAAGAAAAGGGCGGGGCCACATACATGTAGCGGCCTGCCCAGATCCCACTGGCTGGTGTTGGATAGCTGAGTCCCACCCACCCCCGACATCCAACCTCAATTCTCTCTCTCCATATAGTTTCACACACCGCGGCGCTGCTCTACCCCACGTTCCTCCTCCCTTCTCCACACTCTGCTGGCAGAGGTTCAGCCAGTGTTCAATATCGGCCGAATTTGGAAAATAATCAGCCGATGCTGATTTCTCCAAAATGGCCAAATATCGGCCGATATATCGGTCGACCTCTTCAGGCAATGTCTTTCCAATCTTCTATTGTCCAATTTTGATGAGCATGTATGAATTGTAGCCTCAGTTTCCTATTCTTAGATGACAGGAGTGGCACCTGGTGTGGTCTACTGCTGCTGTAGCCCATCTGCTTCAAGGTTCGGTGTGTTGTGCGTTCAGAGATGGTATTCTGTATACCTTGGTTGTAACAAGTGGTTATGTGAATTACTGTTGCCTTTCTGTCATCTCGAACCAGTCTGCCCATTCTCTGCTCGGTTTGAACTTTAGCAAGTCATCTTCACCACGTCTAGATGCCTAAATTCATTGAGTCGCTGCCATGTGATTGGCTGATTATCAATTTGTGTTACCTAGGTGTACCTAGTGAAGTGGCCAATGAGCGTATATTCCTTTCAATCCTATATTTTTTTCTGTATGGCATTCCAAGCTTGCATTTTCCAAGGAATTGAGCATTACCTGAATTTGCAAAATAGGATAAACAAATGCAACAATTAGGGACAACTGTTTTTTGGTACAGATGTCCTTTTAAATACTCTCCCACCCCAATTGCTGCTGACCCAGTTTTAACAATTACCTCGGCCCATGTTCCAGTGATATTCACTGTGCTGCTCCGCCTGGAGCTGCACAGACTTTTTACAGACTATTTATCTTGTCGCACTGCGGCCCCATTTATTCTAGAGGAAAAAGGCATACTTCACGGGGCTCCGCCGCTGGCTGCCATGGGTACAGTTTAGCATAGATTTAAATGGGAACACGCAGTGCACATGCAAAAGAAGATGATTTCTGTGGAAAAATCTGTACGACTTTGGACATAGCAGCACGGTAAAGATCGCTGGAACAATCCGCAAGCCGAATGTTGGCTTTCTTTTTTTTTTTTAATACTCTTTATAACAAATTTATTAAAAATTCCACATATACATAAGCCATAATTGTCGAGTACAGAATACACATTTACAATACACCCATATGTACCTGGCACGCCTCCTCGGCTCATGGCTCTTAAGAAAGCAATAAATGACTATTACATTTTGACTTATGTATATGTCCATGTCATTTGTGAGGATGATGCACAGAGCCCCGCATCATTTTCCTCCTTTTTTTTTTCACTCCCCCATCCTATCACTCCCCTATCCTCCAGAAAAATACAAAAAATAACTAAATAAAAAAAAAGTTTTATTTCCATAGTGTTATTGACTTACTATATTAAATGATGATATTTTGGGACAGAATGCCTTATACTGTATTTCACTGTTGAGGTGAAATGAATCCATCCACCCCAGGTTTTACGGAAACAGGATTCCTGTCTTTTCACCAATGTCGTAAGCTCCTCCATATGCAATATCCCATTCACTGTTCTAATTTAGTGGTTGGAGGACTTCCAATGTTCCGGTATACAGGCCCTCGCCGCATTAAGGAGGTGTCTTACCACCGATTGGCGATTTATCTACCCCTTGAGAGAGGGCTGAACATGCTGCTGTGTCTCTCTCAATGGAGAGACCAGAGATATCTTTAATCAAAGCGAACACCTCTTGCCAATAGGGGCAAATTCTGGGACCTGTCCAGAAAATATGGAAAAGTGTTCCCCATCCTTCTCTGCATCGCCAACAGATAGGGTCAGCATTAGAGGACATTCAGTGCAGTTTCTCTGGAGATCTTATACCATCTAGTCAAAAGCTTATAGCCTGCTTCCTGCAGTTTCAAAGTGATAGAAGATTTTTGTATGAAATAATAGAACCCTTTGATCAGCTGAAAATGTTCTGTTAAAATCATTTTTCCATGCCAATATAAAAAAGGAAACGTGTGACTCAGATGGTGCTATTAATACAGCATGCACCTTGGATGGTCCCCGCCGTATTGGCTGGGCCTCTACACGCAATCTCTCAAAACTAGTGTGCGAATCTAAAAATTCTGAACTCTGTGGTAGTGAAATAAGATGGTGCTGTAGTTGTCTTGCCTGCCATGTTGGTAAAGATGTGAAAGCATGGATTGTATTTTCAGACATTTGAGTCTCCAAAAATCCGGCAGTGGGAACTTGCCTACTTCTAAGAACTGATGAAATTTGGGATCGGTCATACCTGACGGAAAGTCTGGGTTTCATATTACTGGCACCAAAAGTGATAGGCTGCTCACTTACCTGAGCCATACACAATTAATCCATGGGGGGGCCTTGAGTGGAATAGAGGATATATGTTGCTCCAGGGATACCCAGCTCTTTATCCGACTATGATTGCACCAGTCCAGTATCCGTAGTAAATGTGCAGCTTGATAGTATCATACTGGGTCCGGAAATCCCTGCCCCATGTGCACTTGGGCATAGTGAGTATTCCTGTTCTAATTTTTGGTGGATGACCCGCCCACAAAAAATATATTACATTTGTTTGCCCTAAAATTAACTTTGTATTTTTTCCAAAAAATTAGTGCTTAATAAACTGTTATGCAAATATTTGTCATAAAAAATAGAACTATTTATATAATTTTATTCTCCAGAGTGCAGTATATGTTTAATGGTCGGGAGGGGGTCGTTTTAACTAATCTTCAGGCCTACAATTATTTTTTAAATGTTTGCAAAAAACAGCTCTGACAGCAAAAGGGTTAAACATCCTGTAAATGTTTCAGATGCTTTCTGGTGGAAGAGTTGGCCTTGTCTCTGCTGAGGTTTTGAGAGAAGAGCAGGAAGAGGAGAGGAGGACTCGGAAAGACAACAGTAATCTAGAACGTGAGTGGAACACTGCAGATTGATATGAATGATATGAATTGTTGCAGTTTTTCTTGCACAGTAATGGCAAAGTTATTGGGGGTGTTGAGCAAAGTTTTCCTAAGCTTTGCTGCTCAGTTTTTTCCTAAATTGTACATTTTAATAAGACAATGCATAGGTCTTTCTTATATGGAGAGTAGAGGTCCTGTTCCCAATGCTGCTTGTTGAAAACACAAACCCTTTCGTCTTTTCTTCTGTGGTTAAAGTGTGTGCCTTGGCAAAAAGAAAAAAAAAATCCTAATGGTACAGGATACAAGCTGAATATGAATAGACCACGGGTTATAGGCACCTTCAGGTTATTGGACACTGGCAAAACTGTGCTGGATATGCCCCCTGGGTGTACATCATACAGACAATGTAGGTGAGAGGAGTAGAAAACTTAGAATCATTTAATATAAGATGCCTGCAATTTTAAGCCTAACTATTTCAGTGCCACATTTTTATATTTTATTACATCAGGAAAATAATTATCTTAATCAGTACAGTACAGGACTCCTGGTGGATATTCATGCACCCTGGGCTATAGGGTGCTACCTTCAGGTGAAATCCTTTCCTTCATCAGTTTATTATTTTACTTCATATTCTTCAATCAACTTCTCACTATTTTTTAGTTAAAAAAGAGAATCAGTGCATCTAGATCAGTGTAGCCTTGGTATAACCTTGGGAGCTGTACATGGACCCCGCTGTGTGGGGATGGCCTATATTTTTGCTTTGGGCAAGGGATCCTGCTTCAGCAATCTCCATGGCACTTCGTACAATGCATGGAGTTAGCCACAGGGTGCTATACAGGTCCAAGGCCATGGTCCATCACTATGGAGCCCAGACCCTGAAGACCCCTCTGGGGGCATGCCCTTCATAAAGGGCGAAGTCTATACAACTTGTCCCTGATTACCCAGAAGTGTCAGATCACTTATATGTATGTTATCTGGCGCACACGTTTCGCCCCGTGGCAGTAAAACTGCTATAGGGTGGACCTGAAGTGGTTAACATCAGTCTCTGCATTCCATTCTAGCTCTATCTCAGGCATGCAACAAGTGTTCTACCCTACCAAGGAAAACTTGGACAACTAACAATACAGTCATCACTGTCCAGAGCATAAAAGAGCCAAGCTCCTTTTCCACCCCTGCCATCTCTGCTGTGAAATGCCACCTCTAGAAGATGCAGACATTGAGGGGAATGAAGAGGATCCAGAGGCAGTGTTAAAGGAGGCTGTGGAAGATTTCTCACCTCCGGCCTCTCATACACTTGCAAGTTATTGCTTCACGCAGTGTACTTGCCAGTATGCTCACTTCTGCTGTGCACAAAAGCCTTGACATTGTAGCACTAGAATTTCCTCAGTCTCTCCACGCTCCCTTGGGTATTACGAGGTCTAAAAAAAAAAAACATTCCCCATACATAAATAAGTAGAATTGGCAATTTTTGATGATTGTGTTAATCCTGAAAAGATTTTCATCCTTCTGAGAATCTTTACCAAACTGTAGCCATTGGAAAAATAATTTGCCAAAAAGTGGTTTATTGTTCTTCTTAGTAGACCCTGCTGAATCAGTCTTAAATAAACATCTTACTGTGCCTATAGAAGATGTTCCTTCATTTAAAGATTCTGCTGACAAAAACTTTTGTACACTATCAAAAGCTCACTCGTGGTTCGGAGGATTCATGAATAAGAAAAAGGGGAAAAAACTCCGATGGTGTAGTAATAATAATGAGGAATTTATTACTTGAATTTTTGTATTTATACCTTTGTTTTTTAAGTATAAAAATCATTGGATTTAACAAGCCGGCATAAAAACAAAGGCTGAACGCCCGTGCAAACATGGAACACGTGATGGCAAGCACTGCGAGGCCACGCCCTACATGTTTCGTCATACGTGACGTCTTCTACGGGGCACGTTATTACTACACCATCAGAGTTTTTTCCCCTTTTTCTTATTCATGGATCCTCCGAACCACGAGTCTCCCTCCTGACGCTGCAGCAGTAAGATCAGCTCTGAGTTGGTGGTGCTCGTAAGCAAGACCCGGACATCTATATTTCATCTGTCCCTGCAGAGGGTTATATCTGCAAGTGCGTATGACCTCGCCACAGAGGAGGTCCAACAAATGGGGTAAGGGTACATCCATTACTCCTCTCCCGCAATTAATGGTGGCTCGGAAGTGTCTCTGCACCCTTTTCACCTTTCTACCCTGATGTGACACATCAAAGGAACGGCTTTTCTTCCTCACAATTTTTGTTTTTGCTATTTTGTTTTTTATGGACTGAATGTGGCGTCTTTTAAACGATTGAGTGTTCAATCGCATCTTCAGAACTTTCATTTCTATTTCTTTTTCTATTAATTCTTTATGGAGATATGTTATAAATTTGTTGTTTTGTTATTTACTTGCATTGGGATTTAAATATATTGTAGCTCTGGATATCACCTCAAGGAGCCTTCTAATCGTAAAACCTTATTACATGTTATGCTAGCGCACAATTTTTAGTTTATATTTGTAATGACAACAATTTTCTCAGTGAAGCGGTGCATTATCTGACAAATGCAGAGGTGCCAGTATTTTTGGCCATGACTGTATTAAAAAAAAAAAAAAAAAGAGGTTTTCTTTTGTCTTGTCGTCAGGGCCTTGCAAATTATCTCCTACCTCAAAATCCCTTATTGCCAACAACTCGCCTCACCATACATTCTAAAGCATAGAACACCTCCAGCACTCTCACATGTTCACTCCACCACATCAGTGAGTGTTTCCTGGCTATCCTGACATTAATCCTCTGTTGCTCAGCTTTGCAAGGCCCCACTTGGTCTTCAGTGTATACTTTTCTCCAGGTTCTACCAGGTGGACTTTCAAGTTTCTGTGGACACAGCTTTCGACTCCAAGGATCTGTTGACCCTTGTTATTGTTCAGCCTTTTGGCACGGTTCTGTTTGCTTTGTTGTTGCCCACCCTTCTTATTCATTCTTCTGGGATGTCTCAGGGTCTTTGAATACACAGTCTGTGTCCTGTACTGTACTCTTTTTACTCTGCATTGCTTGCTAAAGAGCTCTTGCATAGTAGGTAAGGTTTTAAGGGTATGCCCAGGAAAAGCATGTCAAGCAAAACTTGCCCAGTGTCCAATCACCTGCAGGTACCAGCCTCTAACCAAGGGTCTCAAATATCCAGCCTGTGTCCTGCACTGTACGGTACGCCAAAATTTTGGATTTTATGAGGAAGTCAAAATTTCTCTATCCAGGACATCTCTGGAATACTTGCACACTTCCCTCATGTTTTGTCTCATTAAAACACTGCATTTGCTGAAAAATATCAGACAGAAACATGACCTTAGCTTTGTGAGGTATATACAAGAATAAAATTGTATGTTATGTGAAAATCTAGAGATATCAGATTCTGTCAGTGGGTATAGGGGCAAGTAAGGGTTTGTAGATGTTATTTACAGACTTGTTCTCCAGCTCTATCAGACTGGTCAGAGATCGATTCCTTGTTTGCAATGACTAAGAAGGAGTGTTCCATTACGTCCATCACGTTAGGCGTTGCATGCATTGGTCTAACTACCACCCCTAGATGAATGCCTGAATAAACATTTATAAATAAGTACATTAAACAATTTTATATAGCACATCTAATATACAGAATTAAAGTCTGTGAGTGATCCTTTTTTCAGTTCAGCAGATCACTGGCTGAAAAGAAATGCAAATCACCTAGTTCTTGCCTTAGGGTAATTTTCTGATTCTGATGGTTGACACACTTTTCCCAGTTCCATAAGTACCAATTGCAAGGCCTTTTGTTTACAGCACTGGACAAAGTTTACTTCTCGCCCCTGTGGCAGTGACATTGACAAAAAAAATCCTCCAAGTAGAAAAAAAGATTAATTCACAATTGGAAAACTACACAAAGGCTGAGGTTGAATGACCAGTTACATTTTTTCCCTGTTTCTTTAATGTTTGAAACCGCTTTTTTTCTCCAAATTTTGTAATGTATTTTCTGTGCAGAGGATTCAAGAAATACAGAAACCATTTTCAGAGACAAAAGCGGAAAACGGAGAGACTTAAAAGCAGAGCGTGAACAGCAGCTTCAGAAACAAGCCATACAAGAGAAACGTGATGAGAAGTATGCCCAGTGGGGCAAAGGGTATGAGAGCTAATACTTTTTATTACTGCAAGCAGCTATAATGCAGGCAATAGACAGCAAAATTGTGAGGTGACAATGTGCAATTTCTTTCAGTCTGGTACAACAGAAACAGCAGCGTCAAAAAGTGGAAGATGCAGCTCGGGAGATGTCTAAGCCTCTGGCTCGATACATTGATGACACTGACCTAGATCGCTTGTTACGTGAACAGGAAAGGGATGGAGATCCAATGGCTAAGTTCCTGAAAAAGAAGAATGAAGAACAAAGCAAAAAAGGTAAATGTCCCCAAAAAACGGAACTGTAGCAATCTTCAGAGCCATGAAGGTACAATGTGGTAAGAAGTGACTGGGTAAATTCTGTAGCAGACTTTTTTTAATTTGTTTTACAGAATCTGGGTGCAACTCTTGCCTGTTTAATTGCCTATCACAAATCTTATTGATACATTTAGCAGTACTCCCTTGTAGTCATGGAATTGAAAGAATTGCCATGTATAGTGAAATTGTAGAGACAGAGCAGCAGTGTATACACATAAAGAGTGGACTCCCTTTTAATAAAATCCCTGTTAGGTATAGAACTCTTTTATTTATATATGTATATTAAAAAGCAGAAAATGTGTATGTGGATTGCCAATTATTGTTTACTTGAGGGTAGCTTTCTTTAATGTGTTATTATAGCAAATTGACTTGAAATGTGGTAGATCTCTTCTATAGCTGCTTGAAGATAATCGCCAAAGTGGAACAGTTTCATGCTCTTTTTGCTGTACATAAATTTACCATGTAAAATTTAAGCTGTCCATGAACGTAGCAAATTTTCCCAGTTCCTGATGAGCCAGCACCATTCCTCCCAACATCCTTTGTTTGCAAAATCATTGGAGCTGGTCGCAAAATTGTCAGGCGAACAGCTCCTCTATTCAAAATGATACAGGCAGGTTAGCATGGATGGCATAATCTGTTAGATTTTTTTCACTCAATCCGCTGGATGAATGGAAAAAAAATCTGTCGGCGTATGGCCAGCTTTACCTATAGGCATTAGATGACTGTGGCTTGATCAAGCCATATTCAGCAAAATTAGGCATTTAAAGATTTGATGGAGAAGGTAGGAAATCCTTATGGCAGCTGTTCTTCACAGAAATGGGTTGCTGTGTTTTCCGCATTCCTTCCAACTGTAGAAATAAACTGGACACACAGCATTGCCTTCTAAGATGTCTGAGTACCTCAGCGATTCTCTTTGTTGTTTAAATTATTGTTAGGACTTTGACACTTTTTTTATTATTATTTATTTTTTACTTTTTTATTTATTTATTTATTTATTTTTTTTATTGTTTTGTTGTGTGACAGCAAATTAGAGATGAAATGCTTTTTTTTTTTTTTTTCCCTCTCCAGAGCGCCCAAGATATAAGGGTTCAAATCCTCCTCTAAACAGATTTAATATCTGGCCAGGGTACCGCTGGGACGGTGTTGACAGGTATGTGAGTTCATATACAAACTATATTATGTAATGTTTGGTCAACATTACTGACCCTGTTACCCATTAATATGTGTACATTCAGAACCAAACACTGGTGCTGCCAGTTCAACATGGCAAGCATAAAATTATCAAAGTAAAGTAAAGCTTGTATTCCATTAACTCCCCACATTCAGCTAAACAATCTAACTCCATCATTATGTGTACATTTATTTAACCTCTTTTCGCTGAGCACATGCAAATATGTGGCTTCTTGGTGGCCGGGCCTTGGCGCCGAGTGGCTGCATATTTGCCTGCAATAGAGCTGTGACGAGAGTGCGCACTCCCAGCACAGTTACTGCCGACTACATTCGCTTCTTGCGAACGGGAGCTTTTTAGATTATGTGACCGCTAATTATGGCGGTCACTTGACCATAAGCCCCACCCTGCCTCACGGCATTCTAAAGCCTGTTAAGGGCCGGCACTAAGGGGTTTAACCACTTGAGCTGCGGAAGGTTTTACCCCCTTCATGACCAGAGCATTTTTTGCTATTCAGCACTTTTCTACTTTAACTGGCAATTGCGCAGTCATGCAACACAGTACGCAAATTACATTTTTATCAATGTTTTCACTCAGAGCTTTCTTTTGGTGGTATTTGATCACTACTGGGTTTTTTATTTTTTGTGATAGAAATGAAAAAAAAAATACAGAAATTAAAAAAAAAAAAAAAAAAAAGACTATTTTCTACTTTCTGTTAAACACATCCAATAAAATTTCTTCAAAATGTATTCTTGTAGATGTCTTTGGTACAAAAAAAATCCTGCTTTGCAGGGGGAAGAAGCAAACAGATCGCCGTTCCCTGTACACATATATAGTTTTGTGTTTTTGTAAACACAGAACTCTGGGTGTGATTGGACACAGCTGATCAGCTGACTTCAGCCAAAATCATTGGCTGAAATCGGTTGCCAAACTTGTGCTTTGTCCAGTCACAGCATGGACTGGCAGGGGACGCGCACCTGAACCCGGAAGAAAGGCCATGACAAACGGGTATGTCGCCCAGCCTGGACCTGCCGTCCGCTCACAGTATAGCTACTGTGGGCCGGCAACAAGCTGGTGAATCTGTTTGTCCCTTTTTTCATTATAATGCTTTGCAGTCATGCCACTTTGTTCATACAGCTAGGGCAGCTTCTGGGCATGTCTCCTTCCTCCAGTTCCTTCTGTCAGAGCACTCTCATAAATGAGGACACTAGTGTGTCCTCATTCATGAAAAAAACATATGACATCATAAATGGGGCAAGGCGGGCCTGTGCTGTGCTGTTTGCATAGACACAATGACAACAGTACCAGGAAAGGTCTGTGAGCAGCCACATTCGGCTGATTCTCTAGATTAGACAGTTTTTACTAATTGGATATTCAGCAATTACAATAATACATAGTATTAGGTAGTATAAAAAATGTATATAATATACATACTTATCAAGTGTACATTTTCATTTTTGACTGGGATTCTACTTTAAAGTTAATGGCTTTTTTTTTTTTTCAATAAGCGATATAACCTGCTGTTGTTTTTTGCTAGATATATTTTATAAGTGAAAATATTGTAATACGTTTCTCATCAACTACATTGCCTTCACGCCCTCAGGGTTTCCTGAATACTACAGTAGTACTGTTCCTGAATTAGGCTTTCCATCATTCAATTTTTTTTTTTTTTTAATTTATTACACTTGGATCAAGGAAGGGTAAAGATGGCAATCCAATGTTTTCCAGTTAAGTTTTAGTTTATTTTGAAAGTTTATTGTTAAAGCTGAATTAAACTCTGCTAAAAATGTTTTCTAAATGGGCCCCCTACAAGTTAATAGAGTAATGAGCTAGTATGTACCACATATATTATGTGCCGCATTATGACAGACTTACCTTTTAAAAGGATGCCATGCTGCGCTGTAAGTACTCAGACACTTCCATCTTCTTCCAGGTTTGTGCTGTTCAGCCGCTTGAATGTCATTCCCACGCATGCACTTGGGAGTCAATTCATCATGGCCCAGAGCTGGTGCTATAAAAGTATTCTGAGCTGCTAATGCTTGACCCAGTCTATATTACCACCTACAGGCAGGGGGAAGCATTTATGACAGAAGAGACCAACGATTTCTTCTGTCATAAAAACTCTACCTGTTTTTTTTTTTTTTTTTTTTTTTTTTTTTTTTTTTTTTAATGGTTTTAATACCACTTTAAATTTTCTTTTGTACTTTTATCTTCCCAGTCTTTTTGTGTATATAAGCTGTAAGGTTGTTGAAAGGCTTTTACTTAGTTATGCGCTAAGAGGCTGAGTTTTCTACACCTGTATTAAAGTTTTAATTCCCCCCTAGTTTTATGAAAGGCTCTTCCTCCTCTTTTTTTCCAGTATATGGCAGGTGTCTACACCGGCAGCTGGGCATTAACCCTGTATGTTGCATTGTTGGGTAGTGGATCAGCACTAACTATATGCCTTAAAGCAGGGATCCTCAAACTTCGGCCCTCCAGCTGCTGCAGAACTACACATCCCATGAGGCGTTGTAAAACTCTGACATTCACAGACATGACTGGGCATGATGGGAATCATAGTTCCTGAACAACTGGAGGGCCATAGTTTGAAGACCCCTGCCTTTTAAAGGATACGTTTTTTTCCAGATACATACATATTATAAATAGATAGAAATATATGTGCAGCTTGCCTATGTGTACCAATAGTATTTCCTGCGCTGTCAATCCTAACCAATTAAATTATTTGTCTTTTTGCTAGATATGTGGTCTGACAGGGGGGGTTGGCTTTTGATTACGCTATCTCTGCAGTGAGACCAGCTAGAAAGAAGGAAAAAGTAGTTAGTTGCCTAGGGCACAGGAGCAACAAAATAATGTGTAATAAAGCTTTTTCTTTAACCGCTTGCCGACCATGTAATGTAGATATACGATGGCAATGCAATTTGGCTGTGCCAGATCACGTGCTAGGTATGTGACGCTTCCGGGTAGGGGGGCACGTGTGCTGCCAGCGACCCAGCCATGCTGGGATTAAACACAGCAGATGTCGATCGGCATGTGCCGGCCAATTGATTACCGCCGGCATCTGGCAATCATCATGAATTTAGAACAAGACAGAGCCCTGTCCTGTCAATGGGGAAGTAATCGATTTTTCTTTCCCTGCTCCATTTGTGGGAAATAAAGGACATAAATTTTGTTTGGGTACAGTATCGCATGACTGCGCAATTGTCAGTTAAAGTAACGCAGTGCCATGTTGCAAAAAATGGCCTGGTCATGAATGGGGGTAAATCTGCTAGAGGTCAAGTGGTTAAAGATGTAGCTGTATACATTTTTTTGTACTGTACAATTACTGCTATTGGTTTGCAACTGTTCCAGAATTGTACTTTACCATTATGCGTTGTACCTAGGCTTTGGCCTGACCAGTAACCTGTTGTAAATATTTTCTCTTTTGGTTTCTTAAATCGTCCAAAGATGTTGCTTGTTTTCCCTCATCAACACGGTCAGTAGGGAGCTGTGCCTGCTGGGAGAACACAGTGGTTATTGCTAGAGGCTATAGCCGCTGGCAATAATCCCATAAAAAATCTGAAATGCTGGTTGTACCCAAGTTGAGCAATAAATCAACTTGGGTACAAGCGGTCTTGTCCATACATGGTTTGAAAACTGCTGAACCAGCTGAGATTCGAACTGTCTATGGCTGGCTATAGATGAACTGATATTCTTTCCTGCAACCTGTGGTTTCCTGGATTCATCCTTCCTCCTGGTTTGCTTGATTCCCCCCATCAACACGGTTATGATTGTTGAGGGAATCCCTCCCGCAGAGCCACTGTGTTCTCCCGACAGGGGGAGCCATCCTCGCCGGGAAAACACCGTGATTACTTCTAGCGGCTATAATAGCTGATAGCAATCATGGAATGTAAAATCCAACAGTCTGTTTGTAACCAAGTTTATTAGCTTGGGTACATTCAGCCTGCCCATACATAGTTTGAATCTTGGCTGGTTCAGCAGAAAATTTGATCCTTCTATGGCTGGCTTTAGTCCACTACCAAACACCTTATCACTTTGTCAAATTAACTCACAAACATGTTTGACACTGAAGTAGAATAATAACGTATCGAACCAGGCAGGATCTCAGTGATGCAGGTTTATTAACAGCTGGGAACATACAGGTTTATGTTGAAAGTATTACAAGATTCAGGTCTAATTTATACAGTTTCTTACAATGCAAGCATATTAGGTACAACATGATTGGTTGCTAAGATCTACGTCAATGTAACTAACCATAAATCTGACACCTGTCATACAACCAGACAAACATATTCATTCCCAGAATTCCTATATGTTTGTTAAAATTATTTATAACTGGTTTTGTCTATGGTTTTATCCGTTAAAATACTTGTTTAGAGACAGTATGGCACCCAATCGTGTTACATTAAACCCTCCTTGTCCTGATAAGACTTCACCAACTCGAGGATACAGATTTACGACTTTGGGAAAGTGAACTTGCAACAACCCCACCTTTTATGTGTTATATTTCTTATTGTTTTTCACTATACAATCCTATATGCATGTATGTATATTCATATATTGGCTTCACAGAAAGGTACTGTATTACTTATTTATATATAATATATTTTTTTAATCTCTAACTGCTTTATTCAATATTGTCTAATTATCTATACTTTCACATCCGTGTTCTCTTATTCAATGTATTTTAACAGTTTTAATGAGGGCACAAGCAGACCTTTTTGACCCTGTCAAACTTAATTAATGTACATAACTTTCCCATATTCCACATAATTCATTTTAAACCACTAGTATAAGAAGTTTTATCACTTATTCTTGACAGTGTTTGTTTATTAACCTCAAGGAATATTATCTTATCAGGCTGTAGTTCAACTGCTGTCAAAGTGTTTCTCTTCTAAGTAGTAGACTTAAAAACCTAAAATGAACCATCCTAATAACCTTTCACCCAGTAAACTTGTGACTGTCTTCTAAAAAATACCAGCATAAGGCAGAGAGGTCATCAAAAGTTCAACATTTAAAAATCAAGACTGTCTATGCGATAACATAGTATACATTAAAGACTAATAACTATTGCTTTACTATAGAATATTGATAAGACCACTACTATATACTATATGAATAATAATTATATTATCAATAAAACATATGCAAATTGATATGAATAATATGAAATACATTGGCTAATATGAAATTCTACTACAACACACCTAAGGGGCCTTCAATTTAAAGAGCCTCCAGCACTGTATTCTGTTTGATGGGTGCAATTAAGTTCTTTCAGACAGATTTAAAAGGCAGTTCCACATTCCATGCTTTCATTTTTTAATGCCGTTTAGTAGTCATTTATAGTTCAACAGTACTTCAATGCAATTTTGTGTCTACAAGCTTTTTCCTTTTAAATGTAAATTCTACTCTGTAGAATTATTTTACAAAACGTAAATGATAAATGTTAAGCAGATTCCTCCTTCACACATTTTGTTTGTCCTGGTAGGTCTAATGGATTTGAAAACAAGTATTTTGCTAGAATTTCGGAAAAGAAGGCTGTCCAAGAATCTGCATACAAGTGGAGTGTGGAAGATATGTGAACATGTCACGTTTGCCTGGAACTTTGAAAGGACCATTTCGAATAGCTGTGAACATGCAAGCAAACTGTCTATTAACATTTTCTATGCTGTTTTCTGTTTAGTGAATCCCATAATGCAGTTGACCTGTGGATACTAAAGTAGAACTAAAAGCAAAACTAACTTTTTCATTGTAGATAAAGGAGAGGGTAATAATCACTGCCATGTTTTCCATTGGAGAGATTTTCCTTCACTTCCTGTCCCACAGCCAAAACAGGAATTTAGTGGAAATCCCTCCAAAATGAGGGATTCCCTGGTTGTCACCAGAACTAGTGTCCCCAATTGGAAGATTCCCCTTCTGTTCCTGTCTAGGGCAACCCAAAATGTGTCATTTTCTTTTACTTTTGGTGATGATGGTAAATCTGACAAATGGGGAGAATGTCCCCAACAGGGGCACAGACGGCAATAAAAACATGCAGGGTGTTCTGATCCCTCTCCACTCTTTCCTACGCTAAAAAAAAAAGTCTTTAGTTTTACATCAGCTGTATTTTCAACACTAGGCTCTCTTAATATGTTTGATATGTAACAGGTTATGCTTGGATGTACTGTATAGGTATATATATATATATATATACCTTTGCTGGTCTTCTTAAAATGCTACTTGCCTGCCTGTCATGCTGATTCTTTGACTTCAGTACTTTGAGCCACTGACTGAGAACAAAGCATAGAGGAAAGGAATTATTCTGGGTCTATGACTTGGAAGTACTACAGCCAGACAACAAACATTTTCTGAAGTAGATCGACAGTGGCAGCCCTGTGTTACTTCGATAACAGGTATTCAGGTAAACGATATTCCTTTAAAAGCCACAGATTTCATGATAGTATGTCTCACTCATTGATTAATGCAGGAATATCATTTTATCTTTCTACCCCATGGGTACATGTTGCTACATGGGTTCCTCTATACTTCAGGAGGATTTCAAGAGGTTTAAAGGGTAAAGAAAAATATTTTTTATATAATTTAGCACCCTTAAAAAAAAAAAAAAAAAACTTTTTGTGTTGTATTTTACTGGATTCAGGTCTGTAATATATTAAATGTGCCCTTTTTTATTTAAAATGGAGTTGTGTTTTCTTTAAAACAGACATGGGTGTTGAACATTTTCTATTATGTGTTATCCCAACTCTTCAACTATTCTTTTAGCTTTAACGTTGCAACAAAAGTGACATCACATTTCTTTAATCCCAACTCCAGCCAAAAACTTTTTTTCCTTTCTTAGAGAGAAAGGAAAAGCGGGGACACTGTATCACATTTATACGAAGTGATGGGGATCTTTGCAAAAGAAATAGATTTACATTTTGTGGTAGAGTGAGTTAAAACCCATTCTAATGTGTTAGCAGTATGCTTTCAAAAATTTTCCCAGAATAATTATTCCAAACTTTAAATATTTATCTTTTTTTGTTATTTGAAGACCAAGCTGGTCATAGCACAAAACATAAGACTTAGGAAATAGGAGCTGTGTGTGGTTACCCCTCCTAGCATACTATTCCCTGATTCCCAGTAATCGTACAGGTGAGAGGGCATGCGCAACCCACTATTTTGGTTCTCTGGTTTAGGATATTAGCTGATTTGCACTTGTGTAGCTTTCATCTTCAGAAACGGAGGCATCTGCCACTGAAACTATAGATTGTTTCCTTGCTTGTTCCTGCCCTTTTCATACCTAGCATACCTTGAAAACATGTGAAGAAAAAAAAAAGTCCTTGATTGGTTTAAATGTCAGAATGAGCATGCCTTTCTAATAAGATGCGAGGGGCCTTCAGCTTTTATTAAAATAGACCTTCTTGTCGGTGCAGGCATTGTGAAATTTTTTTTTTTTTAAACTTGATTTTATTATCAAGATGAAAATATTTTCCTTCATTTCAAGCATGTTCATGTAAATTTTTAAATGAACTTAGGCTACTTTCACACTGAGGGGCTATAGCGCTAAAAACAGCGCCTGTAAAGCGCCTCTCCTCTCCGGTGTGAAAGCGAGCCATGCACTGGCAGGATGCTAAAAAAAAGTCCGTCATCAAAAGTCCGTCATCGTTTCTGACAAAACGATCGTCGGGACGTTACGCACACACGCTCTGTGCATGCGAGATCACTTATACACGTTTGTGGACTTTTTACTTGCAAGGAATTTCTTTTTATCCATTTGTACTGGAAACTCGTCTTTTGAGCCAGAATATCTGTATGCAGCACTGCAATACTTACCATTAAAATACCCAAAAGAGACAATATTGCACTATTGGAGTTTTTGTTTCTTTGCATATCTGCACATCTTGGTATTGAGAAGATCTGATCATCGCCCCGTGTTTGTGGAGGCTTCTGGTGGGAGACGCTCAGGATATCTGGACATCCTTTCAGTGGATCCTTGATCCAACAAGAGCTTTGTGACCCCCCTGAATAAGGGTGGTCGCTGGCTTTCTGGTAAGCCTTTTACCTCACTGTGGTGATGGGTATCACGCGGTCAAGTATTTGATCCATGCTCCATATCTCACATGGGATCTTTTTCATTGAACTCCAGCCATTTATGAACTTTTCACATTTGCACTGTTAACCCCTTCCGGATCGGCGCATGCCGATGTACGTCGGCAGAATGGCACGGCTGGGCAAATGGGCTTACAGGTACGTCCATTTGAATTGCCCGCCGTGCCATTGCGTGCGCGCGCCAGCCGGGAGCTCCGTGAGTTGGGTCACGGGTCCCGCGGACTCGATCGCCGCTGGGATACCCGCGATCGCCTCGCGGAGAGGACGAACGGGGAGATGCTAAAACAGCATCTCCCCGTTCTGCCTAGTGACAGTGTTACTGATTTCTGCTCCCTGTCATTGGGAGCAGTGATCAGTGACGTGTCACAGCTAGCCCATCCCCCCTACAGTTAGTAATCACTCCCCAGTACTGACTTAACCCCTCCCTGCCCCCTAGTGGTTAACCCCTTCACTGCCAGTGTCATTTACACAGGAATCAGTGCATTTTTATAGCACTGATCGCTGTATAAATGACTGGTCCAAAAATGTGTCAAAAATGTCCGCCATAATGTCACAGTCATGATAAAAATCGCCACCATTACTAGTAAAAAAAAAATGATTAATAAAAATGCCATAAAACTATCCCCTATTTTGTAAACGCTATAACTTTTGCGCAAACCAATCAATAAACGCTTATTGCGATTTTTTTTTTTTTTTACCAAAAATATGTAAAGGAATACGATTGGTCTAAACTGAGGAAAAAACATTTTTTTATATATTTTTGGGGGATATTTATTATAGTAAAATGTAAAAAATAATGCGTTTTTTTTTTCAAAATTGTCGCTCTTATTTTGTTTATAGCGTAAAAAATAAAAATCGCAGAGGTGATCAAATACCACCAAAAGAAAGCTCTATTTGTGGGGAAAAAAGGACGTCAATTTAGTTTGAGAGCCACGTCGCACGATCGCGCAATTGTCAGTTAAAGCAACGCAGTGCCGAATCGCAAAAAGTGCTCTGGTCAGGAAGGGGGTAAAATCTCCCGGGGCTGAAGCGGTTAAATGATTTCACTATTTGGCACTTTATATGTTATTGTACATTACAGCATAACGAACAGAAACACTCGCAAAGAAGTGTAGCTCCTCTAACGGGACTTTAAAGAGGGTCACTTCCAATATAGTACAAGAGTAGTAGAGGTTTTTTTTTAAATTTTTGAATATTTATTAAGGAAAATATATAAAAGAGGATCATCATGACCTAACAGTAATACATAGATAAAATAGATGCATACAATTGAGGAAAATTAATATACATGGAACAATGACCAATTGTAATAAAAAAAGGTGATTGAACAACAATAACCATAAAGTTCAAAATGAAATTGAAGAGTGGGGGGAATCCAATCACCAAATATATTGTGCAGATGTAGAAAGAGTCACTCGTCACCACATGGTAATGTAGTCTGCTTACCAGAAGGTGTTAAGGATTAGGCATAGATGATAAATTCTCAATAGCATCCAGCAAATCCAGCCCACTGGAACCCCTCATCAGACCACAACATCCGTGGGATTTCCTTCACATATAAACATCTCCCAATGGTCACTTCAGAATTAGGCATTCAGGCATGTAGTCATCATATATCCGAGAAAAGAAAATGAAGGACCCATAGGCAGGCTGACATCCGTACGCTGATTGCTGCAGCCGTTTGTTCCTATCATTGATGCATGCTGTTTTAAGCTTCAACTGTAAGTTACTACAATAAAAGTTTTTTTTATCTATCATTACGGGCTTCACTATGGGTCCTTCATTTTCTTTTCTCGGATATATGATGACTACATGCCTGAATGCCTAATTCTGAAGTGACCATTGGGAGATGTTTATATGTGAAGGAAATCCCACGGATGTTGTGGTCTGATGAGGGGTTCCAGTGGGCTGGATTTGCTGGATGCTATTGAGAATTTATCATCTATGCCTAATCCTTAACACCTTCTGGTAAGCAGACTACATTACCACGTGGTGACGAGTGACTCTTTCTACATCTGCACAATATATTTGGTGATTGGATTCCTCCCACTCTTCAATTTCATTTTGAACTTTTCAGCGCCGCAATAATTTTTATGCATGTGACTTTTTGTTTGTTATCTACGAACTTTGCTGACCGCTTGCTTTTTTCAGTTCAGCGCGAATTTTTACTTGTTTTATAACAATAACCATAAGACCCGACGTTTCGAGGTAAAAAGGGGGTTGACCTCCTCTTCAAGGGTCGCAACAATTGGTCAGGATGATTTTTTCATCTAAAAAGTTACAAAGCAGAACTGGAGTAAGTAGACAAAAAATGAAACATCTTCATCAATATCAACAGTGAGTATAGAATTTACATCACATAAATCATCCACAGTAGTACAATTACAACATTTGTACATTTAATAAATATATGCCGATACTAACCACTCAAGTTCACATAGGGGTTTCCATGATATTCTCAGCATCCAGCAAGAACCGTACGACCCGTCACAGCTCCACTGGGGCCCAAGACCAGAGAACAAAAGAAAGTACGAAAGGAAAAAAGAGATACTAACATAAAGCGCAGAGACTGAAGTCCCAGAATGGGCAGAAGAAATCAAGGGCTGCAGTAACTCCACAAAGGGCACCCCCGAAGACTAGCACAGTCAACCCTTAGGGGTGGAACATGCCAGTGCCCATAAACAGGGGCTGACTGGTCATAAACCCGAGGTCACTAAAATAAAAATAATGAAGCATTTAGTAATAGGTTTGCAGCACCTGCACCTGCACCTCCCTCTTCTCCCCCTTTTTCTATTTCTACATTTCTTTTCTTCTTTTCTTTGTCCTTTGCTCTTTTCCCGTTCCTAGTCCCCATTTCTTCTTTTTTCACTTCTTTTCAATTGCTGCATGGCCCTCCACTCGGCACACGGGGGGGGGGGGGGGGGGGGGCGCTTTGCGCCCTCTCAGACGCATTCGGCCCCCCTCCTCTCTGGCAGTCTGTTGACATGGTTACCATGCCGACGGACACGCCAGTTCTGCGCGCGCCCCTACGCCACGACGGCTTCACCTAGTACGGAGCCTCATGTCAGACACACCCATGAATGTCCTGACAGGACGCTTTTCCACCTAGGGGCCTGCAGATCCTCTTTTATATATTTTCCTTATATATTTTCCTTAATAAATATTCAAAAATTAAAAAAAAAAAACTCTACCACTCTTGTACTATATTGGAAGTGACCTTCTTTAAAGTCCCATTAGAGGAGCTACACTCCTTTGTGAGTGTGTTTCTGTTCTGTATGCTACTAGGGATGTGGGTTCACTCATAATTTATAACGCACATTGGAGCGACACATCCCACCTCCAATTACAGCATAACGTGTGTATCAAATAACTAAACAAATGAAAGTGCAGCGAAAACTGTTAAAAGCATTAAATAAAAGCATTAAATAAAAAGTCCATCTAGTAAGACATATATTAAATTCTTCTTGGCACAAACAGACTGGTCCCCTTTTCCTGCGTCTCAGATGTCATATACAAAATCGTATGGGTACGCTTACCGGAAAGGATGTACCCCTTAATTACAGGGGGTCAGACACGGCTGGATGAATATCTGATGGGCAGCTGCCTTAGATCTCGTCTGCGGTGGTCGGTCAAACAGTATATCTGAAGTGAAGCCGTAACCTGGGAACTCATCACATGTATCTTCACTGTGCAAATCCTGCATCCTCTGGTGTCAGATCTGACCATTCCCATCACTGAGTCAGTGATGGGAATGGTCAGAATACTTCAAGCAGTAGTAAACCGCAGTTGATTGGAATAAAATAAAAAATCCCTTGCAAGGCAAAGTTATAATGTGCTAGTATACATTGAATAGCACATTGTGAGAGACTCACCTTAGAACAAAGCCCTCCAGCGCCGCGCTGACATCTTCCCCTGGTCTTCTTTCTGAGTTTGCGTCCTCTGGCTACATGAGTGGCCGGGATCGTGATGACATCACTCCCACGCATGTGTGCGGGAGCAGCCGTTTATGGCACGGGCTTTGAAGATCCGGCACCTTCAGAGCGCATGCACCGGTAACGTCAAGTTTAGGAGGTATCCACAGTACCTACAGGTAAGCCTTACTATGGGTTTTGCCTGTAGTTACAAGTGGTAGAACAAAGTTTACTACCACTTTTATACATTCTCTGCATTAAAGTTCTAAACGCTTTAACTGAAGATGCTGTTTCCACCATGAAGTCCCGCCTGTTTACGTAGCGTGGCACAGGTAATCACAGATGCATGCGTGACTGCAAGCTCTGATACGAGACTAAATGTCTCAAGTTACAACTACTATATAGGATTTGTGTGTAAACAATGGCAAACTCTCCTTAGAACAAGATGACCTTTTAATTTTAAGGACCTGGTCAGTTTGTAATGGCATGAAGTAATTTAACCACTTGCCTACAGGGCACTTTCACCCTCTTCCTGCCCAGACCAATTTTCAGCTTTCAGCGGTCTCACACTTTGAATGACAATTACTCACAACACTGTACCCAAATGAAATTTGCATCCTTTTTTTCACACAAATAGAGCTTTCTTTTGGTGGTATTTATTTAATCACTAGTGGGTTTTTTATATTTTTTGTGCTATAAATAAAAAAAGACTGAAAAATTGGTGAAAGAATGCCTTTTTCTTTATTTCTGTCATAAAATTTTGCAAATTAGTAATATTTCTTCATAAATTTTGGACAAAATTTATACGGCTACATATCTTTGGTAAGAATAACCCTAATTAGTGTATATTTGGTTTTTGCGAAAGTTATAGAGTCTACAAGCTATGGTGCAAATCATTGAAAATTGATCACACCTGATCATACCTGATGTACTGAAGACCTATCTCATTTCTTGGGACACTAACAAGCCAGGAAAGTACAAATACCCACAAAATGACCCCATTTTGGAAAGCAGACACCCCAACGTATAATCTATGAGGCATAATGAATCTTTTGAACTGTTCGTTTTTTTCCAGACGTTTTTGGAAAATGTGGAAAAAAATAAAAACACATTTTTTTTTTCCCCACAAAGTTGTCCATTTTTAAGATATTTCCAACACATAGTATGTACATAGCAAAAATGAATCCCCAAAATACATTCTGCTACTCCTCCTGAGTATGGCAATACCACGTGTGTGAGTTTTACACAGCCTGGCCACATACAGAGGCCCGCCATTGAAGTAGCACCTTCAGGCGTTCTACAAGCATAAATTACACATGTAATTTCCTGACCTATTATTTTTGAAGGCCCTTATATTTCTAACACATTACATACCAAAAATTACACTTCAAAATAAATTCTATTGAGGAAAGGGTAAAAAAAAGTATTACCTGTGGTTTTAGTAGTGTCCCCAGAGGTGAGAATAGGTGCAGGTAGGGATGTGCTTAGTAACAATAGTAATTATCCAGGCAGGAATATTGTCTATGGTAAGCACAAGGATATTGTCAGCACAGCCAAAGCATTTGTCCATAGAAATTGTCAAGGCAGAGAAAGCCAGCACAGACTTAATTTTGGTCCTGGTACACCATTACCTCCCTGCACTCATTATTGTACCGCTCTCCAGCCCTTCATAAACTTACTGCCTCTTGCTACAGCTAATTATTCCATAGTCCAGGTAGCAGGCAGAGGTGTGGTCAGTTTATGCTGCAGGCAAGGGGATGGCAGCAGTAAGTCAGCAGCAGGCTGAGGGCCGCAATCAGGTAAGACCTGTGCACAGGGGCACAGGGGTAAAGGCTTCGACCCACCCAAATCTCTGAAGCCTCTGGACTCCAGACCCTAATACGGAAATTACGAAATCCGGAGACAACAAAAAAAAATTGTTTTCTCCATCCGGAAAAACATTTCTGGAGCCCCTCACATGTGAGACCCCTGTGTCCTACAGTAGCAGGGTAACAGATCAGTCCAAGCGGTAGGCAAAAGCATAGTCCATAAAACAGGCCAGGGTCAGTTCACATGGAAGCAGTCCAAGCAGTAGGCAGAAGCGTAGTTGGTAAAACAGGCCAGGGTCAGTTCATGTGGAAGCAGTCGAAACGGTTGGGAGAGGCATAGTCAAAAAACAGGCCAGGGTCAGTTCACGTGGAAGGTAGTGGCATGGTTATTTGGGGAAGCATGGGAAATGGTCAGCACAGATGATGAAAATGGGGAAATGGTTAAGAATATGGGCTAATATTTTAGGGATGTGTGATATAGTCTGAAGTAGGGTTGTCTCGATACCACTTTTTTAGGACCAAGTACAAGTACCGATACGTTTTTTTCAAGTACTCACCGATACCGATTACCGATACTTTTTTGTTTAATGTCACGTGACAGTGTTTTTTTTTTTTTTTGTTTTTTTTTTTTAACAGTGCTTTCTTTTTTTTCGGGGGGGGGGGGGGGGGTGAACACGGTTTATGTGTGTGTGGTTTTTTTTTTTTATTTAAAAATTTTATTTTTTACAATAACATTTTTTTTATTCTTTATTGCAATATGTGTTTTTTTTTTTTTTGTTTTTTTTTTTTTTAATCAGCCCTGTTGGGGGGCTTTGGTGAGATATCAGGGGTCTTAACAGACCTCTGATATCTCCCCCTTGAGACAGAGGATATAGATTCCCCAGTCCCTTTCTCTGCAGCCTCAGCTGCACTGAGAATGAATGGAGAGAAGACAGCAGCTCCTCTCCATTCATAAACTGACACATCGTAATCACAAGAGATTACAATGTTTCAGTTATGTGAATGGACAGAGTCAGCTGACTCTGTCCATTCACAAAGGAAGGAGGAGGGGGACGGCGTAACGGAGGTGGACAGCGGAGAGGGACAGCAGAACGGAGGGGACAGAGAAGGAGAGGCACAGCAGAACGGAGGGGGACAGCGGAGAGGCACAGCAGAACGGAGGGGGACAGCGGAGAGGCACAGCAGAACGGAGGGGACAGCGGAGAGGCACAGCAGAACGGAGGGGACAGCGGAGAGGCACAGCAGAACGGAGGGGACAGCGGAGAGGCACAGCAGAACGGAGGGGACAGAGAAGGAGAGAGGAACGGCGGAACGCAGGGGGACAGTGGAGGGGGACAGAGGAACGGAGGGGGCATGGAGGAGGATGCAGTGACAGTCAGCGGTGACCGATCACCGCTGTATGTCACTAAAGCCGCTGAAAGCCGCTGGGGGAGAATCTTGTAACTCCCCCACGTGCCGATCACAGCTGACTTCCAGGTATCGGGGGAAGTATCGGGAGCATTTGCCCGAGTACAAGTACTTGGGCAAATGCTCGGTATCGGGACAACCCTAGTCTGAAGTATTCACCAATGCAAAGGCCGGGTTTGGAGGGACACTGGGGACAATGGTAGCTGGTATCTCTTCGAAATCCTTTATTGCTGCATACTCTACATCTTTTTTGGCGTCTTTGGCCTGCTTCAGATGGTGGAATGTGGTCCGGGAAGTGGCGTTCATGAAATCGATGGTAGATGAGGGACGTGACCACTTCTTCTATGAATTTTAGGAAGTGGGCTTTTGGTGGATTTGGTGTAAATGATGTAGGCATTATAAATGGCCAAATAAATTAGTTTCTTGTACCAGAAATGGGACCTCCTTATTGCTAAATAGGGCTGAAGCATTTGGTCGTTGAAATCCACCAACCCCCCCATGTACAGATTGTAATCTTGTACACATTTTGGCTTTACAATGGGACCTCGTCTTCTCTGAACTTCAATTGTAGTGTCATCATGGATGGTGGACATCATGTACAAATTCCTGGTATTCTTCCACCTCAAGGCCAGCACTTGTTGCATCTCAAAGCTGCTCTTTCTCCCCTTCACAATTTCTTATTTACTATGGCTTGTGGGAAGCCCTTCCTATTCTTTCTGGAGGTTCCACAGGCCAGGGTTTCTGCGAGGTATAGGTGTTTGAAAAGGGGCAGGCTGGTGTAGAAGTTCTCCAGGTATATGTGGTAACCTTTCTTCAGCAGTGGGTATGCCAGGTCCCATACAATTTTACCAGTTGTGCCCATGTAGGCCGGGCACTCGGGGCTGGAGCTGGGAATCTTCCTTCGTATATGCGGAACGCATACAGATATCCCGTGACTCTCTCTCAAAGCTTGTAAAATTTCACTCCGTATTTGGTCCTTTTGCTAGGAATGTATTGTTTTATTCCTAGCCGGCCTGAAAAGGGTACCAGGGACTCCTCTACACATACAGTCAGGTCCATAAATATTGGGACATCGACACAATTCTAATCTTTTTGGCTCTATACACCACCACAATGGATTTGAAATGAAACAAACAAGATGTGCTTTAACTGCAGACTTTCAGCTTTAATTTGAGGGTATTTACATCCAAATCAGGTGAATGATGTAGGAATTACAACAGTTTGTATATGTGCCTCCCACTTTTTAAGGGGCCAAACGTAACAATCGTCCATCAAACTTTCACTTTTTAATGGTGGCAAATCCTTTGCAGTCAATTACAGCCTGAAGTCTGGAACACATAGACATCACCAGACGCTGGGTTTCATCCCTGGTGATGCTCTGCCAGGCCTCTACTGCAACTATCTTCAGTTCCTGCTTGTTCTTGGGGCATTTTCCCTTCAGCAAGTGAAATGCATGCTCAATTGGATTCCGGTCAGGTGATTGACTTGGCCATTGCATAACATTCCACTTCTTCTTTCCCTTAAACTCTTTGGTTGCTTTCGCAGTATGCTTCGGGTCATTGTCCATCTGCACTGTGAAGCGCCATCCAATGAGTTCTGAAGCATTTTGCTGAATATGAGCAGATAATATTGCCCGAAACACTTCAGAATTCATCCTGCTGCTTTTGTCAGCAGTCACATCATCAATAAATACAAGAGAACCAGTTCCATTGGCAGCCATACATGCCCACGCCATGACACTACCACCACCATGCTTCACTGATGAGGTGGTATGCTTTGGATCATGAGCAGTTCCTTTCCTTCTCCATACTCTTCTCTTCCCATCATTCTGGTACAAGTTGATCTTGGTCTCATCTGTCCATAGGATGTTGTTAAAGAAATGTGAAGGCTTTTTTAGATGTTGTTTGGCAAACTCTAATCTGGCCTTCCTGTTTTTGAGGCTCACCAATGGTTTACATCTTGTGGTGAACCCTCTGTATTCACTCTGGTGAAGTCTTCTCTTGATTGTGGACTTTGACACGCATACACCTACCTCCTGGAGAGTGTTCTTGATCTGGCCAGCTGTTGTGAAGGGTGTTTTCTTCACCAGGGAAAGAATTCTTCTGTCATCCACCACAGTTGTTTTCCGTGGTCTTCGGGGTCTTTTGGTGTTGCTGAGCTCACCGGTGCGTTCTTTCCTTTTAAGGATATTCCAAACAGTTGATTTGACCAAACCTAATGTTTTTGCTATCTCTCTGATGGGTTTGTTTTGGTTTTTTTCAGCCTAATGATGGTTTTATTCACTGATAGCGACAGCTTTTTGGATCTCCTATTGAGAGTTGACAGCAACTGATTCCAAATGCAAATAGCACACTTGAAATAAGCTCTGGACCTTTTATCTGCTCCTTGTAAATGGGATAATGAGGGAATAACACACACCTGGCCATGGAACAGCTGAGCAGCCAATTGTCCCATTACTTTTGGTCCCTTAAAAAGTGGGAGGCACATATACAAACTGTTGTAATTCCTACACCGTTCACCTGATTTGGATGTAAATACCCTCAAGGCTGAAAGTCTGCAGTTAAAGCACATCTTGTTTGTTTCATTTCAAATCCATTGTGGTGGTGTATAGAGCCAAAAAGATTAGAATTGTGTCGATGTCCCAATATTTATGGACCTGACTGTGTATGCTTATTGGGGACATAGAGTTCTGCAAATCGTTGGGAAAAGAAATTGAGTGGGCGAATTTTATATAATTTATTGTAATTTGGATGATTGCGGGGAGGGCACTGGGTGTTGTCACTGAAATGAAGAAAGAGCATTATCTCGTATCGGGACCTGGACATTATGGAAGAATAAATAGGCATGGGGTGGGTGGACCAATAGGCATGTCCTTCATTTTTTTTTGTCAGGCCCATAAACACTTTGAGCTCCTCCAGAGTCAAATCCTTCCACTCAAATGGACGGGCGTATGATGATTGGGGGTTGTTGGCAAAATGCTGTTGGGCATATAAATTGGTATGGTCCACGATGAGTTGCAGCAAAGTGTTGGGCAAAAATAAATGAAAACAATCAATTTCCGAAAAATTTTGGGTATTGGCCTGCTCACCTGGCTGTACGGTGAAAGGGGGAATTCTTGCTGATCCTAAGTCAGAAGGCAGCCATGTTGGATTGGCAAGACCATCTGGGAGATATGTAGCGGCCCTGGCTCTTGGGGGACGTGGCACTCCAGTGCTGGTAGTTGGGGGATTTGAAGTTCCTGTGTTGACATTTGGGTATGATGCTGCGGCAGTGCTGGTACTGGGCCTGGGCATTTCTTGTGGGCTTTCGCTGGCGGCAGCTCTGGTACCGGGCCTTTGGTTTTGGGGTCTATCGCTGGCAGCAGCGCTGGTACTGGGCCTGGGAATTTGATCCTGGGGTATATTAGGAGGGAACCATTCTTCCTCTGATTCATTTGCCGATCCACTACTATCGATTGGTGCAAATGCTGAATTTGATTGTAATTGGCATTTGAATCTGATGAGAACTCCCCGCTGCTCTCATCAGTCATGGAGAGGATCTGGAACGCCTCCTCACTTGTATAGAATCTTTTAGACATTTTTTCTGATGGGCTGTGCGACGGGTGACAAATGACGGTCACTGATGGGCGACAGGTGATGGGTGACAGGTGATGGTCACTGGGCGACAGGTGACGTGTGACGGTCACTGGTGGATTACAGGTGACGGGTGACAGTCACTGATGGCAGTCTCTGATGGTGACTGGTGCACTTTATGGGACTGATAGGTGACAGATGAGGGTCACTGATGGGTGACAGGTGCACCGCTGATGGCAGTCTCTGACGTTGACAGGTGCACTTTGTGGGCACTGATGGGTGACAGGTGCACTTTGTGGGCACTGATGAGTGACAGGTGCACTTTTATAAGCACTGATGTGGTGACTGATGTGACTGTTGGGTGACAGCTGTAATGGGGGGGGTTGTGACAGGTTCTCTTTTTTGTGTTGGTGCAGTAAACTACAGTACACACATAGATCGGTAATTCACTGCTCCTGGCTCTTCTCTCTTTACACTGGAAACGATGTGTGAGGAGAGAAGAGGCGGTAACAGCTAGTAACTGGTCTTTGTTTACATTTAGTGATCGGCTGTGAATGGATCACGGCCGATCACGTGGTAAACAGCTTCCAGCTATTGGCTGTTTACCGTTGTCGGGGATGAGCAGTGTTCCTGGGAACACGCCGCCACCGACATGACCGCGCTGCAAGCTCCCAATCGCTCGGATGTGCGGTCTAAAGCGGGGAATACCCATTTGTGATCAGCCGTGAGGTAATCGCGGACAATCACATGGTGAACAGCCATGCCCAATGGCTGTTCACCCCTGTCGGTGACGCGCTGTGTCCTGGGGATGCGCCTCCACCGACAGTGCAGGGCTGCGCAGCCCGCGATCGCGCGCATGTCCTGTGTGAATCAACCGCCGTTATATGACGTGGCCCAGAACAAGAACCGCACCGCTCCGCCGTCACATGATGGTGGGCGGGCGGCAACAGGTTAAGGTAACCAGGATTTAGAGGCTTTCTTAGATATTTGTGAAGCCAACATTAAAGCAGTTGTAAAACGTTAGGTGCTTCCCCCCCCCAGACCTGCAAGGTAAAGCCATAATATGCTAGCACATTATGTGAAACATACCTGTAAATGAAGGCCGCTTTCATCTTCACCCGTCTTCCTTCTGGGTTCACGGACTCACGACTGTGTGACTGGCCGGAGCAGCGATGACCTCACTCCCACACATGTGCATGGGAGCTGCCATTTACAGCACAGGATTCTGAAGGAACAGCCCGGGTGGCCGTTCCTTCAGAGCACATGCGCCAATGATGTCATTGGCTGCATATATAGTAAATAGCTCCTAAACTGTGCACGTTTTAGGGAGATGTTTACAGTACCTATAGGTAAGCCTTATTATAGGCTTTACCTATAGGTACAAGATTGAGGTTTACAACCACTTTAATAAGGAAATATGCAATTTCCCATCAGTGGATTATAGGCTGCTAACTTCAGATGATAGAACACTGTCAAAAGCTTTGCTGGGACCGCCCCCATGTAGCCATTTAACCAATTCCCACTCCAGGAGGCTCCAGTTTTTTGCTCGTGTCTGTTAGTTGACAGTCTTTTGAACCGCTCTTATTTATTTTTCTTCACTACTTCAACTGACACATCTGGCAGTATTCAACTATTTGTTGCCTCAGTGCTCACTAGCAGTTTCTGGAATGGCCGGCAAGTAATGTTTGCTTCAGGCACTGGTCCCTGTGTTCGCTCACATTGGCACATGGTGGAACAAGTACAGTGGTGCTCATAAGTTTATATACCCTGGCAGAATTTTTGATTTCTTGGCCATTTTTCAGAGAATATAAATGATAACACAAAATTTTCTTTCACTCACGGTTAGTGTTTGGCTGAAGCCATTTATTATCAATCAACTGTATTTACTCCTTTTAAATCATAATCACAACAGAAACTATCCAAATGACCCTGATCAAAAGTTTACATACCCCAGTTCTTAATACTGTATTTTCTCCCCTCTAACATCAATGACAGCTTGAAGTATTGGTGGATGAGGTTCTTTATCCTCTAAGATGGTAAAGCTGCCCATTCATCCTTGGCAAAAAGCCTCCAGTTCCTGTAAATTCATGGGCTGTCTTGCATGAACTGCCCATTTGAGATCTCCCCAGAGTGGCTCAATGATATTGAGGTCAGGAGACTGAGATGGCCACTCCAGAACTTTCACTTTATTCTGCTGTAGCCAATGACAGGTCGCCTTAGCCTTGTGTTTTGGATCATTGTCATGTTGGAATGTCCAAGTACGTCCCATGCGCAGCTTCCTGGCTGATGAATGCAAATGTTGCTCCAGTATTTTTTGATAACATACTGCATTAATCTTGCCAAAAATTTTGATCAAATTTCCTGTGCCTTTTGTAGCTCATACATCCCCAAAACATCAGCAATCCACCTCTCTGTACCTTTCATCAAAGGCCTTGTTGACTCCTCTCCAAATGTAGTGTTTATGGTTGTGGCCAAAAAGCTCAATATCTTTATCATACATCATGGGACACAGAGCCATAGTAGTAACTATATGATTATATAGGCACCTTTAGGTGATGGACATTGGCACACCCTAGACAGGAAGTTTAGCTCCCTATATAACCCCTCCCCCTACTGGGAGTACCTCCAGTTTTTTTCACCAGTGTCTTAGGTGTTGGTCACGAGTAAAGATGTGCTGTGCTGAGCTCCGCTGGAGGAATCTTTGCTGGGGCAAGCTATGCAACCGAATCCATTCAAAGTGTCTTTTCCAGGCCGAATTGAATGGTACCCGGGCCTCGTGTCAGAAGAAATGAGGTTCTGCCTGTAACGCTTCTCTTTTTAGAGAGCTGGACCCCTGGATCCAGTGTTTGGTTTTTTCAGTCATGTTTCCTGGCAGGTTGCTTTACAGGCCCAGGAGTATGGATCCCCCGATTAAAAAGGGGCCCTGTTTCCTGAAGGTTTTTTTAACGGAGCCCACCATGAGTGGTGAAGATTGGGTCTGTTTGGTTTACCACAGAACCCTGCAGCCGGATAAGGTAAGGTAGATTCCTAAGGAATTTTTCTAATTCTTGTGGGTTTTCTACTTTAAGTAAAGGTCATGCCTAAAGTTGCCACTGGGGGCTGTCAAGAGCACATACCTGATTCCATGCTTGTCAGTCTCGCTCTGTGTCACAAGTAGGGATGAGCTGAACACCCCCCTGTTCGGTTCGCACCAGAACATGCGAACAGGCAAAAAATTTGTTCGAACACGCGAACACCGTTAAAGTCTATGGGACACGAACATGAATAAACAAAAGTGCTAATTTTAAAGGCTTATATGCAAGTTATTGTCATAAAAAGTGTTTGGGGACCTGGGTCCTGCCCCAGGGGACATGGATCAATGCAAAAAAAAGTTTTAAAAACAGCCGTTTTTTCGGGAACAGTGATTTTAATAATGCTTAAAGTGAAACAATAAAAGTGTAATATCCCTTTAAATTTCGTACCTGGGGGGTGTCTATAGTATGCCTGTAAAGGGGCGCATGTTTCCCATGTTTAGAACAGTCTGACAGCAAAATGACATTTCAAAGGAAAAAAAGTCATTTAAAACTACTCGCGGCTGATAATGCATTGCCGGTCCAACAATACACATAGAAGTTCATTGATAAAAACGTCATGGGAATTCCCCACAGGGGAACCCCGAACCAAAATAAAAAAAAAAAAAAATGACATGGGGGTCCCCCTAAATTCCATACCAGGCCCTTCAGGTTTGGTATGGATTTTAAGGGGAACCCCGCGCCAAAAAAAAAAAAAAAAACGGCGTGGGGTCCCCCCAAAAATCCATACCAGACCCTTATCCGAGCACGCAACCTGGCAGGCCGCAGGAAAAGAGGTGGGGACGAAAGAGTGCCCCCCCTCCTGAACCGTACCAGGCCACATGCCCTCAAAATTGGGAGGGTGCTTTGGGGTACTATTGTACCCCCTTACTATTTCGCACAGGGGGGAGGGCCGGGATCTGGCGGTCCCCTTGTTAAAGGAGGCTTCCAGATTCCGATAAGCCCCCCGCCCGCAGACCCTCACAACCACTGGCCAGGGTTGTGGGGATGAGGCCCTTGTCCTCATCAACATGGGGACAAGGTGTTTTGGGGGGCTACCCCAAAGCACCCTCCCAATGTTGAGGGCATGTGGCCTGGTACGGTTCAGGAGTGGGGGCACTCTTTCGTCCCCCCCCTCTTTTCCTGCGGCCTGCCAGGTTGCGTGCTCAGATAAGGGTCTGGTATGGATTTTTGGGGGGACCCAACGCCGTTTTTTTTTACATTTTTGGAAGAGTCTGGGAGAGTGAAGATCAATCCCCCTCAGGGGACTGGGAAGAGACTGATGACTCCTCTTCTGAGGAATCAAGTGGGGAAGGACCCTCTTCAGCTTCACAGGCTGAGAAATTGCTGGTGCATTCTCTTACTGAAATGGTCCTCTCCACATTTAAGTTACCTGTAACTGAGTCAGTTGAAAAGCCCACTTCTTGTTTGGGTTAACTGAAGCCTCTTCAAGCTGTGCATGCTTTTCCTGTCCATTAATTGCTGGAAAAGCTTATATATTCTGAGTGGGATCACCCAGATAAGCATTTTTTCCCTCCCAAAAAGTTTTCAACACTTTATCCTATGGAGGAAAAATTTTACAAAGATGTGGGGTATACCAGCAATTGATGCTGCTATATCCTCTGTAAATAAAAGTTTGACTTGTCCTGTTGACAACGCTCAAATCCTTAGGGATCCAACCGATAAAAAGTTGTAATTCCTCTTAAAAAAACATTTTTTCTTTGGCAGGTTCAGTAGCTCAGCCTGCAGTGGCAGCAATTGGAGTGTGTCAGTCCTTGAGAGACCACTTGAAACAGGTGCTCAAGGTTTTCCCTGAACAGCAGGCCCAGGATTTAGCCGAGCTGCCAGCGGCTTTGTGTTTTGCCATTGACTATTGTGAATTCATGAAGGAATACATTTTATATTTACTGGCAAAAATATGAAAGTTTCTTAGGCCTCAAAAAGTAGATGAACCATGGTTATTGCAGTTATTGAACTGTTGCCCTTTTGGAGACCTTTAGGACAAAATAGACGTTCTCATGTTTTCCCAAGTTTTTCTACTACATCAAATATTGAAGACTTTTACAAGCATGTATTGTGAGGAAAACTCGGTGGAACAATGGCTGTTCTCGTCACAAAACAAGGAGATATTTACATGGTATTAGTGAATAAACGAAAACTACCCTTACAGCCATAGGAAAACAAGGTTATACAGACTATTCTCACATAGAAATAACCTCACCTGGCCTAAACCTATTGTGTTCAAGTGAGGGACTGTTTAAATAGCTAACACCTTGGCTAACAAAACCCATTGTGTGAATTTTAGGAACTGTTTAGACAAACAAGTCATCTCTAAACATCCAGTGGGAAAGATTTGAAGTTGGTGCAAGTCAAAAATATTTTAAAAGTATCTATAAGGTTATTATAAGTCATTTCAAACTATCTATGACATTGTAGGTCACAGAGACATATTATAATTTTGACATCTGCGGACCCAACAACTTTGGTATGAAGAAAATATATATGAAAGTGTGATTTTATAAGTAGAAATGTTTTAACCACTTGCCGACCGCCTCACGTCTATATACGTGAGCAGAATGGCACGGGCAGGCAAAATCACGTACCTGATACGTGATGCCTTCCCGCGGGCGGGGGGTCTGATCAGACCCCCCCCCGGTGCCATAGGCGGTCGGCTCTTGTTCGCGGGCGATGAGAGGTCAGGGGGAGGCCATCCATTGATGGCCACCCCCTCCCGATCGCTCCCAGCGAATCAAATGCTTCCTCTCCCTCTGTAATGTAAACAGAGGGAGAGGAAGTGATGTCATCTCTCCTCGAGCCGGTCTTTTTGATCCGGCGCCGAGGAGAGAAGACATCCAAGTAAGTTGCACCAACACTACACTTCCAGTAGAACACGCAGGCACACTTTTCACCCCCCGATCACCCCCCTGTACCCCCTGTCACACTGACACCAATAGCAGTTTTTTTTTTTTTTGCATTGGTGTCAGTTTGTGACAGTTATAAGTGTTAGGGCAGTTAGGGTTAGCCTCCTTTAGGTCTGGGGTACCCCCCTTTAGGTCCAGGGTACCCCCCTAACCCCCCCTAATAAAGGTTAACCCCGTGATCACCCCCCGTCACCAGTGTCACTAAGCGATCGTTTTTCTGATCGCTGTATTAGTGACACAGGTGACGCTAGTTAGGGAGGTAAGTATATAGGTTCGCTGTCAGTGTTTTAGAGCGACAGGGACCCCCATATACTACCTGCTAAAGGTTTTAACCCCCTTATTGCCCCCTAGTTAACCCTTTCACCAGCGATCACCGTATAACTGTTACGGGTGACGCTGGTTAGTTAGTTTATTTTTTTATAGTTTATTATAGTTTTAGGGCACCCGCCGTTTATTACTTAATAAAGGTTTAACCCCCTAATTGCCCGGCGGTGATATAAGTTACGTTTTTAGGGTCAGATAAGGTCTGCGTCGCCCCAGGCAGCGTCAGGTTAGCGCCAGTACCGCTAAAACCCACACACGCAGCATACACCTCCCTTAGTGCTATAGTATCTGAGCGGATCGATATCTGATCCGATCAGATCTATACTCCCCAGCAGTTTAGGGTTCCCTGAAACGCAGTGTTAGCGGGATCAGCCCAGATACCTGCTAGCACCTGCGTTTTGCTCCTCGGCCCAGCCCAGCCCACCCAAGTGCAGTATCGATCGATAACTGTCACTTACAAAACACTAAGCACACATAACTGCAGCGTTCGCAGAGTCAGGCCTGATCCCTGCGATCGCTAACAGTTTTTTGGTAGCGTTTTGAATCAGTCGCTAACAGTCAGGAGCTTTTTTGCCTGTGAGTCTCACTAGTGTACCCCTAAATTTAGAGCCCAAAATGGCAAATCGAAGGTACACTAGTGAAGAGGCCTACACGTTTCTGAGCATGACAGATAATGAAGAGGAAGTCACTCATCTGTCAGATTCAGGCTCAGAATACGATCCTGTAGAGGACAGCGGCTCCATGACAGATAGCTCTGATGACGGAGTTGTGGTCCCTGCTAAGGTCAGGCGTACCAGACCCCGAACTTCTTCTGTCCTTGAAGTGCAAGAACCGCAGGGCTCTCGTATGGAGAAGAGAAGTACTAGTGCCAATATTCCTTCTGGTGAACTGGCAAGCACCAGCGGCCTAGTACACCTTGGTCGTACATCCAGCACTGCAGTAACACTTGGTGACGTGGCGAGTCCCATAAGTGCAGTTCAAGCTGGTGAGGTGGCAAGCACAAGTAGTGTCCCGCTGCCACCAAGAAGACGAACACAGGCCGTTGTGCCCATAGTGCCCTTCCTGCTGCATTCGCCAATCCGAATTGGGTACCCACCACTTCTGCAGCACCCGTACTCCCCCCTTTCACTGGCCAACCCGGAATTCAGGTGGAAACAGTTGACTTTATGCCACTGGATTTTTATTCGCTGTTTTTCACCGAAGATCTCTATAGATCTATTGTGGACCAAAGCAATTTATACGCTGGTCAACACATCGCCACTAATCCCCAGTCCTCCCTTGCCAGAGATTGGAAACCAATTACGGTTTCCGAATTTAAGATCTTTCTGGGCCTTTCTCTCCTCATGGGCTTGAATAAAAAGAGTGAGTTGCGGTCATATTGGTCCACTGACCCAATTTACCATTCGCCCTTGTTCTCTGCTTCCATGGCCAGGGCACGATACGAGCAGATTTTGCGGTTCATGCACTTCAACGACAATGAACTCTGTCGTCCTCGTGGAGACCCTGGATACGATCGGCTCTACAAAATTCGGCCCCTCGTAAACCACTTCAACCAACGTTTTGCAGACTTGTTTACTCCCCATCAAGTTGTCTGCGTTGATGAGTCCCTGGTTAAGTTTTCTGGCCCTTGTCATTCAAACAGTACCTTCCCAGCAAGCGTGCCAGATACGGGGTCAAGATGTATAAGCTCTGTGACAGGGCCACAGGCTATACATGTAGTTTTATGGTTTACGAGGGCAAAGATAGTCACGTAGAGCCGACAAACTGCCCTGACTACATAGGAAGCGCTGGCAAGATAGTGTGGGACTTGGTGTCACCCTTATTCGGAAAGGGGTACCACTTGTACGTGGACAATTATTACACGAGCGTGCCACTTTTTAGTCACCTTTTTGATCATCAGATTGGAGCATGTGGCACCGTGCGACCTAATCGCCGGGGCTTTCCCCAGCGGCTTGTAGATTTCCGTCTTAGGCTGGGGGAGAGAGCCTGCTTGCAGTGTAATAACTTGCTCGCTATGAAGCGGAGGGACAATAAGAATGTTTTCGTTCTTACCTCCCTTCATGCAGACACGACGGTCCAAGTTCCTACGGCGACTGGTGTTGTGGAGAAACCCCTCTGTGTCCACGAATATAACCTTAATATGGGAGGGGTGGACCTCAATGACCAGTTGTTGGCGCCGTACCTAATTGCCCGTAAGGCCAGACGC
The DNA here is from genome assembly GCF_042186555.1 of Aquarana catesbeiana. Taxonomy (NCBI): domain Eukaryota; kingdom Metazoa; phylum Chordata; class Amphibia; order Anura; family Ranidae; genus Aquarana; species Aquarana catesbeiana. Next base: position 90,567,003 of record NC_133333.1, read on the forward strand.
TGGTACAAAAAAGTGTCTGTTTATTTCAATTGGCTCTGCTGAACGCTCATGTGCTATACAGAGCTTCAGGACAGACTGGATCCTTCCTTAAATTCCAGGAAGAGATCGTCAGAGCCCTTCTGTTTCCAGACGGTGCTCCACCTCACCTTCCCCAACCAAATGCAGTAAGCCGGCTGCATGAGAGGCATTTTCTTTATGCCCTCCCGAGTACCCCTACCCAACGAACCCCCCAAAAAAGATGTCGTGTCTGCAGCAAGCGCGGATTTAGGCGTGACACCCGGTATTATTGTCCCCTCTGTCCTGGCAATCCTGGTCTTTGCATTGGTGAATGTTTTGAACGCTACCATACATTAGTGGAGTATTAGCGTAGGGTACAGCACTGCACAGACTAGGACACACTTTCACAGGGTCTCCCAAGATGCTGTCGCATTTTGAGAGACCCAAACCTGGTACCAGTTAAAAAAGTTAAAGTTACAAAAAAAAGTGTAAAAAAAACAAAAAAAAGTAAAAAAAAAGAAAAAAACACAAAAAAAATATAAAATAAAAAAAACAAAAATAGTTGTTGTTTTATTGTTCTCTCTCTATTCTCTCTCTATTGTTCTGCATTCTATACTGCAATGTTTTATTGTTATGTTTTTATCATGTTTGCTTTATAGGTATGCAATTTTTTTATACTTTGTTTTTTTATTGTTAACCACTTTTTTGTTTTCAGGTACGCCATTCAGCTGCAGAGCGGATTTATTTATCTTGACAGCAACAGCGTTTGCTCCCACGATACATAAAGCCGTGACTCCAGCGCTGTCGGAGGTAATTTCACCACCACAGTTACATACTTCAGCATATATGCTGAAGCGTGGGGGCAGCAGTGGGTGGAGGAGCGATTTGCTCCTGCCTTTTGCGGGAGGATGCCCCCATGCTTCGGCATATATATATTTTAGGTAGGCACAGGTTGCGTTAAATGTTTTATTTTTTACTATGTTTTTTTTTGTATTTTGCTTTGCAGGTATGGTAAGTATTACTGTTATACTGTAATGTTACTTTGTTTTTTTGTTAACCATCATTTGCTTAGCAGGTATGCCATTCAGTTGCAGCACGGATTTATTTATCTTGACAGCAACAGCGTTTGCTCCCACGATACATAAAGCCATGACTCCAGCGCTGTCGGAGGTGATTTCACCACCACAGTTACATACTTCAGCATATATGCCGAAGCGTGGGGGCAGCAGTGGGTGGAGGAGCGATTTGCTCCTGCCTTTTGCGGGAGGATGCCCCCATGCTTCGGCATATATATACGGTGCATGTATGCCCATCATTAGAAGTGGGTGGATGAAGGGAGGTATTCTAATGGTGGGCATACCCACCGATCAATATCTTTTTTTCGTTCAGCCCACAGGCTGCATGAAAAAAAAGTTTACAATGTATGCCCAACAAGGACCAGCAACGTACTGGTATGTTGCTGGACTTTGAGTGGTTATACCAGAATGATGCCTGCAGGTTTAGGTATCATCTTGGTATCATTCTTTTCAGCCAGCGGTCGGCTTTTATGTAAAAGCAATCCTAGCGGCTAATTAGCCTCTAGACTGCTTTTACAAGCAGTGGGAGGGAATGCCTCCCCCCCACAGTCTTCCATGTTTTTCTCTGGCTCTCCTGTCCCAACAGGGAACCTGAGAATGCAGCCGGTGATTCAGCCAGCTGACCATAGAGCTGATCAGAAACCAGAATGGCTCCAAACATCTCTATGGCCTAAGAAACTGGAAGCTACGAGCATTTCATGACTTAGATTTCGCCGGATGTAAACAGCGCCATTGGGAAATTGGGAAAGCATTTTATCACACCGATCTTGGTGTGGTCAGATGCTTTGAGGGCATAGGGGATATTTACATTCCCTGAGATAACAATAAAAATGATTAAAAAAAAATAAAAACGAAAGGAACAGTTTAAAAATAAGATAAAAAAGCAAAAAAATAATAAAGAAAAAAAAAAAAATCACCACTGTCCCCCCCTGCTCTCGCACAAAGGCGAACGCAAGCGTCGGTCTGGCGTCAAATGTAAACAGCAATTGCACCATGCATGTGAGGTATCACCGCGAAGGTCAGATCGAGGGCAGTAATTTTAGCAGTAGACCTCCTCTGTAAATCTAAAGTGGTAACCTGTAAAGGCTTTTAAAGGCTTTTAAAAATGTATTTAGTTTGTCGCCACTGCACGTTTGTGCGCAATTTTAAAGCATGTCATGTTTGGTGTCCATGTACTCGGCCTAAGATCATCTTTCTTATTTCATCAAACATTTGGGCAATATAGTGTGTTTTAGTGTATTAAAATTTAAAAAAGTGTTTTTTTTCCCCAAAAAATGCGTTTGAAAAATCACTGCGCAAATACTGTGTGAAAAAAAAAAAATGAAACACCCACCATTTTAATCTGTAGGGCATTTGCTTTAAAAAAATATATAATGTTTGGGGGTTCAAAGTAATTTTTTTGCAAAAAAAAAAATTTTTTCATGTGCACAAAAAGTGTCAGAAAGGGCTTTGTCTTCAAGTGGTTAGAAGAGTGGGTGATGTGTGACATAAGCTTCTAAATGTTGTGCATAAAATGCCAGGACAGTTCAAAACCCCCCCAAATGACCCCATTTTGGAAAGTAGACACCCCAAGCTATTTGCTGAGAGGCATGTCGAGTCCATGGAATATTTTATATTGTGACACAAGTTGCAGGAAAAAGACACTTTTTTTTTTTTTTTGCACAAAGTTGTCACTAAATGATATATTGCTCAAACATGCCATGGGAATATGTGAAATTACACCCCAAAATACATTCTGTTGCTTCTCCTGAGTACGGGGATACCACATGTGTGAGACTTTTTGGGAGCCTAGCCGCGTACAGGACCCCGAAAACCAAGCACCGCCTTCAGGCTTTCTAAGGGCGTAAATTTTTGATTTCACTCTTCACTGCCTATCACAGTTTCGGAGGCCATGGAATGCCCAGATGGCACAACCCCCCCCCCCCCCAAATGACCCCATTTTGGAAAATAGACACCCAAAGCTATTTGCTGAGAGGTATTGTGAGTATTTTGCAGACCTCACTTTTTGTCACAAACTTTTGAAAATTGAAAAAAGAAAAAAAAAAAAAATACGTTTTTCTTGTCTTTCTTCATTTTCAAAAACAAATGGGAGCTGCAAAATACTCACCATGCCTCTCAGCAAATAGCTTGGGGTGTCTACTTTCCAAAATGGGGTCATTTTGGGGGGTTTTGTGCTATCTTGGCATTTTATGGCCTTCGAAACTGTGATGGGTAGTGAGGAGTGAAATCAAAAATTTACGCCCTTAGAAATCCTGAAGGCGGTGATTGGATTTCGGGGCCCGTATGAAGCTAGGCTCCCAAAAAGTGCCACTCATGTGGTATCCCCGTACTCAGGAGAAGCAGCAGAATGTATTTTGGGGTGTAATTCCACATATGCCCATGGCATGTTTGAGCAATATATCATTTAGTGACAACTTTGTGCAAAAAAAAATAAAAAAAATAAAAAAATTGTCACTTTCCCGCAACTTGTATCAAAATATAAAATATTCCATGGACTCAACATGCCTCTCAGCAAATAGCTTGGGGTATCTACTTTCCAAAATGGGGTCATTTGGGGGGGGGGTTGTGCCATCTGGGCATTTTATGGCCTTCAAAAATGTGATAGGTAGTGAGGAGTGAAATCACAACTTTACGCCCTTAGAAATCCTGAAGGCGGTGCTGGGTTTTCGGGGCCCCGTACGCGGCTAGGCTCCCAAAAAGTCCCAAACATGTGGTATCCCCGTACTCAGGAGAATCAGCAGAATGTATTTTGGGGTGCAATTCCACATATGCCCATGGCCTGTGTGAGCAATATATCATTTAGTGACAACTTTGTGCAAAAAAAAAAAAAATTGTCACTTTCCCGCAACTTGTGTCAAAAAATAAAATATTCCATGGACTCAACATGCCTCTCAGCAAATAGCTTGGGGTGTCTACTTTCCAAAATGGGGTCATTTGGGGGGGGTTTGTGCCATCTTGGCATTTTATGGCCTTCAAAACTGTGATAGGTAGTGAGGAGTGAAATCAAAAATGTATGCCCTTAGAAATCCTGAAGGCGGTGCTTGGTTTTCGGGGCCCCGTACGCGGCTAGGCTCCCAAAAAGTTCCACACATGTGGTATCCCCATACTCAGGAGAAGCAGCTGAATGTATTTTGGGGTGCAATTCCACATATGCCCATGGCCTGTGTGAGCAATATATCATTTAGTGACAACTTTTTGTAAATTTTTTTATTTTTTTTATTTTTTTAATTTTTTTGTCATTATTCAATCACTTGGGACAAAAAAAATAAATATTCAATGGGTTCAACATGCCTCTCAGCGATTTCCTTGGGATGTCTACTTTCCAAAATGGGGTCATTTGGGGGGGTTTTGTACTGCCCTGCCATTTTAGCACCTCAAGAAATGACATAGGCAGTCATAAACTAAAAGCTGTGTAAATTCCAGAAAATTTACCTTAGTTTGTAGACGCTATAACTTTTGCGCAAACCAATAAATATACGCTTATTGACATTTTTTTTACCAAAGACATGTGGCCGAATACATTTTGTCCTAAATGTATGACTAAAATTGAGTTTATTGGATTTTTTTTATAACAAAAAGTAGAAAATATCATTTTTTTTCAAAATTTTTGGTCTTTTTCCGTTTATAGGATCAAATACCAAATATCAAAAGAAAGCTCTATTTGTGGGAAGAAAAGGACGCTAATTTTGTTTGGGTACAGCATTGCATGACCGCGCAATTAGCAGTTAAAGCGACGCAGTGCCAAATTGTAAAAAGTGCTCTGGTCAGGAAGGGGGTAAATCCTTCCGGGGCTGAAGTGGTTAAGAAACTAATTAGATTATGAAAAACATATAATTATGATTATAACTATATAAGACTAGCCTATGCTTAGATAAACAAATATTCATTGGAGATACCAGAAGTTATACAGGTATCCATATAGATAATCATTTTTATGTAGTATTGATGAATATATATAACAACATGTGTCTTTCATAGATAGACCAGTTTTTATAGACATACATTTATAGAGACACAGATATGTAACCAGTTTATGTAATAGTGATTAATCAAGATTATACGGAGTGTATTTTACATTAGACCGATTACCAGAATATTTAAAGGTATATACTCTTATCACCATTATACACATTATGAAAATAGAACGTATTAACTTAAAAAGATAAACTCAGAACACATGTGAGACACCTGGTGGTTGAAGGTGGTATTATTTGAACTCACTAAATTTACGAGAAAAGTAAATGATTACGTTTATAACCAATAGGAAAGAAGGCCACGTCCTTTTGGGCAGAGCCATTATAATTTTTATGGTCTTATTATCTGAAATGGTATTTAGAGGCAAGTAAGATGCCAGGAAATGGGGAGAGAAGGAAGAAAGAGAGGGAGAAAAAGATGGAGAGGAAGTGAGCTCAGGGGGAGAGCTCAGAAGGAAGCTCAGGGATCCATCCTGAGGGGGGACTGGGAGATACACACACTCCCAGACTGACACTCATGCACCATGCATGAATACATATCTTTACATTCATGAAGATTCCTCAACACCTAATACTTAGAACTCGGAGGTCACAAGAAGTAAATCCTCTTTAAGAGTATCCATTTTGAAACTACGGCAGCCATCTTAACTCTGGTAACCAGCCAATAGGAACAGTAGCCATCCTGGAATGGGTAATTATGTCATGTTGATTTTATCTTATATGTTCTCTCAAATATTGATATGTTCTCTCAAATATTGGTGTATTGAATATTATACAATTGATAATCATTCTCCCGAATCAATAACCGCCATGTAGATTTTTCTCTAAAGATTCAAATTTTTCATTATATTTTTCATTTTGAATAGTTGCCACATTTATTGACAAAACAAACGTCTAATTTATTTCACATTTTTGACCACTTACTTACCTGCAGTATAGTAACGGTTGTACGTGTGAAATACAGACGTTCTGTTTCATTGTCAAGTTCACAATGTTATTGATTCTACCGAGAAGTTATCATGGTGGTATTATGTCAAAGGGATGGTACGCCCATTTTTGCAAGTGTTTTTATTGATTTTCAAGACGTTCATGTAACGCAATCGGTATCTTAATTTCATGTGATTATTTGTTTTTGTCTACCAATAAATGACTGTTTCGTATGCTCACACGTCTCCGTGAATAAGTTTCACATGCATAGACTGTGTCATATAGATTGATTTTGTATCTTAAAAATATCCTCGTTAAAAATTACTCAATAATAATTATTGTGCGGATAACCTGTCCTTAAAAAGGCACATACTTATTATTACTTATTATTCACTACATGACGCAATCAGAGATTCTATCCTTCAGACCTCTCGCCTTACGCTTGGGTTGGTACATATGCGTAGAATCTTATGGTTGAAAAATTGGTCAGCCGAAGCGCCATGCAAAAAGCTCCTGGCTGGTTTTCCTTTCCGCGGTGAAAGGCTGTTTGGGGATGATTTGGACAATTATATCCAAAAGATATCAAGTGGGAAAAGTACCCTTTTGCCAGTTAAGAAAAGGAGTAAACGTCCCTCAATTAAACTAAATTTCTCCAGTGCCAGGGGCATCAGCCTCCAGGCAGTCGCGATGGCCTCTACCGTCAGGTTCAAGAGGTAAAACTCAGAGTCAACCTCAGGGACAAAAGAAGTCCTGGGGAGGAAACCTATAAGACAGACCGCTAAAGCCTCTTTATGAAGCGGTGCCCCCACTCGTTCGAGTGGACGGAAGACTGCTACAGTTCTCCAGGGTCTGGCAGGAGGATTTTCAGGACAGATGGGTGATCTCCACAATAACGCTAGGTTACAAACTAGGGTTCCGAGAATTACCGTCTCCTCATTTCCTCAGATCAAATGTTCCCAAAGATCCAGAGAAAAGGTCGTCTCTCTTTCAAGCATTAGACCGACTTATGTCGCTAAAAGTGAACATGGTGGTTCCCATGGAAGAGCAGGGGTTGGGGTTTTAGTCAAATCTTTTCATGGTGCCAAAACCAAATGGAGATGTCAGACCCATTCTAGATCTCAAAGATCTAAACTGGTTCCTGAAAATTCGATCTTTTTGCATGGAATCAATCCGATCGGTAGTCTCCATCCTACAAGGAGGAGAACTTCTGGCATCAATTGACATCAAGAATGCATACCTGCATGTACCTATTTTCCCCGCTCATCAGAGCGGGGAAAATGTGTTTCGAAGTGGAAAAACTTCATTTTCAGTTTGTAGCTCTACCTTTCGGTCTAGCTACTGTACCTCGGGTGTTTACAAAGGTCCTGGCCCCTCCTCTGGCCAGATTGAGGGCCCAGGGTATAACGATTATAGCCTACCTAGATGACCTGCTCTTTATAGACCGGTCGAAAGCCTGCTTAGACCAAAGCTTGGTCACCACAGTCAACTACCTGGAATACCTGGGTTGGGTCCTCAACCTAGAGAAGTCCTCTTTAAAGCCAGTAAGAAGACTAGAGTACTTGGATCTGGTTATAGATACAACCCAGAAGAGAATGTTTTTACCCCAGGCAAAGATCAGCGCCATAAAGGAGCTGGTTCAGGTGGTCAGGGCAAAGAAGGGTCCTTCTATTCGCCTTTGCATGAGGTTGTTGGGAAAGATGGTGGCTTCATTTGAAGCAGTTCCCTATGCTCAGTTTCATTCGAGACTGCTGCAAAACAGTATCCTGTCTGCCTGGAACAAGAAAGTCCAGGCGCTAGATTTTCCGATGCATTTGTTGCCAATAGTGCGTCAGAGCCTCAGGTGGTGGTTGAGACCCGAGAATCTGCGGAAAGGGAAATCCTTCTTACCAGTTACCTGGAAGGTGGTAACAACAAATGCCAGCCTTTCGGGTTGGGGAGCAGTCCTGGAAGAGACGACTGTCCAAGGGAAATGGTCCAGAACCGAAAGGACCTTACCCATCAACATTCGAGAGATTCGGGCAGTGTACCTAGCCCTAAAGGCCTGGACATTCAGGTTGCGGGGTTGTCCTATCAGGATCCAATCAGACAATGGCACAGCAGTGGCTTATATCAATCACCAAGGGGGCACCAGAAGTCATGCAGCCCAGGGAGAGGTAAAACAGATCCTAACCTGAGCAGAAAAGCATGGGCCGGGCATATCAGTAATCTTCATTCCAGGGGTAGAGAACTGGCAGGCGAACTACTTAAGTCGCCAGCAGTTGTTCCCGGGGTAATGGTCCCTTCACCCCAACATCTTCCTGGCTATATACCAAAGATAGGGGATCCCGGACGTAGATCTGTTTGCGTCCAGGTTCAACAGCAAGGTCGACAACTTTGTGTCAAGAACAAGGGATCCACTCGCATGCAGAACAAATGCGTTGGTGATCCTGTGGGATCAGTTCTCACTGATTTATGCATTCCCTCCTATTCTGATGCTACCACGATTTCTTCGCAGGATCAAGCAGGAAAAGAAGTTGATGGTTCTCGTGGCCACAGCGTGGCCCAGAAGATCTTGGTATGCAGAAATAGTAAAGATGGCGGTAGGGGCCCCATGGACCCTACCACCACGTCCAGACCTGCTATCGCAGGGACCAGTGTTCCATCCTACCTTACAAAAGCTAAATTTAAGGGTTTGGCTATTGAAACCCACATTCTGAAGAATCGCAGGCTTTCAGGCTCAGTGATATCTACCTTGATTAATGCAAGGAAGCCAGCTTCCAGAGTCATTTATTATGGAGTCTGGAAGGCATAAGTTTCCTGGTGTGAATCCAGGGGTTGGCATCCCAGAAAGTATGTCATAGGTAGAATCCTTGCCTTTCTGCAAATGGGTTAGAGATGAAGCTGGCCTTGAGTAATATGAGGGGCCAGGTCTCGGCCTTATCGGTATTGTTTCAACGTCCGCTTGCTTCGCATTCTTTGGTCCAAAGCTTTATACAGGGGGTAACGCGGCTTAATCCACCGGTTAGAGCACCCCTGAACCCCTTGGGACTAGAATTTAATTCTGTCGGCATTACAGAAACAGCCTTTTGAGCCGATACGACATATTCCCTTGGTCCTTTTGACAAGGAAACTAGTTTTTCTGGTAGCCATTTCTTCTGCCAGAAGGGTATCAGAATTGGCGGCTCTTTCTTGTAAAGAGCCATATTTAATCATTCACAAGGATAGAGTAGTATTGTGTCCTCATCCTAGCTTTCTACCGAAGGTGGTTTCGGGTTTTCATCTAAACCAGGATATTGTTCTGCCTTCATTTTTTCCAGTACCCTGTTCTACAGAAGAAAAGTCACTGCATTCTCTGGATGTAGTGAGAGCGGTCAAAATCTATTTGGAGGTGATTGCTCAGATTCAGAAAACTGATGTTTTGTTTGTGTTGCCTGAAGATCCTAGAAAGGGACAGGCAGACAGGTCCCAAATTCTTCCCATTGACATTTTTCCTCCCCCCGAAACAATCCTATCCCTACCATTATCAAGAGTGTCTAAGATCAAATATCTAGGGGTGGAGGTCACCAGGTCACTAGCAGACTACACACCCCTGAATATAACACCAATATTTGAACTGATTAAGTCTAAAACTCAGACATGGTCCAGGCTGCCTCTAGAGGTGATGGGACGCATAAATATAATAAAAATGATTTTGCTACCTAAAAATGCATTACATAGTATGACATGCCCCCCTATACATCCCCTTAAAAATATTTAAGCAAATGGAAGCCATTCTAAACTCATTCATCTGGGGGAATGGCAGACACAAAATGGCATGGCACATTCTAAAGAACCCTACAGACATCTCCCTTCCTGACTTGCAAGATTATTACTTAGCAGCTAAGCTCTCCCATATGTACCATTTCAATTCATCTGAAATGCAGCGTTATAGGTCCTTAGTCTGCAACAAACCTCCACACCCGGCATACACCCCCCTCCAAGCTATCCTGCGAGGGAAGCAAACTATTAAAAACACATCGCGATACAACATGGGAATGCTACTACATCGTCAGAGCGTGTGGGAAATCGCTCTGAAAAAACAGAACACAAGGAAAATACACTCTCACACTGCGTTATGGATTAATAGCCAATTGCACAAAATAGAATTAATTCCAGACCCGACAGTGTGGGCCATGCACAGAATACTATATTTCCATCAAGTACTCTCTAACTCCAGACTTAATCATTTCAAACACTTAAAGAGGAATTCACGCTTCCAAACCACCTAGTGTTTAAATACCTACAGCTTCGCCATACCATCTTGAGATGGTGATGGACTACCCCCCAGTACTGAGTATAGTTATGGGTGAGCACCCCTCCAAACTTATATCAAACCTGTATTATGCTCTTAGACACCAGAAAACGATAGCAATTACACAGAAGATGAAAACAGCATGGGAGCAAGATACAGGACCAATTGCAGATGAGGACTGGGATGAAATATTGGAAGGAACCAAGGCAGTATTCCCCAAAATATCAGATAGACTGACACAACAATATATATCCTACATAAAGCATACATAACACCGCTGAAAATGGCAAAATTTCAACACACATATAACCCAATATGCCTTCTATGTCGGGCTGCTCCTGGTACGTTCTACCATTTAATCTGGAGTTGTCCGAACATACAGACATTCTGGACTTACATGACAATATGGGATCCACCCGTAGTACTGGACCACAAATTATGTCTGTTGGGACTGTTGCCTGACGTAGAAATAGACAAATATCAAACTACATTTATACACGAGACTCTGTTTACAGCGCGCAAAGTAATAGCCAAGGTTTGAATGCAGACCCAGCTCCCCACGAAACAGCAATGGAAAAAAGATGTCAATGATACATTACCATTAAAAAAGCTGATATACACTCACAGGGGATGTGCTCACAAATATTCTAAAGTATGGAACAGATGGCTGGAAGACGGTGAAACTTGTGTATGAAAAACCCCAAACGATACAGACTACCTACATCAAACCCTTAAATGGGACAACTACCACCCCAATAATTAAGAAGTATAGAACCCTGTACAATAATCCAATAGCATCAAGATCTTAAAAGCATTAATGTAAATGACAACTGCACCGATTGTTAAATGGTGTCATGGAATATATGTATAATGAAAAAAAGACAGTAAACAACGTGGATAAATATCTTTATTAACTAATGTAACTGAATGCATTGTAAACTGTGCGTTATCTAAATAAAGTCGTTTTTTTTCCAAGTAAAAAAGAAAGGGACAGGCAGCGTCTAAATCTACTATTGCTAAGTGGATTCTGCAAGTAATTATTCAAGCTTATGGTTTGAAGAGGAAAGTTCCACCTTTTCAAATCAAAGCGCACTCCACCAGGGCTATTAGTACTTCATGGGCAGTGCATCACCAAGCCTCCATGGCTCAAATTTACAAGGCTGCAACTTGGTCTTCAGTCCATACATTCACCAGATTCTATCAGGTGGATGTAAGAAGGCATGAGGATATTGCCTTTGGGCACAGTGTGCTGCAGGCAGCAGTATAGGTCCTCAGGTCTGATGACACCCTACTTTTGTTTGTGTCCCCCTCCCCTCAGATAGCATTGCTCTGGGACATCCCATATAGTTACTACTATGGCTCTGTGTCCCGTGATGTACAATAAAGAAAATAGGATTTTTATAACAGCTTACCTGTAAAATCCTTTTCTTGGAGTACATCACGGAACACAGAGGTCCCTCCCCTCTTCTAATACACGTATATTGCTTTTCTACAAAACTGAGGTACTCCCAGTAAGGGGAGGGGTTATATACGGAGCTAAACTTCCTGTCTAGGGTGTGCCAGTGTCCATCACCTAAAGGTGCCTATATAACCCATATAGTTACTACTATGGCTCTGTGTTCCGTGATGTACTCCAAGAAAAGGATTTTACAGGTAAGCTGTTATAAAAATCCTATTTTTGGTCTCATCACTCCAAATGACTTTGTGCCAGAAGGTTTGGGGTTTGTCTCTGTGCTGTTTGGTGTATTGTGAGCGGGATATCTTGTATCATTTGTGTAGTAATGGCTTTCTTCTGGCCATTCGACCATGCAGCCCATCTTTCTTCAAGTGCCTCCTTATTGTGCATCTTGAAACAGCCACACTACATGTTTTCAGAGTCCTGTATTTCACCTGAAGTTATTTGTGGGTTTTTCTTTGCATCCCGAACAATTTTCCTGGCAGTGCTGAAATTTTAGTTGGTCTACTTGACCATGGTTTGGTGTCAACAGAACCCCTCATTTTCCACTTCTTGATTAGAGTTTGAACACTGCTGATTGGTATTCCCAATTCCTTGGATATCTTTTTATATCCCTTTCCTGTTATATACAGTTCAACTACCTTCTCCTGCAGATCCTTTGACATTTCTTTTGCTTTCCCCATGACTCAGAATCCAGAAACATCAGTGCAGCCCTGGATGAAAGATGTAAGGATCTGAGTCCAGAAACTCATTGACCTTTTATACACACACAATAATTACAAGCAAACAGATCACAGGTGAGGATGGTTACCTTTTAATAGCCATTATAACCCCTTTGTGTCAACTTATGTGCATGTTATCATTCCAAAATCACCAGGGGTATGTAAACTTTTGATTAGGGTCATTTGGGTAGTTTCTGTTGTGATTATGATTTAAAAAGAGTAAACACAGTTGATTGATAATACATGATTTCAGCCAGACAATGACCACGAGTGAAAGAAATGTTTTTGTGTTATCATTCATATTCTCTGAAAAATGGCCAAGAAATCATAAATTCTGCCAGAGTATGTAAACTTATGAGCACAACTGTATACTTAGATAAAGCACTGAATGTCATTTGTCAGTGACATCTGCCGGGTTCCTCTGTTATCCTTATGAGTCACTTCTGACAGCTTTTTCCAACAAGAGCTAAAAAGGTGACGGAGGGAGCTTCAGCACTCATGATTCATATTCACAGCTGTGCATGTTTTTTGTACTGTACTTGTGGGGAGATCCCATCCCATCCCATCAGGGTACAGACCTGCCACCTCTCTGAAGACTTCAGATCCCTGCCCCTAGATGAAAGAAGAAATTCTGTTTTTAGAATGATTTACAGAAGAAATGGTTGCAGATACACAGCTACAAAGTATGTAACAGGATTTGTTCAATCTGTGCATCACCTAAAGCTTAGTCACTTCACTGGTTTTATATAATGGTTTTCAACCACCTTAATCAAGCCAGTTGGGGTTCATATGATAATTGGCCTAATGCTGAGAGGTTATTCACTATTTCCGAGATATTTGCTGCCTTGTACTCGATGGAAGAGGATTTTAAAGAAGATGGACTGCTCTCACTGTGGACTAAGCCATTCTTGCACTAAATGATCAATCAACTGTTTCTATTTGGTGTTTTTTCCACTTTTAAGGATTCAGTTGATAGGCAGTTGGAGGCCATTTGAGGTTTTTCCATTGCTCTGGCGGGTCCAGCCTTACAGTTGGTTATTGCCACTCTGTTGCCCAGACTATGGCAAACTGCAATGGAGAGCTCAACAGTGAACTTTTTCCTGATATAGATAATCATATTCCTTCTGCAAGTTTACAGCTCTTGCCCACAGCACTACTATTCTGAGTAGATAACACGAAGAATGTGATACATCAAATTACCAGAATGTCCTTTTTTTATGCACTATTATATGGCTTAGAACTTGATCTACCAGCCCTGCTCGGAAAAGTTGCCTTTTGAAGGTGGGCTCCTCTTTGGAATCCCTCAAGTAATACATAGAGGGGGTTCCTACCCCACCATCACACCTCCCTCTATTTGTTCTCCTCTACCTTACATATATTATCTGTTTGCTACATTCAGATGTGATCTGAGGAGGGGGAGATGGATCTCCTATCACAAGTTGGATTAGCAGCAAGGATCGGAAGTGTTATCATAATGGGGGATTTTAATTATCCAGACATAGACGGGGGAGGAAGAAACCACGCATGTGTCTAAGGCTCGCCAGTTCCTAAATGTCTGGCAGGACAATTTCATGGTTCAGATGGTAGACGCACCAACTATAAATAAAGCATTACTGAATCTACTGATTACCAACAATACAGACCTGATCACGGATGTGGAAATACGGGTCAATTTAGGAAACAGCGATCACAGGTCAATTGGCTTCAGTATAAATCACACAAATAGAGAACAAAAGGGGAATACAAAGACGCTGAATTTCAAAAGAGCCAACTTCCCTAAACTACAAACCTTGCTAGAAAGCATGAATTGGGATAATATCTTAGGAACAAAGAACACGGAGGAGAAATAGGTTTGCTTTAAGAGTATATTAAATAAGGGCATTAGCCAATGCATCCCATTGGGTAATAAATTTAAAAGAGCGAACAAAAGTCCTGGATGGCTTAACTCCAATGTAAAAATGAATATAAAAGCAAAAGATTAAGCCTTTAAAAAATAAAGGTTGAGGGATCATCATCAGCAATCAGACTTTATAAAGAATGCAACAAGAAATGTAAGGGTGCAATTAGGGTCGCTAAGATAGAACACGAAAGACACATAGCGGAGGAGAGCAAAAAAAATCCCAAGAAATTCTTTAAGTATGTAAACAGTAAAAAAGGGAGGACAGACGATATTGGCCCATAAAGAATGAGGAAGGACATCTGGTTACAAAGGATGGGGGGATGGCGAAGGTATTGAATTTATTCTTCTCAGTCTTCAAGTGGGAATCGGGGGGGTGGGGGGGGGGCTTCAGTAACCAAAACTGCAGTGTTTATCCTTATGACACATCACAGGAAGCACCTCCATGGTTAACAGAGGACAGAATTAAAATTAGACTTGGGAAACAACATTAATAAATCACCGGGACCAGATGGCTTACATACGAGGATACTTGGGGAACTCAGTCAAGTAATTGCCAGACCATTGTTCCTAATTTTTATTGACAGTCTACTGACTGGAATGGTACCAGCTGATTGGAGAAAAGCCAATGTAGCACCAATATTTAAAAAGGGCCCAAAATACATCCATGGGATTTAGACCAGTTAGCCTAACATCAATAGTATGCAAGCTCTTGGAGGGAATGATAAGGGACTATATACAAGATTTTAGTAAAAAGAACGGTATCATTAGCAGTAATCAGCATGGATTCATGAAGAATCGTTCTTGCCAAACCAATCTATTAACCTTGCTATCTAGATAAAGGAAATCCCGTAGACGTGGTGTATCTGGATTTTGCAAAAGCATTTGACACAGTTCCCCATAAACGTTTACTGTACAAAATAAGGTCTGTTGGCATGGACCATAGGGTGAGTACATGGATTGAAAGCTGGCTACAAGGGCGAGTTCAGAGGGTGGTGATAAATGGGGAGTACTTGGAATGGTCAGAGGTGGGTAGCGGGGTCCCCCAGGGTTCTGTGCTGGGACCAATCCTATGTATTTTGTTCATAAACGACCTGGAGGATGGGGTAAACAGTTCAATATCTGTATTTGTGGACGATCCTAAGCTAAGAAGGGCAATAACTTCTCCTCAGGATGTGGAAACCTGGCAAAAAGATCTGAACAAATTAATGAGGTGGGCAACTACATGGCAAATGAGATTTAATGTAGAAAAATGTAAAATAATGCATTTGGGTGGCAAAAATATGAAGGCAATCTATATACTGGGGGGAGAACCTCTGAGGGAATCTAGGATTGGTGGACACAAGGCTGCATTGGTGTACACATAGCTGCATGGTGGGCACAAGGCTGCATTGGTGGACACACAACTGCATGGTGGGCACACAACTGCATTAGTGGGCACACAAAGATGCATTGGTGGACACAAGGCTGCATTGGTGGACACACGGCTGCATGGTGGGCACACAGCTGCATTGGTGGACACAAGGCTGCATAGTGGGCACATGGTTGCATTGGTGGGCACAGGGCTGCATTGGTGGACACAGGCTGCATTGATGGGCACAGATAAAGTTGTTGTTAATATTTATAACTTAATTCTGCATAAAACAAGTCATTTCATGAGAATTTATGAGGGCGTGTTTAGGGGTGGAATTAGGGGCGGGCTGGGGCAACAGTTTGCACAGCACTTTACAACATGAGGGGCAGACAGTACAGTTACAATACAATTCAATACAGGAAGAATCAGAGGGCCCTGCATGTTAGAGCTTCCAATCTAGAAGGGAGGGTCAAGTGAAACAAAAGGTAATAACTGTGGGGGGGTGAACTGATGGAGAAAATGAAATTGAAGTTTTTAGGTGGGGGTAGGATAGGCTTCTCTGAAGAGGGGGGGGTTTTCAGGGATCGTCTAAAAGCTAATAGAGTAGAAGAGAAAGGGACAGGTTGGGGTAAGGCGTTCCAGAGGATTGGAGAGGTTCTGCAAAAGGCCTGGAGGCGAGCATGGGTGGAGGTGATGAGGGAGCTAGAGAGCAGGAGGTCTTGAGAGAAACGAAGACAACGATTAGGCTGGTATTTTGAGACTAGGCAAGTGATGTAGCTAAGTCGTGGATGGCTTTGTACATTGTTAGTATTTTGATTTTCATTTGTTGGGTGAGTGGAAGGATTGACAGAGGAGAAGCAGACACAGAGTGATTGGTAAGGTGGATGAGTCTGGCAGCAACATTCCTGATGGATCGAAGAGGGGATAGTCTATGTAGAGGTAAGCCCATCAGAAGGGAGTTGCAGCAGTTGAGCTCCCTGGTCATTCACTCATTGCAGAGATGACCAGTGAATGAATTAAGAGCTTTGTTGTGTCATTGGTTAGAAAGTATTTTGGAGACGTTACAGAGGTTGAGGCAGCAAGATTTGGACAGTGATTGTACGTGGGGCTTAAAGAAGAGTTCACAGTCCAGGACTACACCTAGGACCTTGCCATGTGGGGATGGGCTGATAGTTGTGCCATGGATTTTAACAGAGAGATCAGGGAAAGGGACAAGTGGTGGAGGAAAAATTATAAATTTGCTTTTGGATAGATTGAGTTTGAGAAAGTGATGTGACATCCAGACTGATATATCTGTTAGTAAATTAGTGATACGTGAGGAGACGGAGGGAGTGAGCTGAGGGGTAGAGAAATAGATTTGGGTGTCATCAGCGTAGAGATACAATTGGAAGCCATGGGAGGCTGACCCAGGGAGGAGGTGTAGTTTGAAAATAGGAGAGGTCCAACAACAGAACCTTGGGGGACCCCAACAGAGAAAGGAAGAGAAGAGGAGGAAGTAGAATTGTAAGTAGCGTTAAAGGTGCGGTTGGATAAGTAGGAAGAGAACCAGCGAAGAGTACAGTCACGGAGACCAAAGGCGTGGAGTATTTTGAGGAGGAGGGGGTGGTCAACAGTATCAAAGGCAACAGAAAGGTCCTAGGATTAAGAGTACAGAATAGTGTCCATTGGTCATTAGTAGATCGTTAGTTTTAAGAGAACAGTTTCAGTGGAGTGCTGAGGACGAAATGCAGACTGAAGGGGTCAAGAAGGCTATTCTAGGGAAGATGGTCACTCAGTCGGTGCATATATATGACTGGTAATGTAATACCATCAAAGGACCCTCCAATATGTGTATATAATATAGTGGTACACCAATTTCATTGTGGAAATAGGCATCTGCTACTTTCCATATCTGCAGTATTCACCCCAACGCTAACAGATTCACTTCCCCAATGGTATAATCTTATTTATGCATGTATCATACCACAAGTTGCCATACAGGCTCACACAAATGTACGTTTACGCCAGTGGACATCCATGAAGCATATGAGCGTGTTTGTGTGTGCATATATGCAAGAAACAGACACAGTACACCACTCTCTGGATATACTATAAAGCATTGTTATCATTTCAACCACCTTATGATCATTTGTTTTCCATGCAAAATATTCATGTGTTTTTTCCCATTTACATTTATGACCATATGTATCATATCCTTCTAATTTGCGGTATTCCTTTTATTCTGGCTATGGCTCAGCTGCAGCGAGCATTCTACTGTTACTGGATGATCTGACAGTCCTTATCAGTACCGCCCAGCCCCTGCTCATTTCTCCGCCTCAGCTCACATAAAAACTCCCTCCCCTCTGCATCACACATTTGGTTATGAACAAGGAGCGACTGGGCATTCTCCAAAACGCGTCACCACCCACTTTACCATAATTTCTTTAACCACTTGAGCCCCGGACCATTATGCTGCCTAAGGACCAGAGGTCTTTTTCCAATTTGGCACTGCGTCGCTTTAACTGCTAATTGCGCGGTCATGCAATGCTGTACCCAAACGAAATTTGCGTCCTTTTCTTCCCACAAATAGAGCTTTCTTTTGATGGTATTTGATCACCTCTGCAGTTTTTATTTTTTGTGCTATAAACGGAAAAAGACCGAAAATTTTGAAAAAAAATGATATTTTCTACTTTTTGTTATAAAAAAAATCCAATAAACTAAATTTTAGTCATACATTTAGGCCAAAATGTATTCGGCCACATGTCTTTGGTAAAAAAAATGTCAATAAGCGTATATTTATTGGTTTGCGCAAAAGTTATAGCGTCTACAAACTAGGGTACATTTTCTGGAATTTACACAGCTTTTAGTTTATGACTGCCTATGTCATTTCTTGAGGTGCTAAAATGGCAGGGCAGTACAAAACCCTCCCAAATTACCCCATTTTGGAAAGTAGACACCCCAAGGAAATTGCTAAGAGGCATGTTGAACCCATTGAATATTTATTTTTTTTGTCCCAAGTGATTGAATAATGACAAAAAAAAAAAAAATATTTACAAAAAGTTGTTACTAAATGATATATTGCTCACACAGGCCATGGGCCTATGTGGAATTGCACCCCAAAATACATTCAGCTGCTTCTCCTGAGTATGGGGATACCACATGTGTGGGACTTTTTGGGAGCTTAGCCGCGTACGGGGCCCCGAAAACCAAGCACCGCCTTCAGGATTTCTAAGGGTGTAAATTTTTGATTTCACTCTTCACTGCCTATCACAGTTTCGGAGGCCATGGAATGCCCAGGTGGCACAACCCCCCCCCAAATGACCCCATTTTGGAAAGTAGACACCCCAAGCTATTTGCTGAGAGGCATGGTGAGTATTTTGCAGCTCTCATTTGTTTTTGAAAATGAAGAAAGACAAGAAAAAAATTTTTTTTTTTTCTTTTTTCAATTTTCAAAACTTTGTGACAAAAAGTGAGGTCTGCAAAATACTCACTATACAGCAAATAGCTTTGGGTGTCTACTTTCCAAAATGGGGTCATTTGGGGGGGTTTTGTGCCACCTGGGCTTTCCATGGCCTCCGAAACGGTGATAGGCAGTGAAGAGTGAAATCAAAAATTCACGCCCTTAGAAAGCCTGAAGACGGTGCTTGGTTTTCGGGGTCCCGTACGCGGCTAGGCTCCCAAAAAGTCTCACACATGTGGTATCCCCGTACTCAGGAGAAGCAGCAGAATGTATTTTGGGGTGTAATTTCATATATTCCCATGGCATGTTTGAGCAATATATCATTTAGTGACAACTTTGTGCAAAAAAAAAAAAAAAAAATTTGTCTCTTTCCCGCAACTTGTGTCGCAATATAAAATATTCCATGGACTCGACATGCCTCTCAGCAAATAGCTTGGGGTGTCTACTTTCCAAAATGGGGTCATTTGGGGGGTTTTGAACTGTCCTGGCATTTTATGCACAACATTTAGAAGCTTATGTCACACATCACTCACTCTTCTAACCACTTGAAGACAAAGCCCTAACTGACACTCATTGTTTACATGAAAAAGTTATTTTTTTTTGCAAAAAAATTACTTTGAACCCCCAAACATTATATATTTTTTTAAAGCAAATGCCCTACAAATTAAAATGGTGGGTGTTTCATTTTTTTTTTTCACACAGTATTTGCGCAGCGATTTTTCAAACGCATTTTTTGGGGAAAAAACACACTTTTTTAAATTTTAATGCACTAAAACACACTATATTGCCCAAATGTTTGATGAAATAAAAAAGATGATCTTAGGCCGAGTACATGGATACCATGGATACGTTTGACGACAGACCGCCGCTTGCGTTCGCCTTAGCGCGAGAGCAGGGGGCGACAGGGGTGCTTTTTTTTTTTCTTTATTATTTTTTTGCTTTTTTTCTTATTTTTAAACTGTTCCTTTCATTTTTTTTTTTTTAATCATTTTTATCATTTTTATTGTTATCTCGGGGAATGTAAATATCCCCTATGATAGCAATAGGTAGTGACAGGTACTCTTTTTTTGAAAAAATTGGGGTCTATTAGACCCTAGATCTCTCCTCTGCCCTCAAAGCATCTGACGACACCAAGATCGGTGTGATAAAATGCTTCCCCAATTTCCCAATGGCGCTATTTACATCCGGCGAAATCTAAGTCATAAAATGCTCGTAGCTTCCGGGTTTCTTAGGCCATAGAGATGTTTGGAGCCACTCTGGTCTCTGATCAGCTCTATGGTCAGCTGGCTGAATCACCGGCTGCATTCTCAGGTTTCCTGTTGAGACAGGAGAGCCAGAGAAAAACACGGAAGACGGTGGGGGGGGGGGCATTCCCTCCCACGGCTTGTAACAGCAGTCTAGAGGCTAATTAGCCGCTAGGATTGCTTTTACATGAAAGCCGACCGCTGGCTGAAAAGAATGATACCAAGATGATACCTAAACCTGCAGGCATCATTCTGGTATAACCATTCAAAGTCGTGAATGGCGTACCTGAAGACAAAAAAATGGTTAACAATAAAGCACAGTAAACAGTAAAGTATAAAAAATTGCATACCTGAAAAGCAAACATGATAAAACATAATAACAATAAAACATTGCAGAATAGAATACAGTAAAAAAGAGCAGAACAATAGAGAGAGAGAGAACAATGAAACAACAACTATTTTGTTTTATTTTATATATTTTTTTTTTTTTACACTTTTTTTGTAACTAACTTTTATAACGGTAACCGGTTCCAGGTTCGGGTCTCTCAAAATGCGATGGCATCTTGGGAGACCCTGTGAAAGTGTGCCTAGTCTGTGCAATGCTGTACCCTACGCTAATACTCAACTAGTGAATGGTAGCGTTCAAAACATTCACCAATGCAAAGACCAGGATTGTCAGGACAGGAGGGACAATAATAGCGGGTGTCACACCTATATCCGCGCTTGCTGCAGACACAACATCTTTTTTGGGGGGGTTTGTTGGGTAGGGGTACGCGGGAGGACATAAAGAAAATGCCTCTCATGCAGCCGACTGCATTTGGTTGGGGATGTGAATGGGGGAAGTACGGGCGCTGCAGAAGCGGTGGGTTCCCAATTAGGATTGGCGAATGCAGCAGGAAGGGCATTATGGGCACGACGGGCCTGTGTTTGTCTTCTTGGTGGCAGCGCGACACTACTTGTGCTTGCCACCTCACCAGCTTGAACTGCACTTATGGGACTCGCCACGTCACCAAGTGTTACTGCAGTGCTGGTTTGACTACGACCGGGGTGTACTAGGCCGCTGGCGCTTGCCAGTTCAATAAAAAGCTACCAAAAAAACTGTTAGCGATCGCAGGGATCAGGCCTGACTCTGCGAACGCTGCAGTTATGGGTTAAGTGTTTTGTAAGTGACAGTGATCGATCGATACTGCACTTGGGTGGGCTGGGCCGGGCGGAGGGGCAAAATGCAGGTGCTAGCAGGTATCTGGGCTGATCCCGCTAACCATGCGTTTTTGGGAACCCTAAACTGCTGGGGACGCCAGTATAGATCTGATCGGATCAGATATTGATCCGTTCAGATACTATACCACTAAGGGAGGCGTATGCTGCGTGCGTGGGTGTTAGCGGTACTGGCGCTAATCTGACGCTGCTTGGGGCTGGTGCTTGCCAGTTCACCAAAATACTACCAAAAAACTGTTAGCGATCGCAGGGATCAGGCCTGACTCTGTGAACGCTGCAGTTATGCATTTAGTGTTTTGTAAATGTCAGTGATCGATTGATACTGCACTTGGGTGGGCTGGGCTGGGCCGGGCGGAGGGGCAAAACGCAGGTGCTAGCAGGTATCTGGGCTGATCCCGCTAACACTGCGTTTTTGGGAACCCCAAACTGCTGGGGACGCTAATATAGATCTGATCGGACCAGATATTGATCCGTTCAGATACTATACCACTAAGGGAGGTGTACGGTGCGTGCGTGGGTGTTAGCGCTACTGGCGCTAACCTGACGCTGCCTGGGGCTGGTGCTTGCCAGTTCACCAAAATGCTACCAAAAAAACTGTTAGCGATCGCAGGGATCAGGCCTGACTCTGCGAACGCTGCAGTTATGCGCTTAGTGTTTTGTAAGTGACAGTGATCGATCGATACTGCACTTGGGTGGGCTGGGCGGAGGGGCAAAACGCAGGTGCTAGCAGGTATCTGGGCTGATCCCGCTAACACTGCGTTTTTGGGAACCCTAAACTGCTGGGGACGCTAGTATAGATCTGATCAGATATTGATCCGATCAGATACTATACCACTAAGGGAGGCGTATGCTGCGTGCGTGGGTGTTAGCGGTACTGGCGCTAATCTGACGCTGCCTGGGGCGACGCATATCACCGCCGGGCGATCAGGGGGCTAAACCTTTATTCGGTAATAAACGGCGGGTGCCCTGACACTATAAAAAATAAACAAATTAACCAGCGTCACCCGTAACAGTTATACGGTGATCAGTGGTGAAAGGGTTAACTAGGGGGCCATCAAGGGGTTAAAACATTTATTCAGTAGTATATGGGGGTCCCTGTCGCTATAAAACGCTGACGGCGAACCTAAATATTTAGGTCCCTAACTAGTGTCACCAGCGACACTAATACAGCGATCAGAAAAATTATCGCTTAGCGACACTGGTGACAGGGGGTGATCAAGGGGTTAAAACTTTATTAGGGGGGTATCCTAGACCTACAGGGGGCTAATACTAACTGTCCCAACACTGTAACTGTCACAAACTGACACCAATGCAGTAATCAGAAAAAAAAAAAACTGCTGGTGTCAGTTTGTGACAGGGGGGGGGGTGATTGGGGGGGGGGGTCGGGGGGCGATCGGGGGGGGGGGATCGGGGTGTTTTGTGTGCCTGGCATGTTCTACTGTGTGTGTGTAGTGTTGTGCACTCACATACCTGTCTTCTTTCCTCGGGCGGGAACGGAAATTACCGAGCCGAGGAGAGATGACATCATTTCCTTTGCTGCTGTTTAGCATACAGCAGCAAAGGAATGATTCGATTGGCCGGCGGCGATCGCGAGGGGGGGGCCATGAACGGATGGCCTCCCCCTCACCTCCGATCGCCGTGGGACAAAAGACGACCGCCTCGGGCACCGGGGGGGGTCCAATCGGACCCCCCACCCGCGGAAGGCAAATCACGTACATGTACGTGATTTTGCCTGTCCGTGCCACCTTGCCGACGTACATCGGCGTGAGGCGGTCGTCAAGTAGTTAATCGTACATCACGGGACACAGAGCCATAGCAATTACTATGTGGGTTATAGGCCACCTTCAGGTGATGGACACTGGCACACCCTAAACAGGAAGTTGCCTCCCTATATAACCCCTCCCATACCGGGAGTACCTCAGTTTTTTCGACAGTGTCTAAGGTGTTGGTCACGAGTAAAGATGTGCTGTGCTGAGCTCCACTGGAGCAATCCTTGCTGGGGTTAGCTATGCAGCCGGATCCATTCAAAGTGTCTTTTCAGGCTGAATTGAATGGTACCTGGGCCTCGTGTCTGAAGAAACGAGGTTTTGCCTGTAACGCTTTTCTTTTTAGAGAGCTGGACCCCGGGATCCAGAGATTTGTTTTTTTCAGCCATAAAGTTTTTTCTGGCAGGGTGCTTTATGGGTCCAGGAGTGTGGGTTCCCAGAGGGTCCCCGTTCCTGAAGGTTTGGTAACGGAACCCAACGTGAGGGGTGAAGATTGGGTCTGTTGGTTTTTTCCACAGAAAACCCTGCGGTGGGAAAGGTAAGTGGAGTTTTTCTAAGGAATTTTAAACTTTCTTATGAAATGTCTCCTTTAAGAAAAAAGTAAATGTTGTCATGCCTAAGAGTCACCACTGGGGGCTGTATGGAGCACGTACCTTATCATGCTTTCCTCATCACGCTGTGTCAGCAGAAGCTTTTTCTCCAGCTAGCAGCTCAGACCTCCGGTAGGTTTGGGGGGGGGATTTTCCTCCACAGACACCCTCCACCTGGACTAAAGCTCTCCCTGGAAAGGGGGAAGCTAAAACGATTAGCGATGCCGCTCCATTTGTCTGCCACCTCTGCACGGCGGCTTCTCTCAGGTCTCCTCCTCGCCATCCCTTCCTCACACACATGCCGATCCTGTGGGATCGGAGGCCTGCGCTGGCGCGGGGAAACTTTCTTTTGAAAGAGAACAGAGGGGGGGCGCGATGCGATGGAGGGGGTGGGGCTTAGTGTGGCATTGGCGTCCTCCAACGTCCAGCGCGGGAGTCTCTTTAAAAGCTCTATTTTTGCTGGCTGCAGATGCCGGGAGGACACAAGAGCAAAAAGGGGCATGGAAGAGGTTTGGTGACACAGGCATTCCTATTGACACATTTACTATTAGCATCAGGCTGAGCATTAATAGCAGCGGCAGTGGCTGGACTATTGCTCAAGCAGTGGATGCGATTTCTTCTGGTAGTACCTCTGCAGTTATGCATCAGGCTATGGTCAGAAGAGGAGGTAGAAAAACCCCAAAAAAGGGCTAATAGGGTCTCCCTCAAGCTTTGAAAACCTAAAAACATCTCTGCAATGGCATCCTCCTTTGAGAGGGGGTGGCTGGTTAGAGTGAGCCATCAGGGGCCATGAAATGTTTGCAACTGTTAACAACACTGCAGCCCCTGTCTATATTACTTAAAAAAAAAAAAAAAAAAGGGCTTTTTTCCCCAGGTTAGCGGCTTTAATTGCATCCCAGAATGGGACCCTCAAACTGAGGATCTGAGGGCGGGAGAAGATGTTTACTCTCAGGGGACCATGAAGAGGCTGATGACTCCTCTTTTGAGGGGTCAAATGTGGAAGGATCATCTTTACAATCTGAGATTGTGGGTGCAATTTCTTACTGAATTGGTCCGCTCCACATTTATGCTTCTTGTTTGGGTTCACTAAAGCCTCCTTAAGCTGACTTTCCCATCCATTCATTCCTGGAAAGACTTATGTATTCTGAGTGGGATCACCCAGATAAGCATTTTTTTCCCTCCTAAAAAGTGTTTCACACTTTATCCTATGGAGAAAAAAATTTACTAAAGGTGGGAGATACCAGCAATCGATGCTGCTATATCTTCTGAATAAAAGTTTGACTTGTCCAGCAGACAATGCTCAAATTCTTAGAGATCCAACGGATAAAAAGTTGGAATTCCTATTAAAAAAGAACATATTGTTTTTCTGGCAGGTTGTGCTGACAGTAATTGGTATATGTCAATCCTTGAGAGACCAGTTTTAATAGGTGCTCAAGGTTATCCCTGTTCAGCAGGCCCAGGATCTGGCAAGCTCCTAGTAGCTTTATGTTTGCAATAGACGCTATGAGAGATTCTATCTTCAGACCCTCATGCCTTTCGCTGGGCCGGTACATATGTATAGAATACTATGGTTGAAAAATTGGTCAGCCGAAGCGTCATGCAAAAAACTCCTGGCTAAGCTGCAGTTCTTAAGGGTCTGGCAGAAAGAGTGTCCTGATAGATGGATGGCTTCTTTAATAACTCTAGGGTACAAACTGGAGTTCCAAAAGTTCCCGTCTCCTCGTTTTCTCAGATCAGACGTTCCTAAAGATCCAGAGAAAAGAAGTCTCTCTTTCTAGCATTGGACCATCTTTTGTCAAAAAAAGGGTCATGATGGTCCCCATGAAAGAGCAGGGGTTGGGGTTTTATTCAAACCCTTTTTAACGGCAAAACCGAATGTAGATGTCAAACCCATTCCGGATCTCAAGAATCTAAACTGGTTCCTGAATATCCGCTCTTTTTCGCATGGAGTCAATCCAATCAGTTGTCTCCATCCTACAAGGAGGAGAACTTTTGAAGTCAATCGACATAAAGGGTGCATACCTCCATGGGCCTATTTCCCCGCTCACTAGAAATATTTACTTTTTAAGGTAGAAAATCTTCATTTTCAGTTTGTAGCTCTGCTTTTCGATCTAGCTACCTGGGATACCTAGGTTGGGTTTGCAACCTAGAGAAAGATCAGCGCCATAAAGGAACTGATTCAGTTGGTCAAGCAAAAAAGAATCCTTTGATTCAGCTTTGCATGAGGTTGTTGGGAAAGATGGTGGCTTCAATCGAGGCCGTTCCTTATGCTCAGTTTCATTCGAGGCTGCTGCAAAACAGTATCCTATTGGCTTGGAACAAGAAGGTCCAAGCTTTAGATTTCCCAATGTGTCTGGCTCCAAAGGTGGGCCGGAGCCTCAGTTTGTGGTTGATAACCAAAAATCCACAAAAGGGAAAATCCTTCCTACCAGTTACCTGGAAAGTGGTAACAACATACGCCAACCTTTTTTAGGTTGGGGAGCAGTCTTGGAAGAGGCAACTGTCCAAGAAAAGTGGTAAAGATCAGAAATGACCTTGCTCATTAACATTCTAGAGTTTCGGGCAGAGCGCTTGGCCCTGAGGGCCTGGACGTTTAGCTTACAGAGCTGTCCTGTCAGGATCCAATCCAACAATGCCACAGCAGTGGCCTATATCAATCACCAAGGGGGCACAAGAAGTTGTGCAGCCCAGAGAGAGGTGAATCATATCATATCTTGGGCAGAAAACAATATACCTTGCCTATCGGCAGTTTTTCATTCTAGGAATAGAAAATTGGCAGGCGGTCTATTTGAGTCACCAGCAGTTGTTCCCGGGAGAATGGTTCCTTCACCCCGATATCTTTCTGACAATAGGTTAAAGATGGGGGATCTCAGACGTAGACCTGTTTGCGTCCAGGTTCAACAAAGAGATTGACAACTTTGTGTTAAGAACAAAGGATCCACTAGCATGCGGAACAGGTGCCTTGGTGTTCCTGTGGAATCAGTTTTACTGATTTATGCATTCCCTCCTTTGTGCCTGCATCCGCGACTTCTTTGCAGGATCAGGCAGGAAGGGAAGTCGGTGATTCTTGTGGCCCAGGAGATCTTGGTATGCAGAGATCATAAGGATGGCGGTAGGGGTTCCATGGACCCTACCACCACGTCCAGACCTTCTCTCACAAGGTCCGGTATTCCATCTTACCTTTTAAACGCTAAATTTAATGGTTTGGCTATTTAATGGTTTGGCTACACATTCTGAAGAAGCGTGGGCTGTCAGGTTCAGTGGTATCTACCTTGGTTAATGCAAGGAAGCCGGCCTCTGTAATCCATATATTATGGAGTCTGGAAAGCATATGTTTCCTGGTATGAAACCAGGGGTTGGCACCCCAGGAAGTAGGTCATAAGTAAAATCCTTGACCTCCTACAGATGGGGTTAGAAATAAAGGTGGCCTTGAGTACTTCAAAGGACAGGTCTCGGCCTTATCGGTATTATTTAAATGACCACTTGCTTCACATTCTCTGGTTCATAGCTTTATTCAGGGGGTAACGCGGCTTAGTCCTCCGGTTAGGTCACCCCTGAACTCTTGGGACTTGAATTTAGTTCTAGCGGCATTACAAAAACAGCCTTTTGAGCCAATATGACATATTCCCTTGGTCCTTTTTGACAAGGAAACTGATTTTTCTGGTAACCATATCTTCTGCAAGAAGGGTATCAGAGTTGGCTGCTCTTTCTTGTAAAGAGCCATATTACTATTATTCAAGGATAAAGTAGTTTTGCATCCTCATCCTAACCTTTTACCGAAAGTAGTATCAGGTTTTTTCTAAACCCGGATATTGTTCTACCTTCATCTTTTTACAGGACCCTGTTCTATGGAAGAAAAATCACTACATTCTCTTGATGTGGTGAGAGCAGTCAAGGTCTACTTAAAGGCGACTGCTCAGATTCAGAAAATGGATGTTTTGATTCATGTTGCCTGAAGGTCCTAAAAGAGGACAGGCAGCATAGAAATCTACTATTTCTAAATGGATTCGACAAGGAATCGTTCAAGCTTATGGTTTAAAGGGGTAGGTTCCATCCTCTCAAATCAAAGGGCACTCCTCTAGGGCTGTTAGTGCTTCGTGGGCAGTGCATCACCAAGCCTTCATGGCTCAAATCTGCAAGGCCGCAACTTGGTCTTCAATCCATACATTTACTAGATTCTGTCAGGTGGATGTAAAAAAAAATGAGGATGTCACCTTTGGGCGCAGTGTACTGCAGGCAGCAGTATAAGTCCTCTGATCTCATGGTGCCCTACTTTTGTTGTGTCTCCCTCCCCTCAGTTTGCATTGCTATGGGACATTCCATATAGTAATTACTATAGCTCTGTGTCCCGTGGTGTACGATGAAAGAAAATAGGATTTTTATAACCGCTTACCTGTAAAATCCTTTTCTTTTGAAGTACATCACAGGACACAGAGGTCCCGCCCCTCTTTCTAGTATATACCTGTATTGCTTTGCTACAAAGCTCTACTCCTGGTATAGGAGGGGTTATATAGGGAGGCAACTTCCTGTTTAGGGCGTGCCAGTGTCCAGCACCTGAAGGTGGCCTATAACCCACATAGTAATTACTATGGCTCTGTGTCCCGTGCTCCAGACAAGTATGTAATGTAGTCGGCTAAAATGCGAGATCTACTGAAGTCAAGTGCCAAAATGGCCGCAGTGCAGCCCTGTTCATGCACAGTAAGCCCATGCTATTTATAATGGCAGGACTACCCAGAGCTGTCTGCAGTGGTGCCTGAGCTATATCCTCAGTCCCTTTCTTGGTTTCAAAAGTGAGACATCAGGAGTCTGTTTAGACCCCTGATATTTCACAAGAGCCCCCAAACAGTTTTAAAAAAATAGGCAATTCACATGTGCTTTCCTAATCCGACCAGATGTGCTACCGGCGCAAAACTAAAAATTTACTAGTTTGCTGCAATCACGTAAGCCTACACAAAAATGGTAGAGTATCAATATAATATAAAAGTTGATTGCGCTAACTTCTGTGTATGATACCACTGTTGAAATATGCAAAAATAGGATATCTATCCTATGTAGCGTGCTTTTCTGTGTCAATTAATATTGTGTCAAAAATATACTGTCCACATAGTGTTACAAAATAATATTCCAAAAAACTACCAAAAAACTGTTTAAAGTGCTAAAAAAATAAAATATGACAAAATATTAAAAAATGTGCAATGTGCCAATATTACTTAGTGACCATCACATATCACCATGCATATATACTACATGCTGCAAAAAATGTCCTCAACATATGCATAAACACTACAGCCCACTAGATGTCCTCAGTGGGTGATTACTTCTGTGCAATGATGTTAGGTGCTACCAAAAGCTATTTCAAGTGCTAGTGTTACAAAATATCAAAAAAATATTAATACTAAGAAATGTGCCAATATTACTAACAAAATATCACATATCAACATGCATATGTACTTCATAGTGCAAAAAAATAAATAAATGTCCTTGACATAAGCAAAAACACCACAGTACACTGGATGTCTTCAGTGAGTGATCACTTCTGTGCAATGAAGTTCCTTTTCAGTATATTGTGCTCCTAATTCACCACTTGCCTTTGGTTCATTAAGGATAACCAATCCGTATGTGAGGGGTCCAATAGCAGCCTTTCCAAGCAATGTATTAGTATCTCTTACTCTGTTCAGTGCTCATAAAGACATATGGATATAGCCATCATTGTATAGTATGTAATTTCATTTTATTAAAAAAGTTAAAAATGTGGTTAAACTCACATGTTATGGTGCCCTTGAGCCGGCACCAAGCAAATCCAGCAGTGTATATGGAGAGCGGTGTCTCAGTTTGTTTCCCCTCTGTCACTGTGTCTCCTCACAGCGGCATGCGTTCCAGGCCTCACTCTCGTTCAACCGGAAGTGATGAGAACGTTATCAGCAGCCTCTACGCATTTCGCAATGTAATTTGTGTCATCAGGAAGCTGCTGAGTCTATGCCTCTGAAGAGCAGTCAGTATTTGGATCACTTTCCAGAGAGCATTTGACAGGCGGTGAGGAGGTACATTGCCTCCTCATCGCCTGCTTCAACCCTGCACTAGCATGCCGCAACCATGTGCTTTGAACATGGTTGCAGGGCGATTTCAGAGCAGAGCTATTTACTTGAATGAGTCTTGATCAATGGGGGATATATTTTCTGCTATGGCTGTGAAGCATAATATCGCAGCCGTGGAATGTGTACACCCCTAGCCAATGCCTCTGTTGCCAAAGGGGGGTAGCAGTTCGTGCGTAGTAAAAGCGCATCTAAACCATGTAGTTTTACCTCCCCCAACCTCATATGGGCATAAGCCCTAAGAACTCATTCACACAGTTACTCAGGCCGTGTAAACTGATGGATTGTTCATGTGGCATGAGCTGCCTGTTAGTTTAAGGGGTCATAGTGGCTGTAAGAACACAGGTCCTAATTTGAGTTGTGCAGGGGTGAGTGGCCCAGAATCCACATGGACTGTGTACAGGGCCATACACCTGTGCCCACACGCCTGTCAAATTATGACCTATTAGCCATGTTTGTACAGCTGCTGCACCCCCATAGCGTAACAAATGCTGACTGCACATTGCGCAGATACATCGTGAATAAAAGGTGCCAATGCCTGAGCTTCCATCCTTGGGTGAGTGAGTCTACCATCCACTATTTGTGACTGAAGTCCCCCCCATTTCTCCTGCCACCAAGCAAATGAATACACCAAGGGATGGAGGGCTCAAATGTAAGGAGCGCTTTGGGAACCCTGATTAATGGGGGAATGCTGGGGAAGCGTGCAATAAACGCATTTGCGGTGTGGTTATCTGCAAAAACGGGGTTAAAACAGGTGGTGAGGAGGCGTTTCATCCCCTGAACTCTGCACATAACACACTCCTGGTATTTATTGTCCCTTTAAGATTGTTATGTTAGTGCAATTTGGCTACACCCACTGTTCAATGCAGTTCGGTGGTGGTGGGGGTGTGTGTGTGGTTGAGTCTCTGAGAAAAAAAAGATACATTTATATAATTAACCATCTTAGTACCACACCATAGCCAAAAAACAGCCATCCATGGACCTCTCTCACGTGCCCCCTGGAGCATGCTCTATGACCACTGTGTCCTTCAGACACAGCTGATCACAGATCGAGGAAAAGGGCCAATCACATCTGCCATTTACCATGTGATCAGCTGTGTCCAATCACAGCTGATCACATGTAAACAAATTTGCTGGTTATCGCTGTGACAGACCTAGCCGTGACAGAGACTTTTGGAGAGGACTGAATGCTAGCCTCTTGCCTTGTGATTATGGGCCCTGGCATTTGGGGGAATGGTGCTCTTTGTGAGCTGTATGCCTGGGGACCCCTGAGGTGGTGTTACTTTGGATTCAGGTCCATGTCCCCCAAGACACACAGACTCTGGGAACCTTGTATATGCCATATTAGAAATAGTGGCTGATTCATAATACTGGGACAAATACTGTTAGGAGTTGCTGATGTCAACTCCAGCCACCTGTCTATCTGTTGTCTGCTATAATGTAAATTAGTCTAGTATGGCTTGTCACAGCTTCTAAGAGTCTTTCACCCATCGTTGTTTGTGCTAATTAACCCTGCAATTGTATGAAGGAGTTCCGTGTTGAGATGTATGATAATGTGAATTGTAGTTAGGGAGTCACATCAGCTGCTTTAAGGGATTAGTTAATATGCTCATGTTAATTTATGTTTCTGGTTACAGGTGTATTGTTAGAGTAATATGAGCAGGAGGTAGGAACCTCCTCTCTAACTGTATATAAGACTTGCATTCTTGTTCTAATAAACTGTCTGATGTTTTACCCTACTTTGAGCTACGACTAGTGAATGGGAAAGCTAAGGGGTCTTGGATTGTGTGGTACCGGACAGAGAAGCGATACGGCGGACAGACTAATCTTGAGTACGGGGGGGTCCGTCACAATCGGCATTCCTTTTCTCACGTCACTGTGTGAGGAAAGGAGAGCTGATAACCGGCATCAGTGTCCTCATTATCAGTGCAGTCCCATCAGTGAAGAAGATACATTTTCGGTCTTTTTTTGTTTGTTTATCAAAGAATAAAAAAAAACAGTGATGAATAAATACCATCAAAAGAAAGCTCAATATGTCTTAAATTTTTTATTTTTATTTAATATGGGTACAGCGTTGCATGTACGCAGCAATTGTCATTCAAGTTGCGACAGCTCTAAAAGCTGAAAATTGGCCTGGGCAGGAAGGGGGTGAAAGTACCCGGTATTGAAGTGGTTAAACAAAAAACAATCCACACAGTCAATCACCTATTTAATGTGGGTTGCAAGCAATGCAGAAAACATGATTTCACACCACCTAGGAAATAGTGTAATGAATGAAATAGTGTAGCACTACCCATACAAATAAATCATGTGCTCAAATCAAAATTACTATGACAAAACACATACATGTGACTTTTAGAAATCTTTAATTAGTCAGACTCTCCCCATATGAGGTAGATGTTTGTCTTACAGATACAACCAGCCCTTTAATGGCAACTGTACTGATTTTGAGGTTGACATCTCTGATATGGTGGAAAGTTAATCCGTTTCAAGGCAAAATTCACAGGGCTCTCTTTGCCATTCTGAAGTTTCCCTCCAACCACTTTGCATATTATTTTATATATACTGTGATTCTGTACTTGCCAGATATGCTGCAGAAATCTCCCTCCACTGAGTCTGTCTGCAACCATTTTAACTGTGGGCAGTTGAGGCTGCTGCCTGTTCACTTTCTGGATTTACACAGACACACACACACCTCCAGCTCTGCAGCTCTCATTGGCCCTCTTATGACTCATCCCCCGCCCTTCCTGGCAAACTCTCACAAGAGTGAGAGAGAGCTGTGCATGATGTCATAAGCCTAGGCTTTTTACCAGACAAGAAACAGGAAGTGGGCTGTATAAGGTATTTACTGGCAGAAAAAGAATGTTTTACTATCCAAAATTAAAACAACAAGGGCAGAAGATTTAATAGATGGAAAGATGAAAAAAATGACTGAAGTTCAGCTTGAAGTCATTGTTTATTGGCCTCAATATAATTGGTTTAAATACTGTCATCTTGTGGTCATTTTGATTATTGCATATTTTTCTGTGTTCCCTCCCATTTTATGATCTATTTCCCTTTTCTTTACATTGTCTTTATGGCATAAAAATGTCCGCTTGTTTCATGACCACATGCTAATCTGCTCGCATGGGGGAACACGTTACCATGTTTTGACCTGCAAATACTATATTTTCAATCATCTGCCACATCCTGTTGTCTGCTATAATCTGCTACATTCAAAAAAGATCTTCGTGGATGAGAAAAGGTATTTGGTCAGTTCATCCATCTGATAAAGACTGTCTGCAGTGATTGTATCTGCTTATACAGGTTAGGCATAGAGATATAGGTCTCAGCAAGGGATAAGTCACTAATACAACAGTCGGAGTCGGAATAGTTCTAGATAGCTCTAGTGTTTTTAATGATTCAAATATAAAATGGTTAATTATAAGAAAAACAATATATTTATGAATCATTTTATTCTGGGCAATGGATCCAAAAATCAAATTGCCACAAACATTTATGGTCTTAAACCCTACTATCATTAAATTTAGACTTTAAAAAATATAGAATAGTGGTGTACAGATTATATTTCTACAGAATAAATGAAAATGACTGAAAACAAAAGTGGAAATGTTATGTAGAAGAGCAGAGAACCACTGAGCCATCAGCTGACAATCTTCTTCCATTAATGATTTTCCTTTTGCTGAGGAGAATTCTGTCTCAGCTGTTCCAGGTAAATCTGCATCCGACACTGAGGCAATTCTGGAGACCTAAATAAGACGAGAAGGATAGAAGTTACATACATTCTCAGATTTTCTTTACAAGTTGCTATGATTTTTTTTTTTTTTACAGCACAAGAAGGTGTCAATATATATAACGAAAGTGACACTAAACTCTGGTTTGAAAACTTCTATTTAAGTATGTATTGTTAACTAAAAAAATCCCCTTCTATTGCTCTCAGACAAATCTCTAAACCTCCAAATCTCTAAATTCCTTTTTCTTGCTGTTATTATCTAACTTCCTAATAGAGGGTGGCTACTGTAATGTGCATAGAGCAATGCACATGACTGCAACTAACGTGCGCTGCTCTTTCCAAATTAATGGAAGTGAGGGAGGAAAGGAAAGGCTCGAGAGCTCATAAAGGACGAAGAGGATGTGTATGGGTTATTTTTGGCTCTGTATGCCACCAGAATAGAATTAAAACAAAACAATCCAAATGAATTTGAAGTGCAGACTTTCAGCTTTAATTGAACATTAAATATCAAGTACAACATTTTAGTAAATGCAACCATTTTTATACACAGTCCCCCCATTTTTAGGGGCTCAAATGTAATTGGACAAATTAATATAAATCATAAATAAAATGTTTATTTTTAATATTTTTGTTGAGAATCCTTTACTGGCAATGACTGCCTGAAGTCTGGAACCCATGGACATTACCAAAGACTGGGTTTCCTCCTTTCTGATGCTTTGCCGGGCTCTAACTGTAGCTGTCTTCAGTTGTTCTTTGTTTGTGGGTCTTTTTGCCTTTAGTGTTGCATTCAGAAAGTGAAATGCATGCTCAATTGGGTTGAGATCAGGTGATTGACTCGGCCATAGCAGAATAATCCACTTCTTTAACCTCAAAAGCTCCTGGATTGCTTTTGCAGTGTGTTTTTGATCATTGTCCATCTGTACTGTGAAGCGCCAATCAACTTTGTTGCATTCGGCTGAATCTGGGCTGACAGTATATCTCCAAACACTGCAGAATTCATCCCGCTGCTTCTGTCTTCTGTCACATCATCAATAAACCCCAATGACCCAGTGCCACTAGAAGCCATGCATGCCCATGCCATCACACTGCCTCCACCATGTTTAACAGATGACGTTGTGTGCTTTGGATCATGAGCTGTTCCAAGCCTTCTCCACACGTTTTTCTTCCCGTCATTCTGGTACAGAATAATCTTAGTTTTATCTGTCCAAAGAATGCTTTTCCAGAACTGATGTGGCTTTTTTTTTAGTATTTTTTTGGCTAAGTCTAATCTGGCTTTTCTATACTTCAGGCTTATGAATGGTTTGCACCTTGTGGTGAACCCTCTGTATTTGCTCTTGTGAAGTCTTCTCTTGATTGTAGACTTTGACAATGATACGCCCACCTCCTGGAGAGTGTCCTTCATTTGTCTGGATGTTGTGAATTTTCTTTACCATTTTCTTTGCGATCATCCACCTCTGTTGTCTTCCATGGACGTCCAGGCCTTTTTATGTTGCTGAGCTCACCAGGGCGTTCTTTTCTCAGAATGTACCAAACTGTTGATTTGGCCACTCCTAATGTTGCTGCTCTCTCTCTAATGGATTTCATTTTTGAAGTCTTACAATGGCCTGTTTCACTTGCATGGACAGCATGGACAACTTGAACCCATGATGTAGGTTCACAGCAATAGATTCCAAGTGCAAATACCACACTTGGAATCAACTCTAGAGCTTTTACCTGCTTAATTGTTGAATGAATAACAAAAGAGTAGCCAACACCTGGCCATTAAACAGCTTTTCATTAAATTGTCCAGTTACTTTTGGTCCTTTGAAAAAGAGGGGTAGCTATTCTTAAGAGCTGTAATTCCTAAACCCGTCCTCCGATTTGGATGTACATACCCTCAAATTAAACCCGAGAGTATGCACTTTCAGCCCATATCCATTATATAACTATAGCTGGAATATGTTTTGGTAAATACCTGAAAAAAAATTTAACATTTTGCCTGTGTCCAAATATATATGGACCTAACTGTATATACTGGAATTTGTATTTATTCATTTATTGTTATACTATTTTATGGCAGTGATCAGTGACTTATGCCTAGTACACATGGCCTGAATGTCAGGAGACATTGTCCGGTTCAATAAAACCGACCAACATTCGGCTCGTGTATGTAAGCTGGTCCGACAGAACCCGGCATGCTAGAAAACCAGCACCCGACTGACTCCCGATCAGCGCTCTCAGCCATGGTTGAGAGCGCCGACCAGAGTATTCTAGCAGAGAACGCAACAATTCAGTGGGGGAGATCGCTGTACCAATGTTGTGATAATCAGTCTGACAGGAGCTGTCAGTTTACTTTTAATCAACCCAGTGGGTTGAACTAAAAAAACCTATTAGTGTGTACCAAGCTTTATAGTGGGACTGCGATAGTGCAATCCGACACTAACTGACACTGGGTGACAACTGACTAACATCACCAGTGACACTAACACAGTGATCAGTAATTATACTATACTGTCACTGTATTAATGACACTGGCTGGGAAGTGGTTACCATCTCTGGGTTATTCCTTCTCCCTGCTTTGCATAGTACTTCGCTGTGTCTATAGGAGCCTGAAGAGGTTGAACTAGAATGGTTTAAAGTGATTGTAAACCCTCACCTTGTAAGACAACCCATTCAGTTTAAAATATAAATGAAAGGCAAAACATTTGTGTATAGATATATATATATATCTATATATATATATCTATATATATATAGATATATATATATAGATATATATATATATCTATATATATATATATCTATATATATATATATATAAAAAAAATATATATAAATACCTTTTTATCCCTTTTTTGTAAGTGATCACATTTCCCACGAAGATAGCAATACAAAGAGAACAGAAAACTTTTTCGTACAAGTACATAGTACAGCAGGCATATATAAGGAATATGAAATGTTGGGTTTACATACTCATTAAGAAAAGAAACATGTAAATGCATAAAAATGAGGGTGGGAATGGTCCCTGTGGACCTATGAAAATTCAAATATCATTGTAAGGTGTGGGTATAGGATTTTGTATACAGGATTATATATAAAAAAAAATGTTCTCTTCTATTGGTTGAACTGGATGGTCTTTTTCCAACCAGACTTGACTATGTAACTATGTAAGTTAAAAAAACAAAGTCCTTTTTCTTGCTAAGATTCAATTACGATAGCAAGTCAGCATATGGTGAAGATGGCCAAAAGGAACCAAAGAGTCCTCCTTAAAGTGGTTGTAAATCCATTACAACCACTTTAACCTACAGGTAAGCCTAGATTAAGGCTTACCTGTAGGTGCAAGAAATATCTCCCAAAGCGAAAAAGTTTAGGAGATATTTGGAGGAATAGCAGTACCGATGTCTACTGTGCATGCGCCGTAGACATCGGGCGCAGGCGCACTGATCGTGCCATTTAACGGCGATCATGCCGTTAGTGGCGGCACCAGCAAGCATACACGGGATTGACGTCATTGCGGCTTTGGCCAGCCACAGCGCCGGAGCCGCAATACACGGAAGTTACTCCGGGATAGATGGCGTCGGAGGAGGCGAACGAGGGCTGATGCCGGGGGCTTCAATCTCAGGTAAGTAATTCATAATGAGCTAGTATGCTATGCATACTAGCTCATTATGCCTTTGCCTTGCAGGATGTATTTTTTTTCTTTTTTTTCTAAGAGGCTTTACTTCCTCTTTAAGGCCCCTTTCACACGGGCTTTCCGATCAAGTCCGCCTGTCAGTTTTTGTTCCACGCATCTCTATGAAGTGGTGGATGTCAGCGGTGACATGTCCATTGACATCCACCGCTATCCGATCCTGTCCGTAAAATCCAGATGGATGGAAACACTATTTTCCATCCATCTGGAGAATTGGATCGGATGAAAACGGACAGGTAGTCCGTTTTCATCCGATCTCCATAGAGGACAGCGGGGCTTTGACAGGTCCATCTCTGCATAGTGAGCGGAGACGGACCTGTCATCCACCTGCTCAGCGGGGATCAGCAGAACGATCCCTGCTAAGCAAAGCAGAGTCCGTATACGGACAAGCCCGTGTGAAAGGGGCCTAACTCAGCAATCAGAAAAACTGATGTTCCCTCTGATTGGAGAGCACTGGTTCTGACTCAGCAGAGGGTGGGTCAGACTTCTTCAAAGAGTTCCCTGCTTCCCCATGTAAACAAGGGTCGCACACTGCAGCATGCTGGTGTAGCACCCTCTAGTGTGCACCTAGTGTAGGAAAATGTATTTTGTGACTCATGGTAGTTGTATGAGTCTGTTAATTGGGTCAGGGTTCAGATCGCTGGAAACCTCTAGAAGCTAGTGGGTGGAGGTAAAGAGGCTGGGTCTCAATGTGGATGGGAATTTGGACCAATACCCAGGCAAGAGGCTTGGCAGGGTAGCTGAACCAGCCCATAAATATGGTGGAGCTTAAACAGCAGGGGAGTCAGGTGGAAGATGGAGTCATGAGGTTGCTGTCATGTGGCCTGGGAGGGGAACCCTGGGTCTGGGGGCTCTGTCATCATGCAGGAGCTGAGGAAAGGAAGGAGAGGACTCCTAAGAGAGCAATCTCCAGTACCTTTGGACATCCAGGCTGCCATGGGAAGATCTGATCAGTTGGAGGCCTGAACAGGAGTCTTTCCCAGAGCAGTGGGGAGCAAAGGATAGTGTGAGTACCTCAGCACACCCAGGGGCATAAAAGGGGAAAGACTGCCAGATGTAGCGTACTTTCCAAGGACAGCGTTGTGCTGAGTTCTGATTCCTTATCCTGGGGAGTTCTTCGGAGGGGCTTGGTGGGGTGATGGTCAAGCAGCCAGGCGGGCCGGTGGTCAAGGCAGCTGGGTGGGCTGGTAGTAACTATCTGCAAGCGTCAGAACTCTGTGAAGTTCTACAGAGGAAACAAGATACTTCTGCATACAGTTTGCAACTTTGTGCTATTTCACTAAAGGGGACTGAGAGCTCATGGTTCCTAAAGGATCTTGTCACTGATCCATAGAGATTGTGTTTATATTGTAAGGAGTACAGTCCAGGATCTTCTCTTTTGTACATAGAGAGAACTTCATTTTTGAGGTATACCAGTACCAGAAAATAACACTGTGCCAAAAACATTTAACATTTCCAACATGTCTGCACAGTGTCACCAGAATACCAGCCTGTACTCACTGTCACTTGCCACCTTGCCCACCTAGGTGATTGATAGCTATTTTGGTAGCATGACGGAGCAACTAAAGATCTCCTGTGTAGCTCTAGCCTAGCTGAACACTGGGCATTTCAGGTAGAGTTTGTCATGGTGGAGCATAAGTGATTAGTGCTATGTCAGTGTGTCCTGCTTAGAATAGAACAGTCCATTTTGGTGCTGGTAGTGTCTGGCCTGGAAATGATAGAAGGCAATACCTATGAAACTAATGAATTCTGTTATAATACCTGTAGGTCTCCTTGTGCACAGTGCAGAAGTCTCTGTCTCCAGTCAGCTCCAGGTTATCCTTTGCAGGTTTGCAATTCTTCACCAGCTCACCCTTTTTAGGTATGAATGTAGTGCCAGTTGTAGTTTCACTGTCAAGCTTCACCTGTGAATTTTAGCAGATTAGTATGTTGTCTTACATGGAAATTTCATTTTAAAAGTACATCTGTCAAGAAGGATATTTGTGAGCTGCTGTTACTGAACTCCTTTAAAAATCTGTTGACTTAGGGCTCTTTTACATTTGCCAAGCAATCTGTGGTGGATCATTTTTTAGAGAGCATTTGACAGGCAGTGATGATGCGCAGTGTTGCCTTTTCGCTGACCGTTTTAATACCTAAAAACCTGCCCACCAAACATGATGGGGAAGGGGATAATTTTTTCCCCTCCGCATGGCAAAGCATTGTGGCTGCAGCATGTGTACACCACTGCCCGCTGCCTTTGTACTTTAAGAGGGAGTGGTTGGGGTGGTAAAAATGCAGATCACCCCCCCCAAGTAATATTTCATACATGGTTACATTAGTCCAGCTTAGACCAATGTAACTATGTACAGTTTATCAGTATATACCATACCTGGCCGATGCCCCTGGAAGCTGCAAATCACTGAAGTAGTTCTGTGCTGAGTGGCTGGCCTGATACATTGTGAATACAGGAGGCTGGGTGCAATTTCTGAATGAATGCAAAAAGTGTTCTCTGATTGGACGAGGTAGAGATGCAGGGTAGTATTGTCCACCTCAACCAATTTATTTCCTGTTTTTGGTATAATATAAAAGATGAGGTTGCACCCGCATTGAGTATATAGATACCCAATATGTCAAAATGTGCACACTCCCGTGAAAGGTGACAAGCTTCAGTACCCAAAATTATTCATGGCCAATGCTTTACAATGCTTACAGGTCATTAATTTTGAATTAAGGGTGAATAATGGCCCAATAATTATTCCCCGTTTCGTGCATGTGCGCGATATATATGTGTGCAGTTGTTGTTTTCATACATAGCAGCACCCAATACATGCATTTATGTATGTATAGATGTATGTGTGTATGGGGTGGGGGGTGCTTTCAATTTTTGTTTAATTTTTTTGTATGTCATGATCATTTTGTTAAACTTTTTTTAAATCATTTTATTAATATCAAATACATTAATTTTTTATATTGTTTGTG
This sequence comes from Aquarana catesbeiana, assembly GCF_042186555.1. Lineage (NCBI taxonomy): Eukaryota > Metazoa > Chordata > Amphibia > Anura > Ranidae > Aquarana > Aquarana catesbeiana. Next base: position 90,607,386 of record NC_133333.1, read on the forward strand.
ATCTAGAAGCAACAGGAAATTCGGAGAAAATAATTTCAAAGCATGGAAAATCCTTTCTTAGACAGTTAGAACAGGTGTTCCCCTTCATTTGGTTCCGACGACAAAAAAAATATATATATATAAATAAAAGTAAAAATATACTCTAAATCAGGATATGTTTAGATCTTATGAATTGATTGGCTGTATTCTTATTTTTACATGTAACAGTTTTTTTACTATACCAGAGGTCTTAGTGAAACACCATCCATGGGATCTCCATATCGTTGTCGTGGCTGAACACCCCAATCTTTGAACACACTTCTGCTGTGAGTAGTGCCGTCAAATTTTCCATTAAGAGGCCGAAGTACTGATCGTGGACGTCTCACCGGCTCCCTGGATTGTGGCTCTGGAGGCAGGAAAGCAAGCTTTGAAAATGATAAAAAAAAAATAATCTAAGTGGAATAGATGCAGGAAAGACTAGAGGTATTCATCTTTTTTTTTTATTTACGTGGGGACCGAAGCATGGGCAGTGGTTCTTACATTAAATTAACCTTTTATTTTAGTGTTAATTTTTTCATCTCCATTTGTTTACATATAATTTGGCTCGATTAACAAAAGTTCATCCAGCAGTGATCCCCACAGGTAATCACTGGCTGTATGAACACACACCACAACCTGCCATTGAGGTGTACAGGCTCAGCAGCCGCTCACCGTTGTCACAAACCGGAGCAGGAATCTGCAGATTCCTGTTGCTGCCATTCACACTGTGGCAAAACACCCATGCGAATGTAGCCTAAGTATCTGAATTTGTCTTTATATAGGAAGCCTGTAAGTCTCTGCACAACAAAACTCAGGTAGAGGGAAGACCATCCATGACCAAGAGCCAATCAACCTTCAACATTACACATGTGCTGTGTATATAGAGTAATGATGACTTGTGCTTTTGCTCCTTCATGTGCAATCATCAATAAATACAAAAATGTGCAATTGTGCAATCATCAGGCAGTTGACATGTTCTTTACTAAGCTATGCTGATGCTGTAGTGAAGGTCCTAGCCACTACCACCATTACGACACACGCGGGCACTATGGGGCCCGCAGCCAAGTGGGGACTGGTGAGGACAGGCGGCTCTGCGGGTAAGAGCGTGGGCGGCTCGGAGGGCTGTCAGGTGGCTCAGTTGGTAAGACAGCTGGGCGGTTCATGGGTGAGCGGGCTGGCCAATCAGGGAGCAGGCAGGTGGGGGAGAATAAAGATGACATCATCTCTCACCGCCCGGCGCCCGCCCAACATCCCTGCAGTGCAGTTCCCCCCTCACTGTGCAGGCAGCCGCGGTAAGCAGAGAGATGACATTATCTCTCTGCTGCCTGACTGATAATCTGCTGCCTGACTCTGGGACACAGCAGGAAAGTGACACAGCAAGTGACAATCCGTAACGCGTGGCAGGCAACGTGGCAAGTGACAATCCGTGACGTGGCAAGTGACAATCCGTGACGTGGCAAGTGACAATCCGTAACATGTTGCAGGTGACCTGGCAAGTGACAATCCGGGACGTGGCAAGTGACAATCCGTAATGTGTGGCAAGTGACAATCCGGGATGTAGCAAGTGACAATCCGTAATGTGTGGCAGGTAACGTGGCAAGTGACAATTGTGGCAAATGACAATCCGTAATGTGTGGCAAGTGACAAGCCGTAATGTGTGGCAAGTGACAATCCGGGATGTGGCAAGTGACAATCCGTAATGTGTGGCAAGTGACAATCTGGGACGTGGCAAGAGACAATCCGTAATGTGTGGCAAGTTACAATTTGGGACGTGGTAAGTGACAATCCGTAATGTGTGGCAAGTGACAATCCGGGACGTGGCAAGTGACAATCTGTAATGTGTGGCAAGTGACAATCCGGGACGTGGCAAGTGACAATGCGGGAAGTGGCAAGTGACAATCCGTAATGTGTGCCAGGCGACGTGGCAAGTGACAATCCGTAATGTGTGGCAAGTGACAATTGTGGCAAGTGACAATCTGGGACGTGGCAAGTGACAATCTGTAATGTGTGGCAAGTGACAATCCGGGACGTGGCAAGTGACAATCCGTAATGTGTGGCAAGTGACAATCCGGGACATGGCAAGTGACAATCCGTAATGTGTGGCAAGTGACAATCCGGGACGTGGCAAGTGACAATGCGGGATGTGGCAAGTGACAATCCGTAATGTGTGCCAGGTGACGTGGCAAGTGACAGTCCGTAATGTGTGGCAAGTGACAATCTGGGACGTGGCAAGACAATCCGTAATGTGTGGCAGGTGATGTGGCAAGTGACAATCTGGGACGTGGCAAGTGACAATCCATAATGTGTGGCAGGTGACGTGTCAAGTGACAATCTGGGACGTGGCAAGTGGACAATCGGCAACATGTGGCAGGTGATGTGGCAGGTGACATTCCGCAACGTGTGACAATCTGGATCTGGTGGCAGGCGACATGGCAAGTGGCTGCATACAGTATACTGCATACTTTGTTGCTCAAAATTAATATAAGCTCTTGCCTGGGTACTGTGCCACTTGGGTGTGGTAATCTGTTGTTCATTGGCATTAGTTCATTTTTTTTGGGGGGCCCATACTAAATTTTGCTATGGGGCCCTGTGATTTCTAGTTACGCCCCTGTGCACACACACACACATATAACCAGCTAAAGAAGCTGAGGGTAAAGGTGATGGACTGGCCAAGCATGTCTCCTGTAGGAAAAAAAAAGAAGGGGAAATTGGGACTTTAAATGAACTATATGACAGCAAGTACATCCTGATGTTGGGGTTCTTTATTTCATTATGTTTATGCTTTTGCAGATACTTATTGCCTTCTTATACTCCCATTCTAGGAATATCACGTGCATGCTCCTGACGAATGGCGCACTGCCACGAAACGCGTAGAGCTTTTTGGTGCCATGTCCTTGCCCATGTATATCTTGATCATTAAGTTATCCTTTTACCCACACTTGTACAGCTTCAGTGAAGCCATAGGTCCTGCAGGCAGTACCTTGAATTTTTACATTGATATTATCCAATTGTCTATGGTGAACTACGGAATTTTATTATTTTTTACTCTACCATGAGATAAGAATGATACTATGTTCATTATTATGTTTATCAATTTTATTATTGCTACCAGTGGCTACATCATAAGATATTTTGCCAGCAATAATTGTATTGTCATTATCATGCATGTCAACTATTTTATTCTAGTATGGTTTGCTGTATTCTATCATACTAATAAAGATTTGTTGCTCGCCGAATACTCTTTTGCTGCCATATAGTTCATTTTAAGTCCCAATTTCCCCCCCCCTTTTTTTTGTTTTTCCTTAGATATTAATGGGATGGAAATATATGACCTTACCAGGCCATAATTTCATTTAAAGTCCCTAGTGATGGAAACACACAGCCTTACCAGGCAGTGGATTCCTAAAAGTCCCTACCACATAACTCCTTCCTTAAGTCAACATAATACAGGGATGGAACTATATGGCATTGCTCCACCTTAATATTCCTTTTACAATTCCTGCAACTTATGAACTAATGTCCAGCTTCCCCTGTTTGTATTGTTCTAAACCTTATATTAATACTATCCTTGGTTTACTGCCCCTTACATCCCTTATTAATTTATGGACATAATCCTTACAGTTTTTCTTCCCCAGGTGACTGGAATTGTTCTAGTGTCCTCTGGCTCTGTCTCTCTCCCGGGAGCCGTGACATGCTTTGCGGGCCTCCGCCCACCCCCGCCTCCTTGAGTCCTGGTCTGGGTGGATGCGCTGTAACTGCGCGTCAGCGCCACGCACTCCACGCACTCCACGCCATATGTGCGGCGCCTATGACGCCTTCACGGTTATGGCTCGCTGGGTTCCACACTCGTGGGCGAATGGGAGAGACGCCTGTTCCGACTGACGGCACCAGGTTTCCACCCCCTGCCTCACGGCGTGACGCTGGTGGGCTTTGCAGCGGTTGCTTTATATAGGCGCCTCCAGGGGCGGCTGTGTCACTCGAGGCTCTCTGTACACTAACTGCACATAATGCGGATCACCCTTCCGTATGTTCCGATCCCTCTTCTCCCTGAGGTAATACACACCACCCCTCCTTCTTCTCTGTTAATTTGGTGCACTTACCCTCACCCCCGTGGTATTTTGAGTTTCACTCCTTCCTGCCTCTCATCTGTTGGTCACTATTTTCTACTGGCAATGGGTGGTTGCCAGTTCTTATTCCAGCACTTATCTTCACTCGCCAGCACTCGCTCTCTGTCTCCAGCCTCACTCCTTCCTACCATCGTCACTTGGTTTGTCAATCATTTTTTCACTTTAACCCAGAAATACCTCGTGGTTCCATGCCCACCCTGGCTGGTTGCCTGTGTGTTTCGCCTCCGCTGAGATCCCCACCTCGGCTCCCAGTGAGAGATTGTTCCTGGGGGCCTGCGACACCCCATCACCATATCACATACCTATTGCAACCCCAACCAGTAAGTACATCCTGATGTTGGGGTTCTTTATTTCATTATGTTTATGCTTTTGCAGATACTTATTGCCTTCTTATACTCCCATTGTAGGAATATCACGTGCATGCTCCTGACGAGTGGCGCACTGCCACGAAACGCGTGGAGCTTTTTGGTGCCCTATCCTTGCCCATGTATATCTTGATCATCAAGTTATCCTTTTACCCACACTTGTACAGGTTCAGTGAAGCCATAGGTCCTGCAAGCAGTACCTTGAATTTTTACATCGATATCCAATTGTTTATGGTGAACTACGGAACTTTATTATTTTTTTTACTCTACCATGAGATAAGAATGATACTATGTTCATTATTATGTTTATCAATTTTATTATTGCTAACAGTGGCTACATCATAAGATATTTTCCCAGCTGGAGCGCAGTGCATTGCTGTATGATGATTGGCCAGAGCATGTACCATGACCTGCATGCTTTGGCCAATCACAGCGCCCTCAGCTAAGAGAGCCATAATTGGCCAAAAGCAGAGTGCCTTTTGCCAATCATGGCTCAGGGGGACTAAGTCCATGCCCCACACTATATAAGGCCGCCTGCACGTCGGACCCGTGTAGTGTGTCGTTGGCGTGGACGGAGAGAGAGTGTCATTTAGATTGAGCAGGCAGGCAGGTGATTCAGTTAGCTGCAGTGTATTTAATATATATATATATATATATATATATATATATATATATATATATATATATATATATACACACACATACAGATAGTCTCGTGTATGTATGTGTATATATATATATATATATATATATATATATATATATATATATATATATATATTCACTGCATACAGTTTAGCTATATCTCACTGCAGGCCATTCCTGGCATACTGTTTCTAATATACACTATACAGTGCTGTGCACCTATAGTGCAGTTGCTCATACTTTTCTGGTGGTCAATACCGTACACCCATAGTTGTTATTACACTTCTGTTGGTGTACACAGTACCGTGCACCCCTAATGCAGTTGCTACTACTTTCCTGGTGGTGTACATAATACATACAGTGCACCCATAGTTGTTATTAAACTTCTGTTGGTGTACTTGGTAGCGTGCACCCCTAGTGCAGTTGCTACTACTTTCCTGGTGGTGTACACAATACATACAGTGCACCCATAGTTGTTATTAAACTTCTGTTGGTCTACACAGTACCGTGCACTCCTAGTGCAGTTACTACTACTTTCCTGGTGGTGTACACAATACATACAGTGCACCCATAGTTGTTATTAAACTTCTGTTGGTGTACACAGTACCGTGCACCCGTAGTGCAGTTGCTAGTGCTACTACTTTTCTGGTGGTGTACACAGTACACACAATACATACAGTGCACCCATAGTTGTTATTACACTTCTGTTGGTGTACACAGTACTGTGCACCTCTAGTGCAGTTGCTACTACTTTCCTGGTGGTGTACACAGTACACAATACAGTGTAGTGTTTTTTTGCTAAACAAAATTTACAGCATGTCTGGAAGGCCACCAAGGAGAGGCAGATGCTCACAGGCCACTAAAAGAGGGCAAGCAGGCTCTGTGTCTACAGTCATTAGTGCTGGTCGTGGACACCTCAGCACGTGGCCGTGGGGCATGCTTGTCCTTTTTTCCTGCAGCTAGCCATGTTATTGAGCCACAACATGCAAAATAGTTGGTGGAATGGATAACAAAGCCCTCCTCATCCTCTGTCACCCAGGCTCAGAGTAGTTTGCCTGCCAATGCGGCTGCCAAAGCGGCCTATTCCATTGGCTCCATGTCAACAGTCACTCCTTTCCTAGCCCCACCATCATGCACTGAACTATTCGTCCACAGTGTCAGTACATGCTGCAGGAGGATGAGCAGCGATTTGAAGGCTCCGGTGATGGTACCCAGGTTGAGGAAGGGAGTAACGTCAGCCTAGAGAGAGGGGGTGCCCAAGAAGGTCAAGAAACTGGCAGTCATGTTCCCCCAGCTGCAGCTTACTGCCAAGTTTGCTCCAGTGAGGAGGAGAGAGGGGATGATGAGGTCACTGACTCAACTTGGGTGCCTGATAGAAAAGAGGAGGAGGAGGAGGCACATCTCCAATGAGGTAGGATGGCTGGGGGGCAGCTTAAGGGCAGCCACCCTATTGCATCACACCGCAGAAATAAGCAGGTGCAGGACGCTGCTGACTCCCCACATATTTTGAAAAGTTCTTTGGTGTGGGCCTTTTTTGACACGTGTGCAGCAGATCGCACCCTTGCTGTTTGCAACATATGTCTGAAGCGTATCAAGCGTGGCCAAAACAGCAGCCGCTTGGGCACCACATGCTTGACTGGACATATGACGACCTCCCATGCAGTCCGTTGGCAACAGCACTTAAAAGACCCACATCAAAGAACAAGGCAGACCTCTCCTTGCTCCTCATCAGCTGGGATCTCCAATCCTACTATACCTCTAGTCCTCTCAGAAACCTGCACTGAGAGGAATGAAGGTATAGCAATAGGTGTCCCAAGTACTTGCAGCCAATCTGCTATTAGTACACCTCCATCTGACTTTAGTAGGCAAATTTCCCTACCCCAGTTGCTAAACCGTCAAAAGAAATTCGGTCCCAGCCATCCACGTGCTCAGCATCTGAATGCCAGCTTGTCCAAATTGCTAGCACTGCAACTGCTGCCTTTTCAGCTGGTAGACTCTGCCCCCGTTCGTGAATTTGTGGAATGTGCAGTACCTCAGTGGCAGGTTCCCAAACGCCATTTCTTTTCACGGAAGGTCATTCTGGCTCTCTAACAGCATGTGGAAGGCAATGTCTTGGCCTCCTTGGACAGGGCGGTCAGCAGTAAGGTGCATATTACTGCTGACTCATGGTCCAGCAGGCATGGACAAGGACGTTACCTTTCTTTCACAGTGCACTGGGTAACTCTGCTGGCAGCTGGGAAGGATGCAGGACAGGGTTCAGTATTGTTGGAGCTTGTTCCGCCACCATGCCTCCAAAATGCTAGTGGTGATTCTGCCACAGCTCTCTCCTCCACCCCTCCTCTTCTTCTTCCTCTATGGCCTCTTCCTCTGCAGATTTCTCCTCTGAACCAGGGTGCTCCGTAGGCGTTCAAGAGGCTACGCAAGCACTAAGGCAAAAAGATGCCATGCGGTGCTTGAGTTGGTCTGCTTAGGGGACAGGAGCCACACTGGGGCAGATATTCTGTCAGCTCTGCAGGGGCAGGCTCAGAGGTGGTTGAAGCCACGCCAGCTTCAGCCAGGAATGGTTGTATGCGACAATGGCACCAACCTCCTCTCCGCCCTCTGACAGGGACACTTGACCCATGTTCCCTGTTTGGCTGACATCCTGAATTTGGTGGTGCAGCAATTCTTGAGCAGGTACCCAGGCTTACAGGATCTCCTGAGGCAGGCCAGGAAAGTCTGTTGTCATTTCCGCCGGTCATATAATGCCAGTTCTCGGTTGGCTGACATTCAAAGAGAATGCAACCTGCCCAAGAACCGCCTCATTTGTGACATGCCCACCAGGTGGAACTCAATATTGGCAATCCTGCAGCGGCTGCACACGCAGCAGAGGGCCATCAATGAGTACCTGTCTGTGTATGGCACCAGGACAGGGTCAGGTGAGCTTGGCTTTTTTTCGCCACGCCAGTGGCTACTGATCAAGGATGCATGCACTGTCCTGTCACCATTTGAGGAGGCCATGAGGATGGTGAGCAGTGACAGTGCATGCATCAGTGATACTGTCCCTCTTGTCTTCCTGTTGGAGCACATGCTTCATGGAATAATGGACAGGGCACTTGAGGCAGAACAGCGGGAGGAAGAGGAGGACTTCCTTACCTCTCAAGGCCCCCTTTATACAGATACTAGTATTCCTGCAGGCCCACCGATCACACAGGAAGAAGAAGAAGAGGAGGAGGAGGAGGATTGTGTCAGCATGGAGGTGGAGGATAACACTCAGCATCAGCAGCAGTATTCAAGGGATCGTTTTCAGTCCCCAGAAACCCATGGAGTTGTACGTGGCTGGGAGGAGGTGGTTAAGGATCATGTGATCCTTAGTGACCCGGAGGACTCAGGATCAAATGCCTCTACCAACCTACGCTGCATGGCCTCCCTGATCCTACAAAGCCTGCGAAAGGACCCTAGGATTCGTGGTATCAAGGAGAGGGATCATTACTGGCTGGCAACCCTTCTTGATCCACGTAACAAGGGTAAGGTTGCAGAACTTATCCAGCCTTTGCAGAGGGAGCAGAGGATGAAATGTCTTCGGGAGGCCTTGCGGAAAGGTTTGTGTAATGCTTTTCCAGAGCCTGGGAGGTTACAATTTCCTGGTGCTGGACAAACGTGTTGCTGAGGCTTCGTTCAGTCACAGAAAGAGCAGTGGAGAAGGTGGCCGGCTGACCGATGCCTTCAGGCAATTCTTCAGTCCTCAGCGCCCAGGTCTGATTGGTTCCAGCAACCATCGCCAGCGTCTGAATTACATGGTGCAGGAATATCTAGGGGCAAAATCAGACTTGGAGACCTTTCCACCAGAACATTCACTGGGTTACTGGGTCTTGAGGATGGACCACTGGCCAGAGCTTGCTCAATATGCAATTGAGCTACTGTCCTGTCCTGCATCCAGCGTTCTTTCAGCACATTCAGTGCTGCTGGAGGCTATGTAACCGATCACAGAGTGCGCCTGTCCACAGACTCTGTTGATTGGCTCACATTCATAAAAATCAATCAGTTTTGGATCACCAGCTACCAAGCACCTGATGCTGATGTAACCGAATGATTTTTCTATGGATGTGGGATCCCTTGAAGACTGCATATGCTGAGTGACTATCCTATTCCTCCTCAATTTTCATGATGATAGCTTCTAAGAATATTTTCGGTTCAGGGCACCAACACCACTACCTAAGACCCAATTTTTCTGCCCCTGTTTAACAGGGGCGCGTAATTACAATTTTTGATCAAATATTTAACAGCAGGGCTCGTTCCTGCGCTCAACAAGAGTATCTGTGAGGGGCTGCAGTGTTGTGGCACCACCACCACTGCCTAAGGCCCAGTTTTTTTGCCCCTGTTTAACACGGGTGCGTAATTAAAATTTTTGATCTAATATTTCACAGCAGGGCCTGTTCCTGCGCTCAACAAAAGTATCTGTGATGCTTTACAGTGTTGTGACACCACCACCACCGCCTAAGGCTCAATTTTTCTGCCCCGTTTAACAGGGGCACGTAATTACAATTTTTGATCTAATATTTCACAGCAGGGCCTGTTCCTGCGCTCAACAAAAGTATCTGTGATGCTTTACAGTGTTGTGACACCACCACCACCGCCTAAGGCTCAATTTTTCTGCCCCGTTTAACAGGGGCACGTAATTACAATTTTTGATCTAATATTTCACAGCAGGGCCTGTTCCTGCGCTCAACAAAAGTATCTGTGATGCTTTACAGTGTTGTGACACCACCACCACCGCCTAAGGCTCAATTTTTCTGCCCCGTTTAACAGGGGCACGTAATTACAATTTTTGATCTAATATTTCACAACAGGGCCTGTTCCTGCGCTCAACAAAAGCATCTGTGAGGCTTTACAGTGATGTGCCACCACCACCTAAGGCCCAATTTTCTGCAGAGTGTATAGAGCAGGCCGTATAGTATATAGGCGGTCCCCTATTTTCAAACATCCGACTTACAACAGGAAGTGAGAGGAAATCTACCCCTAGGAAGGGAAATTCTCTCCTGTAAGAGTTAACATGGGAAAAAGGTGTCTCCCCACTAAAGCTTTATCACCAATCCTTGTTTCCTTAATAAACCAAAAATTTCAAAATCCAATTGTCATTGGGACAGAAAGTGAGGTGAAATCTTCTGAACAGGGGCACAGACAACAAAACCAAATGTTACAGGGGTGATGATAACCCTTCCCTATGTTATCCAAAAAGCTTAAAAATAGATTTTTTGACTGGAGCTACACTTACAAAATGTATCTGTTCCAAATTACAAACAGATTCAACCTAAGAACAAACCTACAGTCCCTATCTTGTTTGTAACCTGGGGACCGCCTGTATACTGCTGCTGTTCAGAGTATATAGGGCCTGGGGGCCCCACGCCTTTTTTTTTAACATTGGGTGCGGGGTTCACCTTAATATCCATACCCCCTGCCCATGATAATGGGCAGGGGGGGAGAGGGGCAACATTACATTACAGCCGCAAGCAGTTTTAAATGACTTTTTCCTTTAGAAATGTCATTTTGTGCAGGGACTGTTCTAAACACAGGAAAAATGCGCCACTTTACAGGCATACTATAGACACCCCCCAGGCATGATATTTAAAGGAATATTACACTTTTATTGTTTCACTTTAAGCATTAAAATCACTGCTCCAGAAAAAACGGCCGTTTTAAAAACGTTTTTTTGCATTGATGTCCCCTGGGGCAAGACCCGGGTCCCTAAACACTTTTTATGACAATAAATTGCATATTAGCCTTTAAAATTAGCACTTTTGATTTTTCACATTCAAGTCCCATAGACTTTAACGGTAATCTCACACATTTTTGGTCTGTTCGCAAACCGAACCGGGGGGGTGTTTCGGCTCATCCCTAGTCTCCAGACCTAAACCCTATTGAGCATCTGTGGGGTATCCTCAAACAGAAGGTGGAGGAGTGCAAGGTCTCTGACATCCACCAGCTCCGTGATGTTGTCATGGTGGAGTGGAAGAGGACTCCAGTGGCAACCTGTGAAGCTCTGGTAAACTCCATGCCCAAGAGGGTTAAGGCAGTGCTGGAAAATAATACAATATAATAATAGCTACTGCACCTCAAGTGTTTACAAAGGTTCTGGCTCCCCCTTTAGCCAGATTAAGGCTCATGGTATAACGATTCTGGCTTATTTAGATGATCTACTCTTGAAAGATCAGTCGGTAGCCCGCTTAAACCAGAGTTTGGTCACCACAGTCAGCTAACTGGAATACCTAGGTTTGATTCTCAACCTAGAGAAATCCTCCTTAAAACCGTCAAGGAGATTGCAGGACTTGGGCCTGATCATAGATACAGCTCAGAAGAGGGTGTTCTTGCCCCAGGCAAAGATCAGTTCCATAAGGGAACTGATTCAGGTGGTCAAAGCAAAGAAGAATCCTTCTATTCGACTTTGCATGAGATTGTTGGGAAAGATGGTAGCTTCATTCGAGGCCATTCCTTATGCGCAGTTTCATTCGAGACTGCTGCAAAACAGTATCCTGTCAACTTGGAACGAAAAGGTCCAAGCTCTAGACTTTCCGATGCGTCTACCCCCCAGAGTGCGTCAAAGTCTCAGTTGGTGGTTAATATCCAAGAATCTTCAGAAAGGAAAGTCCTTCCTACCAGTTACCTGGAAGGTGGTGACAACAGATGCCAGCCTTCTGGGCTGGGGAGCAGTCCTGGAAGAAGCATCTGTCCAAGGAAAATGGTCCAAAATGGAAGTGACCTTGCCCATCAATATTCTAGAGATTCGGGCAGCATGTCTGACCCTGAAGGCCTGGATGCTCAGATTACGGGATTGTCCTGTCAGGATCCAATCCGACAATGCCACAACAGTGGCCTATATCATTCACCAAGGGGGCACGAGAAGTTGTGCAGCTCAGAGAGAGGTGAATCATATCCTATCCTGGGCAGAAGACAACATTCCTTGCCTATCAGCAGTCTTCATTCAGGGAATAGAGAATTGGCAGGCGGACTATTGAGTTGCCAAAAGTTGTTCCCGGGAGAATGGTCTCTTCACCCCGACATCTTTCTGTCAATATGTCAAAGATAGGGAATTCCGGACGTAGATTTGGTTGCGTCCAGGTTCAACAGAAAGATCGACAACTTTGTGTCAAGAACAAAGGATTCGCTGGCATGTGGAACAGATGGCTTGGTTTGTACGTGGGATCAGTTTTCACTGATCTATGCATTCCCTCCTGTTCTGCTTCCGTGCCTTCTTCGCAGGATCAAGCAGGAAGGGAAGGAGGTGATTCTTGTGGCCCAGGAGATCATGGTATGCAGAGATCGTAAAGATGGCGGTAGGGGACCCATGGATCCTACCACCGCGGCCAGACCTTCTCTCGCAAGGTCCAGTATTCCATCCTACCTTACAAATGCTAAATATAATGGTTTGGCTATTGAGACCCACATTCTGAAAGACCGTGGGCTGTCAGAATCAGTAGTTTCTACTTTGGTTAATGCTAGGAAGCTGGCCTCCAGAGTCATATATTATAGAGTCTGAAAGGCATATGTCTCCTGGTGTGAATCCAGGGGTTGGCACCCCAGAAAATATGTCATAGGTAGGATCCTTGAATTTCTACAGATGGGATTAGAAATGAAGCTGGCCTTGAGTACTATCAAAAGCCAGGTGTCGGCCTTATCGGTGTTTTTTCAACGACCACTTGCATCACATTCTCTGGCTCGTAGCTTTATTCGGGGGGTAACGCAGATTAATCCTCCGGTTAGGTCACCCCTGAACCCTTGAAACTTGAATTTAGTCCTGTCGGCATTACAGAAACAGCCTTTTGAGCCAATATGAGATATTCCCTTGGCCCTTTTGACAAGGAAATTCGTTTTTTTGGTTGCCATATCTTCTGCAAGAAGAGTATCAGAATCGGTTGCTCTTTCTTGTAAAGAGCCATATTTGATTATTCATAAGTATAAGGTTGTATTGCATCCTCATCCTAATTTCCTACCGAAGGTAGTGTCAGGTTTTCATTTAAACCAGGATATTGTTCAGCCTTCATTTTTTCCAGAACCTCAATCTGCGGAAGAAAGGTCACTACATTCTATTGATGTGGTGAGTGCAGTCAAGGTCTATTTGAAGGTGACCGCTCAGATTCGTAAAACAGATGTTTTGTTTGTGTTGCCAGAAGGTCCTATGAGAGGACAGGCAGCGTTGAAATCTTCTATTACTAAATGGATTGGTCAAGTGATTGTTCAAGCTTATGGTTTAAAGAGGAAAATGTTAAAGCGCACTCAGCCAGGGCTGTTAGTGCTTCCTGGGCAATGCATCACCAAGCCTACATGGCTCAAATCTGCAAGGCAGCAACTTGGTCTTCAGTCCATACATTTACCAGGTTCTATCAAATTGATGTAAAAGGTCATGAGGATCGCCTTTGGGAGCAGTGTACTGCAGGCTGCAGTATAAGTCCTCAAGTCTCTTAGTGCCCTACTTTTGTTGTGTCTCCCTTCCTTCAGTTGGCATTGCTATGGGATATCCCACATAGTGACTACTATGGCTCTGTGTTCACTGATGTACGATAAGAAAATAGGATTTTTAAAACAGCTTACCTGTAAAATCCTTTTCTTTGAAGTACATCGCGGGACACAGAGGTCCCCCTCCCTTCTTTTCGGTATACACGTTTATTGCTTTGCTACAAATCTGAGGTACTCCCAGTACTGGGTGGGGTTATATAGGGAGTGCACTTTTTGTCTTAGGGCGTGCCAGTGTCCATCACCTGAAGGTGGCCTATAACCCACATAGTAACTACTCTGGCTCTGTGTCCCGTGATGTACTTCAAAGATAATGATTCCTATTTTTAGCTGTCTGAACGGGTTGCATTTTAGCCGCCACTATAAGGGGGGCATTCTCCTCAATGACCGCCATTGTAAGGCATATATTTTCCATTGACTCCATATTGATTGTTAAGCAGGGGTTCCCTGAAATCTGAAAATAAATTTAAGGTCCCTCTGGGGTAAAAAGGAGAAAGGCTGGTCTATCGCTTTGTTGACAGATGATCAAGCATGGATTGCCTTAAAGGATAAGTTCACCTTTTAAAAAAAAAATAATAAATGCACATCTTTTTTGCAGGCAAAAAATGTGCATTTATTATTTTTTTTACTTGGAGCCTGGAAAGCTTTGTATATGCAATCTGGGGGATTCCTGCAGACTTCTCAGTGTATCTATCTGCTTGTGCCTCGTAGGACCAGGCAGATACACACTGACAGGAAGAGACAATGAACTACCAAAGCACTCAGCAGTACTATGAGAATTCATTGAAACTACAAGCCGACGGGGGGCACATGCGCGGCACGATGAGAGACAGTTGTTTCCTGTGAGAGCTCCGAAGGACAGCGAGATGAAAACGACTCCAACAGGGCTATTCATCCTATATTTCCCACCCTTTACCTCCTGCACCCCTTTGAAACTACAAGGTGCATGTCGTCCAGCAAAAAAAACGAGCAAAAGAACAAACCACAGGGGTCCCTTACCACCTATCTCCTGTGTGCCTCAGAACAGGCCAAGATGACCAAAGATGGCGCCCAATACCAGCGTGGCTCCACATCACTAGCTCCTTCTCCTACAGCTTCCAGTCAGTGTTCGGAGAACTGTGAGTACCCTACCCAGCTCACCAAGGCTGACTTGGAAGACAGCTTATCAGTGATGTATGATAAACTAGCTGAAAAATTCCAATCGCAGCTACATAAAACCACAAGCATGCTGACACAGGAAATCACAGCACTGGGCACCCGCACAGATCTTTTAGAAACGAAACACGATGAGCTGGCCCTTGCTCATACTGATCTCCGTAAAGATTTTGAATCCCTGGCAGAGAGTTCCCTGGCAGATTGTAATCGCAGGAACAACCTGCGGCTGAGGGGTATCCCTGAGTTGGTTACAGATCTCACATCTCCAACCATCAAGTTGTTTTGTTCCCTTCTCCCTGATACCCCCTCTAAAGCATTTACATGCGACAGGCTGCACAGAGCATTGCGCTCCAAACCTCCAGCAGATAAACCCCCCCCCCCCGCCATGTGATACTCTGCATGAAGGATTTCCTGACAAATGAAGAAATCCTGGAATACCAACCAAATTGAGTTGGGGTTAAAATCCAGATCTACCCTGACCTGTCCCAGTCCACTCTCAACCGTAGACGCAAAATGAAAGAAGTCACAATGGTGCTGCAAGCAGCCCATATAAGATACCGCTGGGGATTCCTGTTCAAACTCACAGTGCCTCATAATGGCACCACATACACAGTCTATACCCTCAAGGAAGGCAAAGATCTCCTGATCAAACATGGACTGCTGTACCCCACAACCCCTCTACTCCTCGGCCTAACCCTCTCTGGGCAACACCTTCCTCCCGCCGAGATCAGAGAAGATGGCGCCAACCTTTCCGGGACCTTCCAGCTGATCAGCTTGTTTTTGCCTCACCACTTTCGTGCCTTACTGATAAACTGTCTCAAGTTTCTCCATAACGATGCAGCCAGCTTTGCTGAATTGTTAAGTCACACAGCGAGACATGGCTTCCCACTGGGCCTTCCGGGGACTTCCTCCCTTTACTGACTACACCATATTATTGTCCTTCACGTGGATAGCCAGTCCGGTAACGACCCTAAAAGGAACCTTTATTGTATAACTAGAATCATTTACCTTTCGGATGACATCATCTTCAAGATATAAGGTCTCATGTGGACACTCACTGTCTGACAAGAGGTCTCCTCGCCTACATACAATGGGGACAGAAAGTATTCAGACCCCCTTACATTTTTCACTCTTTGTTATATTGCAGCCATTTACTATAATCATTTAAGTTCATTTTTTTTCCTCATTAATGTACACACAGCACCCCATATTGACAGAAAAACACAGAATTGTTGACATTTTTTCAGATTTATTAAAAAAGAAAAACTGAAATATCACATGGTCCTAAGTATTCAGACCCTTTGCTGTGACACTCATATATTTAACTCAGGTACTGTCCATTTCTTCTGATCATCCTTGAGATGGTTCTACACCTTAATTTGCATCCAGCTGTGTTTGATTATACTAATTGGATTTGATTAGGAAAGCCACACACCTGTCTATATAAGACCTTACAGCTCACAGTGCATATCAGAGCAAATGAGAATCATGAGGTCAAAAGAACGGCCTGAAGAGCTCAGAGACAGAATTGTGGCAAGGCACAGATCTTGCCAAGGTTACAAAAAAAATTTCTGCTGCACTTAAGATTCCTAAGAGCACAGTGGCCTCCATAATCCTTAAATGGAAGACGTTTGGGACGACCAGAACCTTCCTAGAGCTGGCCGTCCGGCCAAACTGAGCTATCAGGGGAGAAGAGCCTTGGTGAGAGAGGTAAAGAAGAACCCAAAGATCACTGTGGCTGAGCTCCAGAGATGCAGTCGGGAGATGGGAGAAAGTTGTAGAAAGTCAACCATCATTGCAGCCCTCCACCAGTCGGGGCTTTATGGCAGAGTGGCCCGACAGAAGCCTCCCCTCAGTGCAAGACACATGAAAGCTTGCATGGAGTTTGCTAAAAAACACCTTAATGACTCCAAGATGGTGAGAAATAAGATTCTCTGGTCTGATGAGACCAAGATAGAACTTTTTGGCCTTAATTCTAAGCTGTATGTGTGGAGAAAACCAGGCACTGCTCATCACCTGTCCAATATAGTCCCAACAGTGTAGCATGGTGGTGGCAGCACCATGCTGTGGGGGTGTTTTTCAGCTGCGGCCAAGTACAGGGATATCCTGGACGAAAACCTTCTCCAGAGTGCTCAGGACCTCAGACTGAGCCGAAGGTTTACATTCCAACAAGACAATGACCCTAAGCACACAGCTAAAATAACGAAGGAGTAGCTTCACAGCAACTCCGTGACTGTTCTTGAATGGCCCAGCCAGAGCCCTGACTTAAACTCAATTGAGCATCTCTGGAGAGACCTAAAAATGGCTGTCCACCAACGTTTACCATCCAACCTGACAGAACTGGAGAGGCTCTGCAAGGAGGAATGGCAGAGGATCCCCAAATCCAGGTGTGAAAAACTTGTTCCATCTTTCCCAAAAAGACTCATGGCTGTATTAGATCAAAAGGGTGCTTCTACTATATACTGAGCAAAGGGTCTGAATACTTAGGACAATGTGATATTTCAGTTTTTCTTTTTTAATAAATCTGCAAAAATGTCAACAATTCTGTGTTTTTCTGGCAATATGGAGTGCTGTGTGTACATTAATGAGGAAAAAAATGAACTGAAATGATTTTAGCAAATGGCTGCAATATAACAAAGAGTGAAAAATTTAAGGGGGTCTGAATACTTTCCGTCCCCACTGTAGTTATTCCTCCTACTTACTCCTTGATCCGACCCGTGATGGCGTTCAATGAAGCGTGTGATATATGGCTGCGTGGTTCGCCATCATGGATCACCTCGGTTCTGGTGGTAGGTATCGGACACCTTGATCCGAAGCATGTTATGTTTTGGTCAGTTTGGAGGTTCTCCCCTGACACCCCGTTCAATGTTGGTTTCTATTTTTTTTTATTTTATTGGTTTACATCTTATGGTTACTGAAGATTTAATTTCACAATTCAAATGTACTATATGCTCCTTCATACTGTTAGTGCATATAACAATTATTTGACACTGCTTGACAGGTATAAATGCAGGAATCTCGCTGCTTAATTGAGACTTCACACCTCGTGTATGAGAGTTCTCGCACCCACTTCCACCTATCCCTCTCCTTTGATAGCTTACTATGGCACTTAAAATAATATTCCATAATGTTCAAGGTTTTAACATTCCTTTCCTCAGAAGCGCAAAAACGCTTTTCGCCATTATAAAAGTCTGAGAGCTGATGTCCTGCTACTGCAAGAAACCCATTTCTGTGTCTCTAATCATCCCCAATATTTTGACAAGACCTTCAAACAATTTTATTGCACCACTCATACAGCTAAGTTGCGTGGAGTAGCCATATTTATAAGCAACACCCTGCTGTGTGACGTTAGCCACACCAGTCTATAATCCTCCAAGGCACGATACAGGGCCGTGCTACCACTATAGCCTCTGTTTATGCACCAAATGAGGCCCAGACGTCATTTTTCCGACGCTTCTTTGACACCCTAGATCAATATCTCTCCCCACACTTGGTCGTCAAGGGGTGATTTCAATCTTACAGCTCTCCTGGTGTTAGATAGAAGCAGAGTTGCTCCATCCTTGAAAGCCTTTCCTAAATCGCTAGTCGGTTCCCTCAGTGCTTTGCAACTGATTGACACCTGGCGAGCGCACAATGTAGGCGCTAACCCACATGATAGTTACACCCGCCTCGACTATATCTATTGCACCCGGGTTGTCCTCACCAACTCCACTGCTGCTGAGATCCATCTGTGCCCTTGGTCAGATCACCACATGGTGGCGTTCTCAACGGCTCAATAGGCCTCAAACCCTCTACACACAAGGAGACTCAACGTTTCTTTACTTACCGATACTGCAATTATGGACTGACTTACCAATCATTTAGACAACTATTTTGCTTTGAATTTATTACCTGACACATCCCCTACCACATTGTGGACAGCCCATAAGGCGGTCATGTGGGGTCACCTCATTCACCTACCATCTAAAAAGCATAGAACTAAACTGGCGGATCTACGTTCCCTTACAAAGACACTGGATCGTTTGTACAACCACTATAACCAATTGCCCACCCCCAACCTCCTTGAACACATCAAGTCAACAAAAAACGCATTAGACACATTACTTTCAGAAGATATGGAAAGGGCTTTGAGATGGTCCAAGGCTAAATTCTTGCTGTTAAGTAACTCTGCTTCTACGATGAAACTTAACCATATGATTAAACCACCTCATGTATATAAACTGCGTAACTCTTCTGGCTCTTTGGTATCTCACCCCAATGACATTCTTGGTATTTTTGTCAACTACTACTAAAAACTATTTTCAAAACCAGCGATGGCTGCTGACCCGGCCTCTGAAGCTTGGCTTGCCAAATTAACATGACCCACTCTGTCTGCCCAACAACTGGAAACCTTGAACGCTCCGTGCACTAGTTCAGAAATTGCACACATTATTAAGTCCCTTAAATCATCCACAGCCCCTGGCCCACATGGCTATACCACCACTTATTATAAAAAATTCTCCTACACACTGACCCCAAAACTAGTCACTTTCTATAATCACATTTTGGAAGGCCACCACTTTCCATCAGGAGATGCTTTTGGCCAATATGTCCCTTATCTTGAAACCTCACAAGGATCATTCCGCCCCGCAAAACTTTGGACCCATCTCAGTCATCAATAACGACTTAAAAATATTTGGCAGGTTGGTGGCAGACAGACTGGCCTCGGTGATAACCACGCTCATTTCCCCAAACCAAACTGGCTTCATACCAGGTAGACAAATTACCGATAATATTAGGTTGGTTACGAACATTATCAAAGACTCCAACATAAACTCTACGCAGGTACTACTCCTCAGCCTCGACATACACAAAGCATTCAATAGCGTGAGCTAGTCATACCTTGATCACCTACTACCTAGATTTGGTATTACAGGAGCTTTCATAGAAGTGTTTCACGCCCAATATCAAGACCCCCAAACACGTATCAGGTTACCGGGCAATAATTCCCAATTCTTTTTACTTTATAGAGGCACGAGACATGGCTGTCCTCTGTCCCCTCTTCTATTTGCCCTGGCAATATAACCTTTGTCTAGAGCCATCGCAGATAGGGCTATAGTAAGGGACCCGAAGAATTCAAACTTAGCCTTTATGCAGATGATGTTCTCCTGTTCCTGACAAACCCCCTAATTGCACTGCCAAATTTAATGTCTCTTCTAGACTCTTTCCAATCATTTTCGGGGTTTGGGGATGAATCTGTTGAAGTGCACCGCTATGCCCATCAACATATCTAACAATTTAGCAAATTTCCTGCAACAACACTTTGATTTATCCTGGTGCACTCATACATTCCGCTATTTGGGAATCCAACTCACACCCACTTTCCAAGATCTTTTCCGCCTCAATTATAGCACAATAGTTGCCCATATAAAAACTCTTTTAAAAACTTGGTCTACATACCGAATCTCCTTTTTGGGTAGAATAACAGCCATCAAAATGGCTATTTTATCCGGAAAACTATTTTTCTTTAGGACCCTTCCAATCTATGTCTCTAAGTCCTACAGTATCTCAAAAAAGTGAGTACACCCCTCACATTTTTGTAAATATTTTATTATATCTTTTCATGTGACAACACTGAAGAAATGACACTTTGCTACAATGTAAAGTAGTGAGTGTACTGCTTGTATAAAACAGTGTAAATTTGCTGTCCCCTCAAAATAACTCAACACACAGCCATTAATGTCTAAACCGCTGGCAACAAAAGTGAGTACACCCCTAAGTGAAAATTTCCGAATTGGGCCCAAAGTGTCAATATTTTTTTGTGACCACTATTATTTTCCAGCACTGCTTTAACCCTCTTGGGCATGGAGTTCACCAGAGCTTCACAGGTTGCCACTGGAGTCCTCTTCCACTCCTCCATGAGGACATCACGGAGCTGGTGGATGTTAGAGCTCCTCCACCTTTCGTTTTAGCATGCCCCACAGATGCGCAATAGGGTTTAGGTATGGAGACATGCTTGGCCAGTCCATCAACCTTACCCTTAACTTCTTTAGCAAGGCAGTGGTCGTCTTGGAGGTGTTTTTAGGTCATTATCATGTTGGAATACTGCCCTGCGGCCCAGTCTCCGAAGGCAGGGGATCATGCTCTGCTTCAGTATGTCACAATACATGTTGGCATTCATTTTTCCCTCAATGAACTGTAGCTCCCTAGTTCTGGCAGCACTCATGCAGCCCCAGACCATGACACTCCCACCATCATGCTTGACTGTAGACAAGACACACTTGTCTTTGTATTCCTCACCTGGTTGCCACTACACACGCTTGACACTGTCTGAACCAATTACGTTTCTCTTGGTCTCATCAGACCACAGGACATGGTTCCAGTAATCCATGTCCTTACTCTGCTTGTCTTCAGCAAACTGTTTGCAGGCTTTCTTGTGCATCATCTTTAGAAGAGGCTTCCTTCTGGGAATTTGATGTACTGTGTGGCGTATGGTCTGAGCACTGGCAGGCTGACCCCCCACCCCTTCTTTTTTTTTTTAAAGTGTTTTTATTGTGCACATAAGGATTAATCATACAATACATCGGATATGGATTACATCAACATTCATATCACCAGAAACACAGCATTAATATTGCAATTATCTCTGTAACCAGAATGTGGCGTTCTGGTCCCCGAGCATACCCCATGTTTTAATATACATGTGCATTTTTTATGTAGCACTGGTAGATTTACAATCTACCGCAGATTAGGTAAATTTAGTAAATTATGTATTAGGAAGGTTAAAAGTTCACCTCTGTTCCAGCTTGGCTGACGTTGTATGTACTTCCGTGCTGACCGGTGGGTGTCGCTGTTACCATTAGTCAGTGTTGGAAGGCCAACGTGTCAAAGTGTATAGATGCTCCTCTATCTCAGAGACAAGCTCGGTGGAGGTGGTCCTCCGAGTTGCATTCTGGGAAGGGGGTATTTATGGGACAGACGCCATGTTCTAAGGTCGTTTTGCAGCCACCTGCTGGCCCTCCTGGCCGACAGGTATGCGTTAAGGAGCTACCTCGTGGTCCTCCGATTGGGAGGCCCACGATGCTACGGCGCAGGGGTGGGTCCAGAGGCTTGTCTGGGGCCTACCACCACGGCCGAGGAATGGTCCTGAGCTGTCGGTCCTGTGTGAGGAAGCTGGACAACCGAGGAGATCCCAGGGGAGGACCCGTCTTGGAGAGATCACACAGCGTGCTGGTCTATAGAGGGGCCCGGTGACTCGGCTGGAGGACGTATCCAAAAGAAGGAACCATACAGCATAGTGTCGCCGGTTCGGCTTAAAGGTTCAGGCACCGTGACTGACAGTTCACTGCAGAAGATCTGATACATCCTGTGGCAGAGGATCGTGCAAATTTACCCCCCTAAGTAAGTCTGTGGCAGAGACTTTAGATTCGTGCTGCGTACTGGCTGCTAGACCAGTGAGAGAGGCCTATCCAGACGAGCAACCAGACAAAGAATTCAGAACAGGGGTAGAAAGAAGAACCCCCCCCCCCCGGGATGTCAACATTCGGCGTTCTGTCTATTTAGGATACAAGAAGGCCTAGCCTGTCTGTAGCAAAAGGAGCAGACCAAGCAACACCTGTCTGCCATGGGTTGGCAATAGCAATAGGTCTTACTTATCTAATGATCTAGGACTCCTCCTCATCCAATATACTCTCAGAGTCCACCCACCGGAACCAAACCTTCCTAAACTTCTTGGGAGCCCCCCTAGCTTCATAAGTCATTTTATACATCATCACATCTGCATTATTTTAATCCACATCCCCAACGTCAGTTGCTCATCATGTATCCAGCGTCTAGCAATGAGTTTTCGCGCTCCAAAGTATAGGATCCTAAGGAACAGTTTAGTGTGTGCATTCATCACTTCCTGATAGAAAATCCAGAGTAAACAACGTAGGGGAGAACAAATGTTTGGTAAAGTAAACTTATCCTATATAAATCCAGTCACCTGAGACCATAACGGTCTCACCCTCATGCGCTCCCACACCATATGTAAAAAAGTGCCTTCTTCCTTCCCACATTTATGGCAAGTAGCAGAATCCCTCCTATGCATTCGATGCAGTCTAGCTGGTGTATAGTACTGCTGTTGCAGATAGCGATACTGGATCACTTTATCCGTAGAGGAGATAACAGACACCAAGTATGTGTCCAATGCCTCCTGCCACAGTTCTTCTGACAACTCCGGGACAATCATCTCCCATCTCGCCCTGGCCTTTAAAGTTAAGGTCATTACCCCCGGGCCCACCGCCCCATAGCATCTAGAGATCCGCTTGGATGTATTCGGGTCAATCAAAACCTTTTCTAATTCTGTATTCTGTACCCGTATCTCAAGCCCCCCAAACTGGGCATTCGCTGTATGTCGCAGTTGTACATATCGGAAGAACCGAGTCTCGGGCACTCCAAACTGTTCCCTCAACTGGGCAAAAGTGCACAGACGGTCATCCTTACAGATGTGATGTAAATATTTAATGCCATACTTCGCCCAGGTCTTTTGTCCGTCAGAGAGTTTCGTAAACTCCCCCAAGAATCAGTTGCACCATAGAGGACCGTTTGGAGATAGCAACAAGGGTTCGTCCCTCCACCGTTGAGAGCACAAATGAAACACTTTCCCAGGTAATGCCATGACCGAACCCACCTTTCTCCCCGAGTTCCCTTTCCTATAGAGCATGTTCTGGAGGGTTTCTTCTGAGGTGGAAATTGCTGCCTCCGACAAGGTAGTGGCATTAGGTGTCTGTGGAGACATCTGCCAGTGCAGAAAAGATAGCTGTGAGGCCAAAAAATAGGAGCGTAAATCCGGAAGGGCCATCCCTCCCATTGTAACTGGTAATTTCAATATCGCCAAAAACACCCTGGGAGCTTTGGAGCCCCACAAAAAGCCTACAATAATGGAATAAATGTGCCTGAAGACCCATAGTGTCACAAAAACTGGGGAGTTTGAGAGGATATAGAGAAACTTAGGGAGGAAAATCATCTTAAACAGATTTATCCGTCCCATCAAGGTGATCGGTAAGTTCTACCATCTTTGAACCCTCTCTCGAAAATTTCCCACAATCGGTGACAAATTGGTCTCCAGGAACTTAGAAATGGGAAGCGGAATCTGAATCCCAAATACCTGAAGGAGATGGATAACGGAATGGGGCAATCCGGCGGGACTCTCACCGCGTCATCAATGGGGAAAAGGGAGGACTTTTTCCAATTTATACGGAATCCGGAGTAATCTCCAAATTCCTGAATCAATCAGAAAGTTTCCAAGAGCGAGGGCCCTGGATCCTGCAGATATAACAAAATGTCATCTGCATAGAGTGACATCCGCTCTTCGAATTCCCCTATTCTCAAACCAGTCAATTTTTGAGTGGATCTTAGTTGGACTGCTAAGGGCTCTATGGCCAGGGCAAACAGGAGTGGTGAAAATGGTCACCCCTCCCCCCACCCCTTCTACCTCTGCAGTAATGCAGGCAGCACTCATACGTCTATTCCCCAAAGACAACCTCTGGATATGACGCTGAGTACGTGCACTCAACTTCTTTGGTCGACCATGGTGAGGCCTGTTCTGAGTGGAACCTGTCCTGTTAAACCGCTGTATGGTCTTGGCCATTGTGCTGCAGCTCAGTTTCAGGGTCTTGGCAATCTTCTTATAGCCTAGACCATCTTTATGTAGAGCAAAATTTCTTTTTTAGATCTTCAGAGAGTTCCTTGCCATGAGGTGCCATGTTGAACTTCCAGTGACCAGTATGAGAGCGTGAGAGCAATAACACCAAATTTAACACACCTGCTCTCCATTCACACCTGAGACCTTGTAACACTAATGAGTCAAATGACACCGGGAAGGGAAAATGGCTAATTGGGCCCAATTTGGACATTTTCACTTAGGGGTGTACTCACTTTTGTTGCCAGTGGTTTAGACATTAATGGCTGTTTGTTAAGTTTTGAGGGGACAGCAAATTTACATTGTTATACAAGCTGTACACTCACTACTTTACATTGTAGCAGAGTGTCATTTCTTCAGTGTTGTCACATGAAAAGATATAATAAAATATTTACAAAAATGTGAGGGGTGTACTCACTTTTGTGAGATACTGTATATGGATTCCATTCAAAGGGACACCCGAGATTGAATAAATCCTTGCTGTGCAGACCCCAACCTCTTGGAGGTTTGGGCCTCCCAGATTTATGGCATTATTATTTAACGGCCAGACTCACCCAAACCTCCCAATAGCTGATATCCCATGGTTACATTTTGAAACGCACTTGGTGTTCCCATATCACCTTCCTGGTTTGTTGTGGTCTAGATCCATAAGAGCATGTAATATAGCTCCCCTTATAACAATATCATGAGCCAATCCCTTCATCTGTGGTCCCTCTAGCACGGCAAATTCAAATTAGCCTCCCCACTTGCACCCCTTTACTCCTTCATAGGCAATCCTGACTTTCACCCAGCTTTTCAACATAGGGACAGTGTGGCCAGATGGAGCTCTAAAGGCCTAACCAGGTTTGCAGCTTTCAAAGCTGGCACGCACTTTAAATTGTTTGCCCAACTCCAAACTGAACACGAAATACCTTCCTCTGAGCACTATCAATATCTCCAAATACGGCACTTTTTATCTTAGTAGAGGTACACTATCGTCCTGCACTCAGAACACTCAGTTTGAACTTATCTGCAAACATTCTTCCAGAGATGGAGGAGTAATCTCACGCATATACAAGATTCTTAACAAAGCATCTCTGGACCAAAAAACTAGCCCAATGACCAGTTGGGAGATGGAGACTAATCTCACGTTCTCACCCCCAAAGTGGGAAGAGATGTTTGGAAAACATGTATAGAACACAATATCTATGTCTATTCGTGAAACTGCAATTAAATTACATACCAGATGGTATTTGACACCTACTAAGCTTCACACCATGTTCCCAGCTGTATCTCCCCTTTGCTTTCGCAGCTGCCCTGAATCAGGTTCCCTCCTCCAAATTTTTTGGAGCAGCAAACACCTTAAACCAATTTGGCAACAGGCAGCCGCGATGGCATGCACGATAGCTGGTCACTTGCTTACATTGACAGTACAGATATGCATTTTTTTACCACCATCCCAGACGTTCCCGTTCCATGTCAGAGATTGATATACACACTTTTTGTAGCTATTCATTGGGTGACTGCCCTGAATTGGTGTTCCTCCTCTGTATCCTGGTCACAGGTTTTGGCCAGGATGGAGACAATTAAACTCTCTGAACGTATTCATCACACCCTGTATGATACTATTTACCTCTTTGACAGGAAATGGGAGCGCTGGGACGTTCCATTCTGATCCCACTTTGTATTGTGCATCTCACTGAATACAATATTCCCAGAGTTCGGTGTTGAGTTCGGTGTTAAAGACAATATTTCTGTATTGAAACTACATTTGCATCACCTGTGAAGTCTGTATATGTTTTATTTGCTTACCACTACATGTATGTCAATTAATCTTCCAATAAAAACATTTGTAGACAATAAACAACAAGCAGACAGCCGCAAAAACTATCAGGACTTGTAGTTTCCTATTCACAGAGGACTGTGAATGAATTATGTGGAATGACTTGCATTTTGGCCTCCTTGATATATGTGTACAATAATTTGGTGTTTTCTACGATGTATTTTTCTTATAAGTTTCTTATAACTATATTGGTGGCGCTACTGGTGGTAAAGTTACAGCATCAAATTTTATTTGGCCACCAGACTTGTGATGGTTACCAAAAAAGATCCTAATTTGGTAACCACATTGTTTCATTATACTCACAAGTGATTGGCTAGAAATTATACCTTTCTTAAATTGGTCCATTACAAGACTAGCATGCTACGAATTTGCAGAAGAGAACCTGGACATGAATTGGCTAAGGCTAAAATAAAAGAAGCTACTGGATATTGAAGATAAAGAAAAATGTGTGGATAAGTGTGAAACACAAACTCCAAAACCCATGTTGGAGAGATTTATTTTTACCTTTGTGACTGTATTCCCCTCTACTTGTCCTCCTCTCTCCTTATCCATGGCTGTCAATTCCTCTTTCAACTGCGCTGGCTCAGGCCTAGGGTGCAGAACAGGGTTCCAGCCAGGAAAAGCTTCCCTTTGAACCGTCTTAAAGTCAGTGCTGATAATCGTGGACAAAGAAAAAGATAGTTTACAGATACTTGTTGTGCATGCTCATGTTATCCTCCTATATTTACTGTATGCATCTCTCACTTCAGTGCGGAGAATAGTAAGTCAGTCTTTTGGCTCTTTTCAGTAAATGTTTCTTTTAAAACTGAACTCCGGTCAGCCATAAAAACAAATAGTATGTGCCCCCTTGAAGAGCAATGTTGAAATGCTTCCTTAGTCTAGGGGAAGGGCCTTCATTCCTGCACTGTATGTGAAGATACTGAAGGCATGTTCATATTTCAGGAGCAGAAGAGAGCACTGGCTGCTGATAAGTAAACCTCTCCTGTATTAAATATGCATTTAAGCATTGTTATATAGGTAGGAGGAAAAGCGGTGGGTGCTGGTAGGTCACATGCTACTAATATTTTATGGCTTAATGGAGCTCTGAGATAATCAAAGTGCTTTATTCAATAATTATGCACACTTGGTGTACCTGGAAACATAATTTCTATATTATCTGCAGAGAGTATATCACTGCCAAAGATCCAATTAAAAAGCTGCTTTCCGATTATTGCTGAAATTCTTTACAAGCAGCATCATAACACAAATGCCTGTGTGGACTGACACATATTCATGGTCCTATTGAACACAGCTTGGGCCTAAGGTGCATATATGCATCTATACATACTGTATGCCTTCACATCTCTAGTTTCTTACCTATAAAATGGGTTTACTGTCAGGTTATTGGTGGGTGGGGGTGCCAGCTTGCTTGGTTCCACGGGATAGTAGTTGGAGAAGTCACTCTGGTACTTAGTCACAGCCTCTAATGGTGGTCGCTTGATGATGCTTTTTGGCAACGGTTCCTTGGGTTCTTTAATCTTTTCCAATGGCAGAGGATGGTAAGTAGATTGATGTGTTGTCTTCATGTAATGCTCTCCTGGAAGTAAAAACAATTACTGGAACTAATAAAACAATACTAAAAGCTGAAAGTACCCTGTCCATTCAGTAATAATCGCTGTACAAATGAAGAGTTGGTCACCTTTGTTTTTTCTTTTTTTGGGATGTGACCTGCAAAAGCAGATTTTACCAGCAAGCTAACTGAATATGTCCTGCTGCTTACTAGAAGCTGTAGGTTGAGGAAGAACCTTCCATGTTACCTCACAGGGGGGCCCCAAGGGATTTACAATTTTTTTGCAATTATAGATATGAAGAGGAATTTAGATAAATGAATACCAAGACGTAGCACTAGAATGTGATTCCTGCCACTTGCTGGTCATTAAGCTATATTTGTGGAACATGGCAAGGTCTTCATCAATGCTGGTCAAATTTCTATGTGGCTCTATAAACTCTCTTATTAAATCCTAAAAGCCAGAGCAGCTGCTATTGAGAAACTTTTCTTTCATTGGCAATACACTCTTAGTAAATAATGCACTTATTTATTTAAATAGCTGTCCTTCTTATATAGTTAGTCTGGTTGAAAAAAGACACAAGTCCATCTAGTTCAACCAATAACCTTCTTCTTCAGGAAATTGTTAATTCTCTATAAATACAGTACTTTGCAGTAAGATTTTGCATTAAAAAGCATGTTTTATTCAGGAGGGCATGTGAACAAGTGGAGAGCTCATTTAACCACTTGCGGACCACCCGCCGTATAATGTATCATTATACAACGGGTGTTTGATGTCAAATACCGGGGTTATGGCAGCAGATAGCTGCCATAAACCTAGTATCTTTTTAAACAGCGGGCGGTCCGCTTTTTAGATAAAAGTTGTCTCTGCGGCGGATTCCCCACAAGATCCCTTTTATCAGGGGCGGGAGCGGCCCCCCTCCCGCCCTTTCCCGGTGGTCTCTGCCACTTACCAGAGCCGTCAGTAGCGGCAGAGACGATCAGGTCCTTTCCTCTGAGAGACCTGGAGTCGAGTGAGGGAAAGATGATCTCCACTCGGCTCTATACCATTGGATGACGGAAGCTACGCCAAATGTCAGTTCTGCCCAATGGTCTTAAAGGGGGGGGGGGAGTGTAACTGAGATCTGAGGTCTTTTTGACCTCAAAAATCTCACATTAAAAAAGGACCTGTTATGCTTTTTTACTATTACAATTGCGCGGTCGTGCGACGTGGCTCCCAAACAAAATTGACGTCCTTTTTTCCCCACAAATAGAGCTTTCTTTTGGTGGTATTTGGTCATCTCTACGCTTTTTATTTTTTGCGATATAAACAAAAAATTTAGCGTCAATTTTGAAAAAAAACGCATTATTTTTTACTTTTTGCTATGATAAATATCCCCAAAAAATATATAATAAAACATTTTTTTCCTCAGTTTAGGCCGATACGTATTCTTCTACATATTTTTGGGAAAAAGCAATAAGCGTTTGGTTTGCGCAAAAGTTATAGCGTCTACAAAATAGGGGATAGTTTTATGGGATTTTTATTTTAAGTTTTTTTTTTTTTTACTAGTAATGGCGGCGATCTGCGATTTTTTTTCTTTTTATTGGGACTGCGACATTATGGCGGGCACGTCGGACATTTTTGACACATTTTTGGGACCATAGTCATTTATACAGCAATCAGTGCTATACAAATGCATTGATTCCCGTGTAAATGACACTGGCAGTTAAGGGGTTAACCAATAGGGGGCAGTGTAGAGGTTAAGTGTGTCCTAGGGAGTGATTCTAACTGTGGCGGGGGCGTGGCTATATGTAACACGACACTGATCACCACTCCCGATTACAGGTAGCTGTGATCAGTGTCCTGTCACTAGGCAGAACGGGGAAATGCTTGTTTACATTAGCATTTCCCCGTTATTCCTCTCAGTGAGATGATCGCAGGTATCCCCGCGGACATAGAGTCCACGGGACCCGCGATCACACTCGGTCAGCAAGCAGTTAAACCATACATGTGAGGCATTGCCGCTATCGTTAGAGTGAGAGCAATAATTCTAGCAAAAGACCTTCTCTAACTCAAAACTGGTAACCTGTAGAAATTTTTTAAAGTCTCCTATTGAGATTTTTAAGGGTCAATGTTTGTCGCCATTCCACGAGCGGGCGCAATTTTGAAGCATGACATGTTGGGTATCAATTTACTCTGCGTAACATTATCTTTCACAACATTGGGCTAATTTACTGCTGTTTTTATATTTTAATTAAAAAAAGTGTTTTTTTTTTCCAAAAAGATTGCGCTTGTAAGACCGCTGTGCAAATATGGTGTGACACAAAGTATAGCAAAGACCGCCATTTTATTCTCTAGGGTGTCTGAAAAAATATATATAATGTTTGGGGGTTCTAAGTAATTTTCTAGCAAAAAAAAAAATGATTTTAACTTGAAAACAACAGATCTCAAAATCAGGCTCAGTCCTTAGGTTGTTAAAAAATTATTTAGAGTGATATACATTTGAATGACCATGTATTGTAATTAAGTGCAAATATTCTTAACTGTAGTAAAAATGTTATTCCTGCTGAGATCTTCATGGATCATAAATACAGCATGTACATGAGTTATCCTTAAAACCCCCAAAAATCACAATACTAATACTTTGGTATTGTCAGCAGAGAAAGGGAGGTAGTTATGTATAATGGCATTTTCAACATCCCTATTACATGGTTCCTTGTGCAGCAGATCATATGCCTGCTAAATCTAGTGACTAATGGGGACAAGCACAACCAATTCACATTGGAAGGATGCAAGAGAATCCAGGTTTCCTAGATGTTATATGACTAGAAGTAATCAGCACTAACATGCAAAAGTAGATTGGTAGCCACACAGGCCACATTTTTAAATGGTTGTATCAATGTAACTATTTTCACCAAATGGGCACAAAGACAGTGGATGATAATGGTCAACTGGAGAAGTAGAGATGGTAGATTCCTTTAATGGAGACACAGACAGCAATACTAAACTGACAGGTGTTCTAATCCCTCTACTCTAGCCAAAAACTACCATGCAATTTGGTGTGGTGCGGTGCGTTTTTGTTGTGTATGTGCTACTTTTTGTACGGTCTAGTGCAGGGGTCTCAAACTGGCGGCCCTCCAGCCGTTGAGAAACTACAAGTCCCATGAGGTATTGCAAGGCTGACAGTTACAAGCATGACTCCCACAGGCCGCATGATGGGACTTGTAGTTTCACAACAGCTGGAGGGCCACCAGTTTGAGACCCCTGGTCTAGTGCAAATTGCAGACCATTCAAATGAATGGGCTGCCAAATCGCATTGCAGGGGATCACACAGGAATGCGTAACGCGTTCCTGTGTGATTCTGGTGTGAACTACCCCTTAATGATTGTGTATCTGTATGTCTACTTTAATGCCGTTTCTAAAGTAGTATTAAACCCTCAGCATTTACAATCATTTACACAAAAATTAAAAGTCAATAGCTGCATATACTGTAGCTGCTTACTTTAAGGCCCCTTTCACACTAGGGTGGTGGGGGCGTCGGCGGTAAATAGCGCCGCTTTACCGTCATTTTAGCAGCGGTATTCGGCCGCTAGCAGGGCTGTTTTAACACCCATTAGCGGCCGAAAAAAGTTTTAAACCGCCCGCAAAGCGCCGCTACAGCAGCGATATGCTGGCGGTATAGCCGTGCTGCCCCATTGATTTCAATGGGCGGGAGCGGTGAAGAAGCTGTGAATACACCGCTCCTTCACCGCTCCAAAGATGCTGTTTGCAGGAGTTTTTTTCTTCTCCTGCCAGCGCACTGCTCCAGTGTGAAAGCCCTCGGGCTTTCACACTGGAGAAACAGCAGCAGCAGTTTTAGGTCGGTTTGCAGGCAGTATTTTTAGCGCAATAACGCCTGCAAACCGCCCCAGTGTGAAAGGGGCCTAAGAGACACTTACCAGTCCAGGAGTCCAGCGCTGTCATCACCCAGACCAGTTTTTCACCAGCCTTTGTGGAGCCCCAGCAAGGCCATCTTGTTTGTGGGAAGCTAGCTGTGACTTCCTGCTGTTTCACAGCTGGCTCCCCACTTTGCATGCATGAGACCCGCTCCCAGAAAGAAAACAAATTTGCAATGTTGAGAGAGGAGAAATTCTTATCCCAGCAGTTTACAACTTCCAGTGCTGCTGGCTCCTGCTCGCTCAGTGATGCTTTCCTGAATGCCTGGTCTTCATAAGAAAGAATCAGCAGTGGACAGTGCAGCCTTGAGTCAGTCTGTTCACTTAGAGAAGGGAAGGAGGAAAGAGGGAGGAGCCATCCTAGACTATAGGTCTGTGTGTTTCTATAGATGCACACAGACATTAGACATTGTAAGAGAAAGGAGCCACACTAAAACAGGAAACCTGGGGCAGTGGCCATGGTATCAGCTTTATGTGGATGTAAACCCAATGTCATCCTTTCTAAACTACTGCCATAGGGGTTATCTATAAGGATATACATGCCTCCTGCATGTAACTTTACCTGTCAAATGTCTCCCCTCTGTCTGTTATTAGAGCTGAAAAACTGCATATTCTGTGGGTGGGTCTGTTGTCTGGAGCTCGGTGGGTGGAGTCATGTCAGTAGACTACCCGCCCACCTCTACACTCCCCTTGTCAATATGCATTTTCTCTGTGTATTTCTAACTGAACTTCTGCTATGATCTCTAACATCCAGTGAAAAGACAGGAAAGTAACCACATGACTTCAGCATGCCAAATCATGCTGAGGTGTGGAACAGCCAATCCTTGCAGAGCTGCTGAAGAAAGGAGCGGGAGGGAATTAAAAAATAATGCATGTCTTAGGCTAGTGCACGAGATGTAAATCACTCACAGCAAGGGGGAGGATTTTACAAAGTTTTTCTCTGTTTGTCAAGTTTTATCTCACTGAACAATAAAAGAGGATTGCTCAGAGCTGGATTAACTCTTTGTGGCAAGACTGGGCTCAAATGATAGGAAATCTTATACTCTACATTATGACATAAAAAAAAAAAAAATGGCGGGTTAAATATAATTTTAAGGTCGTACTTGAAACTTTTGGTTGTGTCCTTTACCTTCCATGGTCAGGTGATCATGTGAAGCTTTCACTGGCTCTACTCTCTTCGTCTTTTTTTCTACAAAATGCTCTTGGGTTGTAGTTTTCATGTCACACACATCACCAGGGAAGAGAACAGCTCCTGTCAAACATGGAGAAGATGCACAGTAGTATATAGATTTCAGAAATAACATTTTTTAAGTTTCTTCTTGGACCATATTGCTTAGCTTTGGCAAAATAAGGTATAATTAAATATTTAGTGCATTGTCAAGAAATCTTGACGAGCCCTTTGTGATTGCTGCAGGATAATTGGCATGTAGCTTTAGTCTCCCTGGATTCTCCTGTTCATCGATTGCTTGTTTGTGTAGTGTTCCGTAGAATAATTCTGCAGTAATAATATACATGTTCCTGTACATTATATACAATGCAGCCTGCTTCCACAGCAGAACAATCAGGGGTTTTACACCGGCAGATACTGTACAGGGGTCTGCGTAATTAAAGTTTTATTAAATATGTGATTGGATGGCTTGGTGAATGTAAGTGTGGCATATAAAACTGCAATCCTCTCTACAGAATGATTGTTATAATATTGAAGGGTGAAGACAACATAATTATCAAGTTGCTATCTGTTCCCTGTGACATCACCAGTATTTCTCACTCCTTCCTGAAGTGACAGAAATGGTGACAAATTCATGCTTCATTCTACTCTTGTAATGTGACATTGAAATTCGAAGACTTCAAATTTGGATTTTTAGGTGTATATTTCTAGTTAATCAAATGTTAGTAGTGCTTCCCTGAAGATTTTCCAATCTACCTGGAAACTTTAACGATCGTTTCATATACAGCGTAGAGAATGCCAACTAAAATGTATATGTATTCATTACATAATTCTGGAAATAATGTGTCATACAGAATACAAACAATTGCTATTAATTCATAATTGTATAGTTCCCAACATTTAATGTACAGTATATTGCAATGGTTGATGACAAACATCAATTAATGCAGGTATGGCAGGGCCATAAACATAATAAAGTGGCCTCATGGAATTGTGAGCCCTGGCACCGGGGTTGCCACCTCATCCTTTTAAAACCAAACACTTTTTGATTACACAAGTTCTGTGGCTGAGCTGTTTAAAGTGGTAACTAAACTCACTTGGTGCCTTATCTGCATTAAATTAGCCTCAGAACCTTTGCAATTCATATGTATTTGGCTTTGAGGGATGAGGTGGCAACCCTACCTGGCACCCCTTTTTAAATTTAAATAATTGTTTAGCTGTTGATAAGGTTTTTTGGTGCAGGGCAGTTTATGGCTCTCCTTTATCTGTTTCAGGTTCTCCTTCCCTTTATCCAGGCAGATTCTAAGCTAGCAGCTGTCTAACCAAATCTGCTTGTTGCCCACCACTCTAGGATAGGTCAGTGATCTCCGAAGGGAAACTTACCTTTATAATGTCTGCCTCCTGAGATGATTTTCAGCAATTAGATCTTCAATCAAGACCAGCTGTTCCACCCGCCCTGCCCTTAGTTGTGGCTATCCTTTGTTGGGGGTATTGTCGCCCACTACTGTGGGTGGCTAGTGTGATTCAGGACTTTAATGGACTGCTACGTTCTGCTTGAGTCTTGTTGACTGAGGATTGATGTTTTTTATTTGTTTCAAATATTATCGATTTTTATTATGGTTATTTACGAGGTGGTATCAAAACGTTTCAAGACTAGTTTTATAACACGCCAACAGATGGCAGCACAAGGCTGCATGCACAGTCACAGGGAGCACCGACCTTCATAAGTCAGTGTCCCAAAAAACATTGTGCTGTGTACATCAGAAGCTGTGCAACTGGTGCTATTCTTTTTTTTTTTATAATTCCTTTATTTTCATGAAAAGTGCGTTTTCACAATCAACACATATAGCAGAGATACATGACAAGAATCAAACAAGGAGATCAAACGTGGTCATTAGATGAGGAAAACATATAGGTACTCTGGCATTGCACAGTAAGTAAGGCACATGAAAAAGAAAACCACGGTATAGGGATAATATCAATGTGCGAGGACGGGGAGGCATCCTGACAATTATTTGCTTGACCCAAAACTGGTAATAACGTATACAAAGCTATAAAACACAATGACATTTTATAGATTTTTTTTTTTTTTTTTTATTATTATTTGCTTGGGAAGCAAGGCAACCCAAGGGCCAGGTGGGCTCAAACATGGGACACATGAAATATGTAATGCACATCAGGATATTCACAGTATCTGACCAAACAGCCCATGATTGGGTAAGAGTTATGGGGAGGAGTTGAGTGCCAGGGGGGGGGGGTAAAGGGTCAGACAACTTTAAGAATGTGAAAGGGACAAGGACCCGGGAGAGAGGGGGGAAAGGCAAGGGGTAGGAAGGGGAGATGAGAGGGGGGAGCAAGGTGGAGTGCAAGAGTGGAAAGCAGGAAATAGAAGAGAAGTAAAGTAAGGTAGCGCCCCTCAGCTAGGGAGCGGAACAAGCCCAGAGGGTCAGCCAGATTGTACAACCTCTCGGAGTTAGGCGTCCATGTATATAAAATGTTGCCAGGGTCTCCAGGTCTCCCAAAAGGTCTCCTCCCTGTTATGCAAGGTGGCAGTGAGATCCTCCATGTCTCTTAATTCGTTCACTTTAGAAAACCACAGGGACTTCGCCGGCGGGTTCTCCGGTCTCCAACAGAGGGGGATGCATGCCTTGGCAGCATTCAGTAGCTGGATGGTAAGAAAGCTCTTGTATTTCTTGATGGGTCATTCTGAGAGGTGAAGCAGGCAGGCCGCGGGGTTCCCCTCCAGAGAGAC
This sequence comes from Aquarana catesbeiana, assembly GCF_042186555.1. Classification (NCBI taxonomy): domain Eukaryota; kingdom Metazoa; phylum Chordata; class Amphibia; order Anura; family Ranidae; genus Aquarana; species Aquarana catesbeiana. The sequence continues at coordinate 90,643,047 of NC_133333.1, forward strand.
ATCAGTCAGGTGTTTGATCATGCGGGTCACCCCAAGCCAGAAAGGAGAGAGTCTGGGACAGGCCCAAAAGACGTGCAGCATCGTCCCCTCTGCAGTGCCACAACACCAGCAGAGGCTAGAGACCCGCAGGGAGAAGTGGTGCAGAGTGGTGGGTACTCTATACCATCTTGTCATAATTTTGTAGCAGGTCTCCTGAACTCTGGTGGCTATAGAGGATTTCTGAGCAAAGTGGAGAATCTTCTCCCTCTGGGAGTCACTGAATTGAATGTCGAGTTCTGTTTCCCACTTAGAGAGGAATGGAGGAATGAACCCTACTTCTGGTCGAGTCAAGGAGGAGTAGAGCGAGAGACAATGCCGCACTGGCTCCCCGCGATGACAGATGTGTTCTAGTTCAGTAAGTGGGTGGGAGATGCCCGGGTTCCGCAGGCATCTGCGCAGAAAGTTGCGCAGCTGTAAGCCGCTCCAGAAGTCCAGAGGGGGATCCGTAGCAGACACCCCAGCTTCAGAGGAGAGTTGGCCGTTGGGCCCCAAAAAGTCATGCAAACAGGACCTACCGCCTGCTGCCAGTTGCTTGAGGTGAGGGTTCTGAAGGTCAGGTGTAAATTCCGGGTTACCCAGAACCGGTACCATAGGGCAGGGTAGCAGGGACACCGAGGAATGCCAAAAGGCATCTCTGGCCACTGATAGTGTGCTACCTAGTGTGGGGTGGTCAGCGAGGTCCCTCGGTAGAGGTTTGATGATCCAGGGCCAGGTCTTGGCCGTATCTCCAGAATCCTCCATTTCCATGGCCACCCAGTGCTTTGCCCCTGCGTGGCAATGCCAGTCTACCAGCCTTGTGAGGTGTGCCACCCTATAATAGGCTTTCATGTCCGGGAGGCCAACCCCACCCCTACTTTTCGCAAGGTGGAGTAGTTGAAGCCTAATGCGTGGTTTGCGAAAGGACCAGACGAAATCGCGAAACATAGAATCAATTGTTTGAAGAACACCAGGGGTAGACGGATAGGAAGCACCTGCAGAATGTACAGAACCCTCGGCAATAAGGTCATCTTAAGAGCACTGCAACGACCAAACCACGTCAGCGTGGTGCACTGGGGGGTGCAAGTAAATCAAGGGCGCCCTGGGCGGGTGACAAATTTTAGGCTTAGGACTTAGATAGGTACTCCGCACCGTAACCCAGAGCACCAAGACCGAGGATCTATTTGTATGCCTGTGAAGAAGCTGCATTGAAAACAAAAAATAGCAAAACACAGTACAGTAGGGGAAACAGAGGCAATGTATGCAGCTTAGATATCACCCACTCCTATTATAAGCTATTAAGAACCACCAGGTAAGCCCCAGTCTCTGTTTATTGATCAGAGGGCATCAGCTCGGGCATGCCAGGGGGGTTGGAGGGGGACCAATGGCCTTGGAATTAACATATAAGACAGGGCCCCCTAGGAGCCAAACCAGTGGGGGGGGGTCAGTGTGACCAAGGGCCAGTAATAGCCGGCAGAGGCCAGGAGTGGTGGAGCCTGACGCCTGCCCACGAGTCTTCAAGCAGACACACCCATCTCCCATGTCGCCAACCCAAGGGCAGGTGCGCAGGGGGGAGCGGTGCACCGAACAGGGCAATAAAGCGCCACCTAAGGCCTGATGCCATAGGCAGTGAAATAATATACAAACAATAAACAAATTCCTCTAAGTGCTGTAGAGGGGGCCCCCCAGGGAACAAATGGTCCGTGGGAATTATTGTGCATTAGGGACAATCGGGGACAGGCGGAAGCACCCATCAAGGCAGTCCCAGAGGGTCAAAGTAAATAAGATCCAAATGCTTCAGGAACCAGGGGAGCTGATGAGATAGCCCAGGAAAGGGCCACCAGGACAACAATCGTTCTGTCTTAGCAGTCACCAGGGTAGAGTGAGGGATCAGGCCTCAGAGGACATCGGATGGGGTCTGGCAGACTCACGGCTAGGAGCGCAAGAGCGGGGTCGACTAACCCATTGCGGCCTAAGCAAGGGGAGGCCAAGCGCCTCCTGGGATAGCAGGTATTCAAACCAATTGAGCACACTCACGGCAGGCTTGTCCAGGAAGCTGAACAGGTCCGGGAGTTGGTCCGGTGAGCGGAGGTGGAATTCGGCACCCTGCTTCCGTACAATTAGGTGGAAAGGGTGGCCCCAGCAGTATGTGGCTTCGGCTTCACAGATCACTTCGAAGAGGGGTAGCATGAGCACTCGCATGGCTCTCGTTTGCCTGGAGATGTCAGGGTAGATCCGGATAAGGGCTCCATCAAAGTCAATCGGGCCCTTCTCCCAGGCCAGGCGAAGAATCTCTTCCTTTATAGTGAAGAAATGCACCCTGCAAAGGATATCTCGTGGGAGCAGGACCCTGCGATGATATGGGGGGTGCCCGGGGCCCCGGTAAGCGATGAACCCTGTCAAGCTCTAACTCTGAGGTCGGCGGCTTACCCAGAATCTGGTTCAGGATGGCCGCCACAGGTCCCGTGGTGGCTTCAGGGATGCCACGCAGACGCAGGTTGTTCTGCCTGCTCCTATTCTCCCCGTCTTCAAGCCTTAGTTGGACTTCCACAAGATGGGGGCAGAATGCTCGTTGCTCTGTCTCCAGGGAGGTGATGCGTGCATCGGTGGCGGAGGTGGAGGACTCCAGGACGCAGGACGGTGACCCTCTCCTCCACCGTATCTACCTGCTGGCGCAGATCACGCAGATCCCTTGAAAGAGCATTTACAATGGAGGCCGCCATTTCTTGCAGGTCTTGTTTGGTGGGCAGACCTGCCACAATGTCCCGGAGGGAGCCCTCCGCATGGTCGCCTGTTCCCCTAGCTTGGTCAGAACCAGGCTGTGAGTCTGAGCATGGGATTGCAGGAGACGGTATGGGGGAGAGCAATCTGACAGTTTGTGCAGTCAAGTTGCCGCCTGCAACAGCTCCCGCCTGTGCGCCCTTCTTACTATATGTGGCGGTGCTCGTCGGAGGGACTCGTGGCGGCGCAATTTTGGCTGGAGCAGCGGGGGAAGAAGCGGCGTGTTGCTGCAAGAAATATTGGGTGATTTCGGGACCCCTCTGTGCCCCCGTGTCTGGTGGATGCTTACGGTCCCCTGGCATGAAATATCGGCTTTCTCTGACAGTCCAACGGGTGTTTCTAAGGACTCTCCCGTACAGAGCTCCAGGACGAGCGTCCTCACACTTCTATTGCTAAGCCACGCCCCCAACTGGTGCTATTCTGAACATGTGCAATATCATATCTGCTATTTCATCATGGACAGCAAGTTAGAACAAACAGAAAGCTGCAATGAGTCACAAATTGCTCTATAAAGAATTGCATGCAATTTGAACAGGAATGCGGTGCGATTCCTGTCTATATCGCATGCCATTTCCCCCACCGCTCCTGTGTGTGTGATAGAAAGGGAAGAGTGCCATCTAGTGGGCAGTTTATTACAAATGATAGAACTCACATTAATACATAGTTGGTCAAATACAAAATCTGCATTGGTGTCCCAGTCCCACCGATGATAGAAAATCACGGCTGCTGGAGGAGAATTTCCAGGACCCCGTGGGTATAGGGCGGAAGTGAGGTCAGCTTGGGGGTGGACCACAAATACATCTCCTCCAGCCCTGCGGAGTTCTAACATTTTGAATAAACTGCCCACTAGATGGCGCTTTTTCCTTTCTATATACACACACAAACACACACGAGCGGTGAGGGAAATCGCATATGATTACGGACAGCAATTGCACCACATTCCTGTTCAAATCGTATGTGATTCTTTGCAGTGCTATTTGTGCCCATTCATATTGTATTGACGCAAATCGCACCGCAAAATATCGGTTTTGGTACCGGGAGCATTTTCACGAGTACGTGTACTTGTGAAATGCTTGGTATCAGTGCATCCTTACAATATGATTCTGTTGTCTAGTAGGGCTTTGCAAATCTCAGCAATTAATAGATATACAAATCCTTTGGCAGGTAAAACATATCATATATATATATATATATATATATATATATATATATATATATATATAATTTTTTTTTTTTTTTTTTTTTTTCAACTGTGCATTTAGCTATGTACAGGTGAGGACTTGGATGCTTTGGTCTGGTTGGCAAACACAGCCAAGGGGCCCTTTCATGATAGATTTCTGTGGACTCTAGAAAAAGTATGAACATGTTCCAGCATTAGTTTATTTAAGGTTCTCAGTATGGTCACATAAAATTTCAGAGCAACAAATGAAATCTGTTCCTTAAGATTTCTTTTATCAGGTGCTGTGATTGCAGGTCTGAATTGGAAGCAGATAACAATCAAAGAATCACTGTATGTGGGTCCTACACTGATTGTTGTCTAAATGAGGGAGTATCTCAGGGCCACCAGACCAACATATCTTAACAGTACTGGTCCAGGAGGCAACTGGCCCCAACACCCCAGCCCAGTCATCCCCTGGCTGTGTGCCTGGTGTTCAGCTTTAGATTTTTGTATAGAGGTTTATCTTATGTGGTACCTGCTAGAGTTGGTAGTTCTCCATATTGTGGTTGGCGCTCTGTCTTCCATTGTTTAAATTGATCCCTGTTTGTGGTGGTATGGTGTGAACTTGCAGGAGGTGGAGGGTGCAGGTTGTCTGGTGGACGTGTAGGCATAGTTCTTTCTGCCTCCTTTGGAGGATAGTGTAGTCCATAAACAGTCTGTTTTAACAGGGATTCCTCTGGGCTCTGGTAATACCCCTCCTGTTGATGTAGTATTGAAAGAACTGTAAACTTCATAGAATATATGCATGTCCATAGTAAAGTACCCTTTACCAGTGCCACTTTTTATATTTTTCTGAACAGATCATTGAAATTACCTACCCTTGGAAAACAAATGGTCTTCTCTATTTACCTGTAAACTCAGTATACCTGTATAGTGAAAGCTATATCAAATGTCTCCTCCAAAAGTTTGCAGTTTCATTGTTGTGGATTTGTAGTGGCGAGTCAATGGGGCTAACACAAAAAGCTGCTAATAATTTTAGATTAACAGATTAATAGTGCAGTCTAAAATCAGATTTTTGCTTTTCCTTCCCTTTCTATGTCTAAGAACTGACTTTCTACATTTACTGTATAGTATAGTATTATACAATGCTTTATGCCATGTCAAGTTTACGTTTTGTAATATGCCTTGTTTCACGTTATGTCTGACTCACTCCATCATCTTCTCTTGCTTATTAAGCCCCGGTTCACACAGGGGCGACTTGGCCGCCTGACAAGTCGCGTCCCGTTCTGTACTATGGAACCGTTCTAATAGGAGCGACGCAAGTCGCTCCGACGTAGAAAAAGGTTCCTATACTATTTTTGGGGTGACTTCAGGTGACTTGCATTGACTTCTATACAGAAGTCGTTTTGCAAGTCGGCGCTGAAGTCGTGTGCAGGTCGCCTTGGTGAGTTGGCCTGCAAGTCGTGTTGCCCCTGTGTGAACCAGTAGTTAGTAACATAACTACTCCACAAATAAAAACTACAGTATCCCCACTGAGCAAATTGCTGGAGTCACTATGCAGAAAGGAAACCGCTCAGCACAGGACCTGGAAGATATCAGAAATCACTGTAAGTAGAGGTGACTACTACAGTGATTTTCACCTTCTACAATGGTCCCTCAGGTATGAGATGCACATACTAACATTAGTCCAAGCTGGATCAATGTAACTATGCAATAAGACATCAGATTTAAGGAAGCTATCATATTTCCAAAATTTTTGGAAGCTATCATATTTCCAAAATTTTTCTATATATATTTTGCTGGCATCGATAGGTACTAATACCACAGATTCTTCACCAGCCCCACCAAGCAACCTTTCAAAAAATATTACAATAGGCTAATACCTAGAACACAGGAGAAATAAAACATTACAACCACCCACTGTTTAGGTGTTTATTTTCCTAATTACTGAATCTCTAGTCAATAACAATTCTTTAATTAATAATGAAATGGATTGATTGATTGATTGACATACTTACAGGAGGAACACATAATTTGGGTCTTGCTTCAAGTGGTCTTGGTACAAATTCTGCTCTCTGAGTAGTGGCCAAGTTCATAGGAGGCAGGTTACGGGGTACAGGGGTATGAGGTGGTCTCTTACTGCTCCTAGGGGCCACATCTGTGTTGGGAATAACAGATAATAAGTACACACAAAACCTAAAAATATTAGAATATTTTTAACTATCTTGGTGTATTTCTTTTTTTTTTTAAAGAATTTTTATTGCGCACATATCAGAATAAGCATACATTACAGTAGTTAGGATTACAAAATCCAACAGAAAATAGAAATTACATATCCATTACATCACTATCACACATATCCACCTTTTCTGTATGTGCCACATGGATTTCCATTCCCATTCTACTTTTGTAATATATGTGCATTTTTTTTAAAAAAGGAAAACAAAAACAAAAACACAAGAGGAAACTTCCCATAACATTAAAACAAGACCCATTCCCCCCTAAGATGTCCGCATTTGGTGTTCAAAGACTCTATGCTCTACCTCCGTAAGAGGAGAAAACCTCTCCTATCCTCCCGTCATCTTCGAATTGACAACAAAAGAACCCAACAGCCCTTACTGTCCAGTATTCAGTGGTTTTTCCTCCTCCAGCGTGTTTTTCGAATCCACCCATCTAAACCAAACCTTCCTAAACTTCTTGGGAGCTCCCCTAGCTTCATAGGTCATCTTGTACATCAGCACATCCGCATATACTATTTTTATCCACATTCCCAGTGTCAACTGTTCCTCATGAATCCAGCGTCTGGCAATAAGTTTCCGCACCTCAAAGTATAGGATCCTAAGGAACAATTTAGTACATGTGTTCATCTCCTCCTGGTCAAAGACCCCTAGGAGACATTGTAAGGGTGAGCAAATGTTAGGTAAAGCAAATTTATCAGAAATAAATTCGGTTACCTGTGACCACCATGGCCTCACCTTTTTGCATTCCCGTACCATGTGTAGGAAAGTGCCGTCCTCCTCCCTACATTTGTGACAGACAGCTGTTTCCTTTCTTTGCATTTTGTAAAGTCTAACAGGAGTATAATACTGCTGATGAAGATACCGAAACTGAATCATTTTGTCCGTAGATGAAATAACAGACACCAAATACGTGTCCAGTACCTCCTGCCACTGCTCCTCTGACAACTCCGGGACAACCTCTACCCACCTCTCCTTAGCCCTAGCCGTTACTATCTTTATCCCTATGTTGGTGTATTTCTTATTACTAAGTGATTTCTCTTTACTTCCTGTCCCATGGACATGTCCCTGAAGAATGACAAGTGTACCGACACAGGGGTTTACTAACCATGGTTGGTGACACCTGGTCTGGTCCCCTTTACCCTAGCACCTGATGGAACTTTAAGGGTGGATAGATCTTTTGCCAGTTATAGAGTAGTTAAGGAATGATAAACAGGGAAGGGTTAAAAGACAATATAGGCATAAGTATGTGTATAATCTGCAGTTAAAGATGGTAGCTAGCAGTTCCATATGGAGTAACTTTAAAGGGAGAGGAAAGGAAATGGAGAAAGGAAAAGAGATCTAGTACTTATAGGACTTGATGCAATAATAAATATGGATTAATGATATGTAAGTATGTGTGCATTCAATAGGAGAATAATTTGGATTATTGCAGTATGCTGGGTTCATTTAAAAAAAAAAAAAAATGTTTCTTCTTCCCTCGTTTTTTTTTTTTTTTTTTTTTACATTTTTTTATTTGTAAATTGAATTTGAATGTATTTAATTTCTTAGGAATTGTAACTGAAAAATATTGTTGACAGATAAACTTAAGATAATGTAAATAAGAACAAAGATTGTATCTTTTTTTAAAATTCTAAATATATAGCTTCAGAAAGATTATTTTCTGTGCCTCTTATTATAAGTGTCCCCCATGACGTTATTTATAGGAGTCTCTATAACAGGATAAAAACTTGGAAAATGAAGGAGTTCCTCAGGGTAGAAGGCTCCACTGAACCTATAGGACATTTATTAACCAATGCTGTTTTTTCACCAAACATTCACCGGTGGTGAATAAGTCACTGCCATTATAAACTTATGCACCAGGAAGATTCATCTGCAGAGACTGGTAAATGTAGATTGACTGCTTTCTAAATATGCCCTTAGGTGTTGTGTATGTCTGGCATGGAGAGACTTTTCTCAAAAGAATTTGCTGTCTCAGCTGGTGGTGTGCAGTATTAACTATTGATTACACACTCTATTCTAAGACTGACCAGTCTTGGAAAACAGATATTTCTTCAGTTAGAAAAGTATAGTATGTGCTGCTCAACCTAAAGCCTAACTCTAGGTTTTTGTGACTTTAATAAGTTAATTTGGACCAAGCTGGTCCAAACAAACAATGTGCTTCAAACAGATGAACCCGCTGGGAGTGCAGTATAAACTTTATGTAGCATGAACTACAAATAGTATTTAGCGCTGTGTTCTGGCAACAGTATGGGGATTTCCTGACCCATTTCTGAAACAAAATTGAATTGAGCTGTGCATTGCTTAGCCATTTACAGGAAGCCTTGTATTTTATAAATGAATACAGAGCTTCCTCTGATTGGCTGTGGTAAAGCGGCGGGTGGATGATGTCATTAACTCCACTAAAGTCAATCAGAGGAAGCCTTTTGTTCATTCATAACACTACAGCACTTCCTGTGAATGGCTGAGTAGTGCTCAGCCCAACTCATTTTTTTCCCTGGAGTTAAAGGGGTTGTAAAGGCAATTTAAAAAAAACAAAAACAAACATGTTATACTTTCCTCCACTGTGCAGCTCGTTTTGCACAGAGTGGCCCCGAACCTGGTCTTCTGGGGTCCTTCGGCGGCTGTCTCAGCTCCTCCCTGCAAGAACTGACCACCTTCATGCGAGCTCTCTCGCATGGTGGTTAGTTTGTGCTGGCGCGCTCCTGTGATACAGCCGGCGGCTATAGCCACTCACTGTATCACTCAGCCCCGCCCCCCGGCGCACCGCGTCATTGGATATGATTGACAGCAGCGCGAGCCAATGGCTGCGCTGCTTTCAATCCATCCACTCTAGCCAATCAACAGCCAGGCTGAGCGGCAAAGAGGACATCAGGGGCGAGCGCAGCAGGTGAACGGGCTCAGGTAAATAAAACGAGGAGGCTGGGGGGGCTGGTATTGTCAGATGTTTTTTCATAGGATGCATTAAGGTGAAAAAACGCGAACCTTTACAACCCCTTTAAGCTTTAATGCCAAAGTCCTCACAACATTTACAATGCAGTTAATAATTATAACGTGCAACTGAAAGATATTTACTTTAAACTGTCAGACTATTAATCCATACACTTAACATGATCAGCTACACAAACAATATAGATATAAATGCTCAGATTACATATATTTGACATCAAGTACTTTACAGAAAGTCATCACTCACGCCGTGGTGCATTAAAGGTGGCCTTATAGTGGGTGATATAACAATCTCTGTTCGTCTCTCTTCGCTGAACTCTTTGTGGTTTCTTGCAGCCTTTATGATGTTTATGTCGCCTGTAAATAGACCAATATTTTCTTCAGTAACTTTTAAAAATAATAAATGAAATTTGCAACTAACAAGCAGAAATATACACCAGATCCCATTTGGTAATAAAATGTTACTCCGAAATTTCATATTCCTGGTATGTGTCTGTGATACCATGTACTTGTGTTAAAAAAAAAAAAAAATCCTGTTCTCTTTGTATTGCTTCCTTTGTGTGAAATTCCCCGGTGAACCTGCCAGTCCTCCTGCTCTCCTGTTTGCCAGGGCATGGAAGCACATCCATCCCAGTGCGGTCAATGGTCAGTTTACTTATTGGCGCACAGCCTACATGTAATCCACAGCTCAGACTTGTGCTCAACCCCCCCCCCCCCCCCCACAGCCATTCTCTGGGAAGATCAATGTACTGTTGTTTTCTGCCTCATACTGGCATTCCCCTCTGCACAGTTCTTCAAAGTATGCTTCTGTCTGTGCAGTTTACACTGAACTGGGCTTGTGCTACATTCAAACGCCTGCTGACAGGTCTCCACCTCCTCTAGTTTCTTTCTGCCATCTTTTCAGGATTTTCTTCTACAAATGATGTCTTATTTCTTTGCTCATTGGGCAGCCAATGATGGTGTAACCCTTGCACATATGTGTATGGAAGTGACACTATCCTTGCTTCATTTGTAAGATGTTGAGAGTGAACACTACAATGTACATCCACTGTAGGAAATATGTGTACAACAAAAAACTGCTATTTTGGAAGAAGAAACATGTAAATTAGGCATATTTATAAGGCTGCATTCACACCTGTGTAATGCCTGAGCGTACAGAAAATTGCGTGATTTTGCATGCATTCACAAAATGCACAAAAGTGTATATAACATGCTTGAATCGCCATTTCATCTTAATGGCACCCCAAATGTGGCATGCAAGACATGCGGTTGAAATGAATGGGCTGCTCTTTGCACAAAGTGCAAGAAGACACAAAAGACATGCAAAAATGTGCAAATGTGCGGTGCGCAATAGCAGTGTGAGTGGGTGCATAAATGAGTACTAAAATCACATTCATTACATTAGGTATTCATAAAAGTGAAATGGAGCAAGTGTCATGTTTAGCACAACTGATAAATGGCCGAAGAGGGGAGGGGGTAATGATGTTGTTAGAGGGTTATGTCACGATATAATGGGAGTAAATATGAGCATTAAACTTTAGATTTAAGTAGTGTGAGATTGGGGTGATTAAGCTCAAGTAGCAGGTGCATTTACAATGAGCTGCGCCAGTCTAAACTGTAGTTTTAGGGCTTGGCAGCCCACTTTTATTGAGTAAAGGAAAAGTTCACTTATACGCCAATTGCCCACGCAGGGGTTTCTTCCACAAAACATGAACATAAATACTAAGCCACCTGGCTTACGTGTTGGCAGCACTGCTGCTCCTCTTACCAGTCCTTTGACTGTGTCATTCAGCTCTCTCGCACACTTGACTCTCTAGCCTTCAGTTGCAGTGCCCTGCTGCATGGCTCACCTCTGGCCTAGGGTTTGGGGTTCTCCTGACACCCCTGATAGGAGCTGACTTAAATCCTGGAAACCGAGACCTGCTGGCTTGTGGCTGGGTCCTCTGACCCCTTGATGAGACCCCTGTCCTGTGGCTTTTGGCTGGGACCCCCTTACCCCGGGTGAGACCTTCCGTCTCCAAACTGTAAGCTGTCTCCAAAAATTACAGCTTTGAGCAATTCTCAGACCTAACTATATAATGACCCTGCACACCTGTGTAGTGAGCCAGGTTGCAGGCGTCTAGCAAAACCTGGACCCAGGATGGAATGTTCCGATTCAGAACTACCGGATCTGGAGAGATGCTATTTCTGAACATTGCATTAATCCTTACTGAGACTCCTGGGTCACTTTTTCCTATAAATTTATAACGACAGAGCCTCTCTCTGTCACAATAGCTTAAAAATGAATTCTGAGTATGGATATTTTATACAGTTTGGGCCAATGTAACTATGTGTAGCAGGTGCCGCTCATCCCGCCCTCAGCCCAGCACCGCCAGCTGGCCAACGCCGGGACTGACACAAACACTGAAGGCTCCCTGAGAGAGAGAGCGTGCCTCCCGGCGCTCGCAGGGGACATAGCCGCCTGCTGTGCCCCCAGGCTGTCTCAATGGCAGAGGAGGAGGGCCAATGGAACTCTAGAACTGCTGCAGCGGGGAACTCTGGGACATGTAGTCTCCAACACAGATGGCCTCAATGTAAAAGTCCCTGAGGGCAATTAGTCCACATAGGTGAAAAAACAAGTGTTTGAATGGAATCCAAAATGTAGGGTAAGTCCTTATGGCATCAGCAAGGATCGCATAGGGATCACGTGTGTAGAAGTGATAACCACCATCAGCTTTGAGAAGGCTCACCAAAACGTGTGGACTCAGTAAAGCGTATGCACAATGAGTCGACAAGGCTTGAGGTGTATATACGTCAATAAAATGGAGCTTCCACACCACTTAATCCTGGCCACAATAGGAGATGATCGCTCCATCCCTAATAGGGCTCAATGTTGTAATAACTGGTCAGGACTGGCAGCATGTCCATGAATAAAAAGCGCTTAGAGGAGTAACGCAGTCAAAGTAACGCAATGGCATCAGCAGGGCTCGTCACAATGCGTTTTGTCTAAACAGGCATCATCTGGGGTAGCCAGATGATGTCTGTTTAGACATGGCTTAGAGGAATATTCAATGATAGTCAAAGTAATGCAATGGCATCAGCAGGGCTTGTCCCGAAGCGTTTCGTCTAAACAGACATCATCTGGGGTAGACCCCCAGCTGATCTCTGTTACACAAATGAATTTACATTTCTAGCTATTACAGTTCACCTTCACCATCACAGGGGCGAGCTCTCCGATTCAAACACCCTCACATGTGCTTTCTCTACCCTGATGCAGTAGCTCTGACCTCAGCATTTGGGTGCTTGCACGGTCTTTTAGGAACACCCTTCGCAACATACTAGGAGTTTTCCAGTCAGGCTTCATGAAGTATGTAAATGGTCTACACCTATAGTAAGGGCATTGTTCAACTTTGGTCAAAGTTGCATAGTTTTTCTTTTTCTCTCTTTATTTGCATAGGCAGTTTTTTGGTAAAGGTGCACATAAGCTGGCCATACATTATACAACTTTCTTATTCACTTTCCCTTAGATTCACCTTCAACTCCAACTCCACCTCCCTCTCCAAGGGCCTGTCTGATTGCATACAAATTGAATGTGTTTAGGTTTGACCTTTGACCTCATACTACTGTATATGGTTTTGGAAAATTTACAAGAAAGTTATATAATGTATGGCCAATGTAACCCTGTTTTAAATTATTTTACTGTGCAGACATTGTATAACAACAACAAAAAGATTTGTACATCTATCATAAAAGATATTAAATCAGGAGGAGTTGAAATACAGAAATTTTAGAAAAGGCAAAAACAACATCTACTGTATTGTCATTCTAAATAAAAAGATCTGCCATAATATGGCCAACCCCCGGGGTGGTTTAAAATAGGTATTTTATATCTATTACTTCGTTATTATCTAAGTGAATGAAAATACAACTCAACTTCACCTAATAGACAAGTAATCAAATTCATATTATAAGAAAGAACACTAAAGAATGCTGTATTCAGGATCTTATGTCATTCAATAAACTTGAATGCATTGATTGAATGTGAAGACAGAATGTTATCCTCTCCACCATTATGGTGTAAATTGTAAAGCATACAAAACAAGATATAAAAAAAAAAAAAAATCGTATGTCTTGTGTTTTCTTATCTCACCCACAGTCGCACAGCTCACAGATACAGGACACTGCTGGGGCATCCATCTTCTGAAGTCCACTTTTAGAGAACGCCCCATCCCTGTTTTGTGTTGCCATGGTCCCTTGGACTTCTCTTGTCTTCTATGTTTGGAATGTGAAAGCCGGTTTTACCAGAACTGATTGAGCCATTGTGTGTCTGGAAGCCTGTGGTTTGTGTACCTGACAACCTTTCAGCAAGTTGTGACGCAGCACAGTTGGACCAGGTTCACACACAATGAGTCAGGGAAGGAGCAGTGTTTGGCCAGCAGGGCATAGAGATGGAATCACATTCTATTATATTGCTTTGCAGGAACTAAATATTTCGAATAATGTTTGCAAAGGAATCTTAACCTGTGCGGCGCTAGTGTAATGTATAATACAGAAAAATATAAAATGCATGCTGCACTTTGCTTATTGTACCATCATAAGATCACCATACAGCGGTATTAAACCAAAAAACAAAAATGCAATATATCATAGCTTACCAATTCTTAGATGTGATGGCTGCATTTGTTTTTTAGGCTTTTCCCCTATATTTTTACTTTATTGTGTCTAGTAACACACTTTCCGTCCTCTTCACTCTATGGAGGAGTAACAGAGCCACCCTTGGACAGCAGTGTTGTCAGTCTGGAGAGAGGGGAGTGTCAGACTAGTACATTGGGATGGACTTGACTGTCAAATTTAAGCCGTATTAAACCCAAAACCAATAATGAGAGTAACACATAGGATAAAAAATAATAATGTCCCCTGTAGACATCATAGTATCAGGAAATACTTGTAAACAGTGAGTGAATAATGTAAACACACAATAGATAAAAAAAATTGTTTTATTTTTATTTTTTTAGATTTTGGGGCCAATTGAAACTCATTCTCCACCATACAGTCCTTTTTCTCCTTGGGGTCCCTTGACATCATATAACCTGCTCTATTTGTTAGACTCCATATACTCTATACTGTAAGTCCAGTATATTATGACTTTGAGAACTTTGTTAAGGGCAGCAATGTATGTTTGTTTTTTTATATTTGTATACTCACTATATCTCTGTTTTAGTGTTTTCCTGATCTGTTGTCCAAGGGCAAAATTCCCCTAAGGAAGACCATTAAGGTCGAAATGCGTTGGGCCTTTTGGAATTGTACAATCAGAAACATTGCTATATGGTGTACTCTCTTTTTTTCTTATTGCGTGTTTACATTGTTCACTTTGTTTACAAGTATTTCCTGATATTATGATGTCTACAGGGAATATTTTAAACACTTTCAAATAAAAATATAATTTTATTTTATCCTATGTGTTACTCTCCTTTGGTGTCATAAGGCTCCGGTGCTTTTTATTCCCCATTTCCCTCATGGATTTTTCTTCTGTAGATATTGTGGGGCTGACACCCACCATTGGTATGTTTTCTAGCTGCATTTAAGGACACATTTATAATAATGTAATATATTGCAGCTTACCAATCATTAGATGTGGTAGCTGCATTTGTTTTCTTTTTTAGGCTTTCTTCCCTCTGTTCTTACCTGGGGATCTGGCCAGTAATGCACCTCCTGTATTGGAGAGCCTCCACTGGACGAAGGAGCAATAGATACACCTTTGGAGAGCAGCACTGCAGTCTTTGGGGGAGGGGAGTATTAGATGGACTAGCAGATTTAAATACACTAACAAACTGAAGCCAAACTCCAACTAACATTTTATAAGCAGTTACAGCAAACTGTTTTGTTCTTTTTGGGATAAAGGATTTACCCAAATAAATAAAAAAAATGATCATTGTAAGCACCCTTGCTAGTGTTAAATGGTTTGTCTCATCCCTGTAACTGATGCGTCTGCTAGAGAGCTTGTTGTTTTGAAAAACGACAGACTGACTGGATGGCTAAAGCTTAAAAAAGAAATCCAATGCAGCCGTCACATCTAAGAATTGGTAAGCTGCAATATAATAAATATTTGCTTTTGGGTTCAATACTGCTTTAAAGCTGAGCACCAGCTAACACCTTTTAAGCAGCATCAGCTTTATTTTTCCCTTTGGAGTAAATGTTTTATACACATTAATAAAATATGATCATTGTAAGTACCCCTGTCAATGTATGTAGAACTAAAAGCAAAAAATTGCCAGCAGATAGGCTGTTTATTGCACAAGAGACAATCCCTGGAATTAATAAAGATTGGGGCACACAGATATTGTAAGAGTGTCTTGTGTGCACCAAATTCATGTACCTGTCTTGAGCTTTCACTTCAATTTGACAGAAAATGTGCCACTTTTAGAATGCATGCAAGACACTTTTACAAAACCTGACTGCAGTCCCTCTCTATACACCCAAAGAGAGTTGGTCTTAATTAGCTCCACTTTTGTAAGATGTGAACTGTCAGTGGCACATTTTAGGACTATTTGTACTTAGCGCACAAGTCGCTGTCAAAACCAAAAGTGTCGCAGATGCTTCATGAATTTGGCGCAATACATTAACAAGGATTAATGCCAGATAAGTGGCGCAGCAGCTTTATTGAATTTCCTCTGCAATAAAACAAAAACTTACCTACCTGTTCACCAGAACATATACAGTGGGGAAAATTATTATTTGATCCCCTGCAGATTCTGTAAGTTTGCCTACTTACAAAGAAATGAAGGGTCTATAATTTATTTTAAAAAAGTGCGTTTTAAATGATAGAGACAAAATATCAAATCCAGAAAAAACACATGATACAAATGTTATATATTAAGTTGCAGTTCAGGGAGTAAAACAAGTATTTGATCCCCAAACAAAACATGACTTACCAATTGGAGAAACACTTGTTGGCAAGCACAGAGGTAAGACATTTCTTGTAGTTGGTTAACGGGTTTGCACACATCTCAGGAGGAATTTTGGTTCACTCTTCATTACAGATCTTCTCTAAATCCTTAAAGTGTTTGGAACCCTAAAAAAAAAAAAAATTGAGATCAAAGCACATTAAACAGAACAATACCTGGCTGATCCTGCCACTTCCTGTGTCCCCCTCTGTGAGCTGACCATGATAATCAGAGCTGCTGAGCCCTGACCACTGCGGACAGCTTATGTCCCTCCGTCATTTGCAGCCCTCCTCTGTCCTCCTCACCCCCTCCCTCCCTGCCTGTCAGCTCCTGCGTCTGTGTCTCTGTCTCCGCCCCCCACTATTATTAGTAGAAATAAAATATTAGAAATGGTCACTGCCAGCCCCTCTATTATAGCTAACCATACCACACTGTATAAATGTTTTATTAACATGAGGCATGTAAATACCTTTTTAGGGCTATGTTCAGGCCGGTCACATGACTTGTGGCCGCTCTACACCTCCAATCGAGGGCTACAGCAGTAGGGGCTGAGCGGCCACATGACCTTCCTGGCTGATGTCAGAGGGAGATCTGGGCCCCTCCTGCAGTAGCTCTGGATCAGAGGTGTAGTGCGGCCACGAGTCACGTGACCGGCCTGAAGATTGCTCTTATACAGTGTGGTATGCCTAGCTATAATAGAGGGGCTGGCAATGATTTACAGGTAACAACCACTTTAAGGTTTCTTGGCTGTCACTTGGCAACTCAAAGTTTTAGCTCCCTCCATAAATTGTCAATAGGTTTAAGGTCTGGAGACTGGCTAGACCACTCCATGACCTTAATGTGCTTCCCCTCAATACGGCAAAGTCAGCCTGTACCTTTAGCAGAGAAACAGCCCCAAAGCATAATGTTTCCACCTCCATGTTTGACTGTAGGGATGGTGTTCTTAGGGTCAAAGTCAGCATTTTTCTTCCTCCAAACATGACGAGTCGAATTAATGCTAAAAAGCTCAATTTTGGTCCCATCTGGCCACAGCACTTTCTCCCAATCCTTCTTTGAATCATTTAAGTGGGCAAACTTCAGATGGGCCTGTACATGTGCCTTCTTGAGGAGAGAGGACCTTGCGGGCGCTGCAGGATTTTAATCCAAGGTGGCGTATTGTTACCAATGGTTTGTTTGGTGACTGTGGTCTCAACTGCCTTGAGATCATTCACAAGCTCCTCCTGTGTAGTTCTGGGCTGATCCCTAAGTTTTCTCATGATCATCCTTACCCCATGAGGCGAAATCTTGCATGGAGCTCCAGACCAAGGGTGATTGATGGTTATTATGTATTTCTTCCATTTGCGAATAATTGCTCCAACAGTTGTCTCTTTCTCACCAAGCATCTTACTGATGGTCTTGTAGTACATTCCAGCCTTGTGCAGGTCTACAATTTTGTCCCTGATGTCATTTGACAGCTCTTTGGTCTTGCCCATGATGGTGGGTTTGAATGGAAGAGATTCTGTGGACAGGTGTCTTTTATACACATAACGAGTTGTCATTAGGAGCACCTTCTTAAATTGACAGGACTACTCTGTGTACCACATGAGCACATACTGGAACCAGTCTGTGGGAGCCAGAATTATTGTTGGTTGGTAGGGGATCAAATACGTATTTTACTCACTGAAATGCAACTCAATTTATAACATTTGTATCGTGTGTTTTTTCTGGATTTTTGGTTGATATTCCGTCTCTATCATTTAAAATACACCTATGATAAAAATGATAGACCCTTCATTTCTGCGTAAGTGGGCAAACTTACAAAATCTGCAGGGGATTAAATAATTATTTTCTCCGCTGTATATCTTTCGAAATGCATTAAAACTGTGGAATTTCTGCACTTTAACCACTTGCCGACCGCCTAACGCAGATATACTGCGGCAGAATGGCACGGGCAGACAAAATCACGTACCTGGTATGTGATCTGCTTCCCGCTGGCGGGGGGGGGGGGCGCTTCGCACCCCCCGGTGCCCGAGGCGGTAGGCTTCGTTAGGGGAGCGATCCAGGCTGAGGGGGAGACCACTCATTCGTGGCCACCCCCTCGTGATCGCTCCCAACGAATGAAAATCTTCCTCTGCTGCTGTAAACAGCAGCAGAGGAAGTGATGTCATCTCTCCTCGGGTCGGTATTTTCAGTTCCGGCGCCGAGGAGAGAAGACATCTGAGTAATTGCACAAACACTACACACACAGTAAAACACACTAGGCAAACATTTCACCCCCATCACCCCCCGATTACCCCCTGATCACCCCCCCGTCACAGTGACACCAATAGCATTTTTTTTTTCTGATTATTGCATTGGTGTCAGTTTGTGACAGTTATAAGTGGTAGGGAATAAGAATATATAAAACACAAAGCGCTGTGATGCTAAATAGCTGATAATTACACAGAAAACCAAGTGAGGCTGCTATCAAAAAAGAGTGTTTTCAGAGTCACTTAAAAAGAATAAATAATGATATTTGAAGCGCTTCACAATGTGCATAAAAATGAATATATATGAATAAATATAAATACTCAAATAAACCCAGCGGTGAGTAAAAATTCCTAAAAAATCCAGCAATCAAAATAGTGTAAAATTATAAAAAATTAGTGACACCAAATGTGTAAAAAAATCCACATAAAAAATCCACATAAAAATAAATATATAGGGATGTATTCAGAAGGTTCAATTATACAAGTGTAGAATCCGATTGGTATAGAGCTTTGATCCAGTCCCACTAGCAAAGCTGTTTAAAAACACTTGCTTAATTAAGGTGCTCATTGACCTTTATAGTAACAATGTTTCTTTTGCTTCTGTTCACAACCAATGTGAGAATCATAAAACAGATCTCATTTGACAGGCAGATAAGAGAAAAAACCAATCATTGTGCAATAGTTAGGATACCAAGGTACACAGGCAAACTTCAATTCACTCACGTGTGCCTTATAATGATAAGGCATATGCAGGTTTTACTATAGCAGTCAGCCGCCTTAGACAGGAGCAGATTCACTGCAGTACACTGAGTGATACTGCTGATCTGCACAGAGCGTCCTTGGCTCCTCCCACGCGTTACATCACAGTCACGTGACTTTTTCAAGGATCATTGAAAAAGTCACTTGACTGTGATGTAACGCGTGGGAGGAGCCAAGGACGCTCTGTGCAGATCAGCAGTATCACTCAGTGTACTGCAGTGAATCTGCTCCTGTCTAAGGCGGCTGACTGCTATAGTAAAACCTGCATATGCCTTATCATTATAAGGCACACGTGAGTGAATTGAAGTTTGCCTGTGTACCTTGGTATCCTAACTATTGCACAATGATTGTTTTTTTCTCTTATCTGCCTGTCAAATGAGATCTGTTTTATGATTCTCACATTGGTTGTGAACAGAAGCAAAAGAAACATTGTTACTATAAAGGTCAATGAGCACCTTAATTAAGCAAGTGTTTTTAAACAGCTTTGCTAGTGGGACTGGATCAAAGCTCTATACCAATCGGATTCTACACTTGTATAATTGAACCTTCTGAATACATCCCTATATATTTATTTTTATGTGGATTTTTTATATGGATTTTTTTACACATTTGGTGTCACTAATTTTTTATAATTTTACACTATTTTGATTGCTGGATTTTTTAGGAATTTTTACTCACCGCTGGGTTTATTTGAGTATTTATATTTATTCATATATATTCATTTTTATGCACATTGTGAAGCGCTTCAAATATCATTATTTATAAGTGGTAGGGCAGTTAGTGTTAGCCCCCTTTAGGTCTGGGGTACCCCCCTAACCCCCCCAATAAAGTTTTAACCCCTTGATCACCCCCCGTCGCCAGTGTCACTAAGCAATCGTTTTTCTGATCGCTGTATTAGTGTCACTGGTGACGCTAGTTAGGGAGGTAAATATATAGGTTCGCCGTCAGCATTTTATAGCGTCAGGGACCCCCATATACTACCTAATAAAGGTTTTAAACCCTTGATTGCCCCCTAGTTAACCCTTTCACCAGTGATCACCGTATAACTGTTACGGGTGACTCTGGTTAGTTAGTTTATTTTTTATAGTGTCAGGGCACCCGCCGTTTATTACCTAATAAAGGTTTAACCTCCTGATCGCCTGGCGGTGATATAAGTTAAGTTTTAGGGTCAGATAGGGTCTGCGTCGCCCCAGGCAGTGTCAGGTTAGTGCCAGTAGCGCTAACACCCACGCACGCAGCATACACCTCCCTTAGTGGTATAGTATCTGAACGTATCAATATCTGATCCGATCAGATCTATACTAGCGTCCCCAGGAGTTTAGGGTTCCCAAAAACGCAGTGTTAGCAGGATCAGCCCAGATACCTGCTAGCACCTGCGTTTTGCCCCTCCGCCCGGTCCAGCCCACCCAAGTGCAGTATCGATCGATCACTGTCACTTACAAAACACTAAACGCATAACTGCAGCGTTCGCAGAGTCAGGCCTGATCCCTGCGATCGCTAACAGTTTTTTGGTAGCGTTTTGGTGAACTGGCAAGCACCAGCCCCAGGCAGCGTCAGGTTAATGCCAGTACTGCTAACACCCACGCACGCACCATACACCTCCCTTAGTGGTATAGTATCTGAACGGATCAATATCTGATCCGATCAGATCTATACTAGCGTCCCCAGCAGTTTAGGGTTCCCAAAAACGCAGTGTTAGCGGGATCAGCCCAGATACCTGCTAGCACCTGCTTTTTGCCCCTCCGCCCAGCCCAGCCCAGCCCACCCAAGTGCAGTATCGATCGATCACTGTCACTTACAAAACACTAAACACATAACTGCAGTGTTCGCAGAGTCAGGCCTGATCCCTGCGATCGCTAACAGTTTTTTCGGTAGCGTTTTGGGGAACTGGCAAGCACCAGCGGCCTAGTACACCCCGGTCGTAGTCAAACCAGCACTGCAGTAACACTTGGTGACGTGGCGAGTCCCATAAGATCAGTTCGAGCTGGTGAGGTGGTAAGCACAAGTAGTGTCCTGCTGCCACCAAGAAGAAGACAAACACAGGCCCGTCATGCCCATAATGGAAATATAGAGGGCCTTCGTGCTACTAAGATGTATTGGTGAACTAAATTTTAATACAAAATCGTATCATACGTGATCAAATCTCAAAGTGCGTGTAGTGCATTAAGTGTAATCAAATAAATCAACAATAGCTGCCTGCAGCAGAATCTTCAGTGTATCACAATCCACTCTCAATACATTGTAATTTTAAAGTGATCCCGCGCTACAGTGTGAGATAAAAAAAAAAAACTTTTCACTAAATAAAGTAAATCAATAAAGTGTCAAGCGAATTAAATGGTCATAAACAGTGCAGGTGTACACAGTAATAAATTCATATATTAGTAGAAGAATCCCAGGGCAAATGATTTAAAATGATGATAGTCTCTTAACCATGTCATCTAAAAAAATGTCCAAAAAGGAAAGAAAACGTGCAAAAAAAGAGGAGTTCCAATACAAGACTCAGTGGACAAGGAGAAGTTTAAATCCCACGAAATAAGCTCACAGAGCCCTCACCTTCATAACCTGATAGATCAGCATGTAGTGATGAATTGAGGTCGGCTGCGTTGCTCCAACTTCTACCACCAGGGGGTCCTCCGTCCCATTACATGTAAGACTTTCCTCGCCTGAAGTGCCAGCATATAGCCATATATAGGAGTTTGTTCCGCTATACTAATCTCTACCACCAGGGGGTCCTCTACTTCACCAAATAGATCTCCCGAATGTGGCTCCACATCCACGTCATCTCATAGCCTCGTATCCCATTGCCGTCTTCTTCCGTTGGGAATAGAACTGTACGAGTGGCGGATCTTGATCCAAGTCTGGAAGCAAGTATACTTTGCAACCTGTTGATTGGCTATGTATAAAGTAATGTAATCAGCTCCGAATCCTCCACTGGAAATAAAACACCCGTAAGTAATGCTCAGTAAATACAGTATATGACCAGATATATTTTGTCCTACCAGATATCTATTAAATGTTCTGTGAGTACATGATTAGTACAATTAAATCTACTGTAATTTTGTCGCTTTGATGCTGAAGACACGGTAAAGGGGGTTTTTTTAGTCTCCAAGTGCATAACCTTATTTGTCACACAGTTGCCCATTCAAACACTACATCACGGTTTGCTTGTAAGTTGGAGACATTCTGTAATGACGTTATTTCATTACATAGTTTGGTGCCATATCACCATGCTTCTCGAGACCATGAGGCTAAGAGGCCCATAATGCCCTTCCTGCTTCATTCGTCAATCCTAATTGGGAACCCACCACTTCTGCAGCGCCCGTACTTCCCCCAATCACATCCCCAACCAAATGCAGTCGGCTGCATGAGAGGCATTTTCCTTATGTCCTCCCGAGTACCCCTACCCAACGAACCCCCCCAAAAAAGATGTCGTGTCTGCAGCAAGCGCGGATATAGGCGTGACACCCTCTATTATTGTCCCTCCTGTCCTGACAATCCTGGTCTTTGCATTGGTGAATGTTTTGAACGCTACCATTCACTAGTTGAGTATTAGCGTAGGGTACAGCATTGCACAGACTAGGCACACTTTCACAGGGTCTCCCAAGATGCCATCGCATTTTGAGAGACCCAAACCTGGAACCGGGGCAGATGCCCCCATGCTTCGGCATATATAAATGGTGCATGTATGCATACCCACCAATCAATCTCTTTTTTTCGTTCAGCCCAGAGGCTGCATGAAAAAAAAGATTACAATATATGCCCAACAAGGACCAGTAACATACTGGTATGTTGCTGGACTTTGAGTGGTTATACCAGAATGATGGCTGCAGGTTTAGGTATCATCTTGGTATCATTCTTTTCAGCCAGCGGTCGGCTTTCATGTAAAAGCAATCCTAGTGGCTAATTAGCCTATAGACTGCTTTTACAAGCAGTGGGAGTGAATGTCCCCCCCCCCCACCATCTTCCATGTTTTTCTCTGGCTCTCCTGTCCCAACAGGGAACCTGAGAATGCAGCCGGTGATTCGGCCAGCTGACCATAGAGCTGATCAGAGACCAGAATGGCTCCAATCATCTCTATGGCCTAAGAAACCAGAAGCTACGAGCATTTTATGACTTAGATTTTGCCAGATGTAAACAGCGCCATTGGGAAATTGGGAAAGCATTTTATCACACTGATCTTGGTGTGGTCAGATGCTTTGAGGGCAGAGGAGAGATCTAGGATCTAATAGACCCCATTTAAAAAAAAAAAAAAAAAAAAAAAAAAGAGTACCTGTCACTACCTATTGCTATCATTGGGGATATTTACATTCCCTGACATAACAATAAAAATGATAAAAAAAAATAAAAATGAAAGGAACAGTTTAAAAATAAGATAAAAAAGCAAAACAACAATAAAGAAAGAAAAAAAAAAAAGCACCCCTGTCCCCCTCTGCTCTCGCGCAAAGGCGAACGCAAGCGTTGGTCTGGCGTCAATTGTAAACAGCAATTGCACCATGCATGTGAGGTATCACCGCGAAGGTCAGATCAAGGGCAGTAATTTTAGCAGTAGACTTCCTCTGTAAATCTAAAGTGGTAACCTGTAAAGGCTTTTAAAGGCTTTTAAAAATGTATGTAGTTTGTCGCCACTGCACTGCAATTTTAAAGCATGTCATGTTTGGTATCCATGTACTCGTCCTAATCAAAATTAATATTCAGTGGGCTCAACAAGCCTGTCAGCAATTTCCTTGGGGTGCCTACTTTTCAAAATGACCCCATTTGGGGGGGGTTGTACTGCCCTGCCATTTTAGCACCTCAAGAAATGACATGGGCAGTCATAAACTAAAAGCTGTGTAAATTCCAGAAAATGTACCCTAGTTTGTAGACGCTATAACTTTTGCGCAAACCAATAAATATATGCTTATTGACATTTTTTTTACCAAAGACATGTGGCTGAATACATTTTGGACTAAATGCATGACTAAAATTGAGTTTCTTGGATTTTTTTTTATAACAAAAAGTAGAAAATATCATTTTTTTTTCAAAATTTTCAGTCTTTTTCCATTTATAGCACAAAAAATAAAAACCGCAGAGGTGATCAAATACCATCAAAAGAAAGCTCTATTTGTGGGAAGAAAAGGACACAAATTTAGTTTGGGTACAGCATTGCAAGACCGTGCAATTAGCAGTTAAATCGACGCAGTGCCAAATTGTAAAAAGTGCTCTGGTCAGGAAGGGGGTAAATCCTTCCGGGGCTGAAGTGGTTAAAGGAGGAATAAAAGATTATGCTGGATATGCACCAGGAAATGAGAGGAAACAAAGTACAGCAAATTCCCCTCTTTGACAATTGTCGACAGAACAGGTATTCACGTTTCCCTTATGAGACAACCTCTATTTTTTGGACTTCCAATCACAGTCTATGCAATAAAAATAAAAAGCAGTTTTTGACTAAACATACACTTTAAAATATAACTGGAGGCAATGTCCCCTGGTGTAGATACATCATCAATCATTATGCCCATTGCCGACTCAAAAACTGAGAAAAAAAAAAGCACCGCTAGTGCTGAAGGCTCCCGCCGTCTGCTTGCTCCACCGTGTGACAGTTCTCAAATAGCTAAGGCGACATCACCTAGTGGCACCGCCCCCCTGTGATGTCACCGACCGTTGCATGGTGGGTCCCTATCAACATGAGCACAAGGTGCTTTGGGGTGGGGCAGTACATATATATAATATATACACAACATGCTTGTAATTTTAGCCTCTACAATCACTTTTATTAAAGGAAGTTGATGTGACTAAACCTGTAGGGATTTTTTTTTTAAGCTAAACTTCATTTTAATTTTCCTTAAAAAAATGCTAATCACCCCCATTATACACAATGATTTGAATCCCTCTCAGCTGCTAAACTGTTCCTAGCAAACTTGCATGGAGAATGTCTAATCTTCTGCTCAGGCTTGTCAGACTAGCTCCCTAAAAAAGTTGTTATTTGTATTTAAAATAGTTTGCACAGAATCATTGATTAAGTCATAATTCAAAAGCTAAAAAAAAAAAAAAACACATTTTGTTTTCACCAAATGGAACCAGTGTTGACACTTTTCACAGTCAGTAATCACTTTCCCTGCCAAAAAGCAATTATACTTGGCTGCAGAGATTTGGTTTTGTATAACCATATAGCGAAAACATTTTATGAATCCCAGAATAGACGCAAGCCGCTTCTGCTGTATGTTCTGCTGCCGAAGTTCATGTTTTCAGTGTTACTATGACAACGCGACACAAATTCCTTTTACTTGGGGCTGACATTTTTATTATGTTCATTACAAAAAGGTTTCGGTGTCTTTTTCTGATGAAACTACTATACATGAGCTGGCATACAAACTTTGTTATCTGTTCTGAGCCAGAAAGATGTTGCATCGATTCCGTTGACTTATAAATATGAAACATCCAAAGCTTCATCACCGCGTTTATTTTTGTGTTAATAACTGATGGATTATTCATTCGCACCGCACAATATTTGTATGGTTTGACAATTTCTTGGCAGATAGATAATCATATGTTTAGCAGAACATCTCACCTTTAGCCTAAAATTGGAACCTAGCCAGTCTCTCCCAAACAAATGTGCTGCTTCTTAAACCTGTCTTGAGAATAATAACTGTTCTGTTCAATAATAAGTCCTTTCTTCCAGAGAATAAGCTGTCCTTTCTCCTGCCATGTACACATCAGTCGTTCATACAGAGGTGGTAAAGGCGGGCAGCGGGTGAGCATCACTTATTCAAGTGAACAGGTCAGTGTTCTGATTCCACTCCGAACCTCCATTTTGTTTTTAAAGTGATATTAAACCCTCTATTTTTAAAAGGGTTCTAAAGGATGAAGGTTTTTTTTTTTTTTACGTATACATTTTACGCAGGGAGGTAAACAGACCTTCTATATGCAGCCCTCCTAGCCCCCCATTATACTTACCTGAGCTCGATCCAGCCTTGTGCACAAGAGCAGCTGGTCTCCTGGCTTTCTTCCTCCTCATTGGTTCAGACACAGAAGCAGGAGCCAGGGGCTCCCGCTGTTGTCACTCACAGCCAGTAAGGAGGGAGTGGGGCTGAGTCCCATTCTGTGTATTAATGGACACACAGAGCAGCGGGGGGACCTGAAAAGAGTAAGATCGGGACTGTTCTGTACAAAACCATTGCACAGAGCAGGTGAGTATAACATGTTTGTTTTTTATTTTTTTTTTCCTTTAGTATCACTTTAAGCATTTTCAACACTGATTCAATCACTTACTGAGCATGCAGCTTCTTTATCTTTGAATCTCCTGTTTAGGTTGGTGACATGACCAATGCTTCTCAACTCCAGTCCTCAAGGCGCACCAACAGGTTATGTTTTCAGGATTTCCCTCAGATGAAACAGCTGTGGTAATTACTAAGGCAGTGAAACTAATTAAATCCCCTGTGCAAAATAATGGAGAGCCTGAAAACATGACCTGTTGGGGCGCCTTGAAGACTGGAGTTGAGAAACACTGCTCTAGGTTTCTGGTTTCACAGTGGCTCTTTTCTCTTACGTACCTCCCAGCTTTTGAACTTCAGAATGAGGGACACTTTAAGGAGGAAGTGACCTGTGGTGCGCTATAGCAAAACGTGGGTGTGGCCAAACTCTTAGCAGTGGGAGGGGCTTAATGGTGAGGGGTGCGCTGTGTATGAACTGCAGGGTTGAAGAGTGCACTATGTACAGCATGCAGAGTTGAAGAGTAGAGATGGGCTCAGCCCCATTGAAGTCTATGAAAGCCGAACAGTAAAAAAATCAAAAGTTCCCATTTTGATGGCTTATATGCAAGTCATTGGCCATAAAAGGGGTATGGGGGTCCCGGTACAGCCCTGGCGGACATGAATCAATGCAAACTTATTTTTTTTTTAAAAAACAATCGTTTTGTCAGGAGCAGTGATTTTAATGATGCTTGAAGTGCAACAATAAAAATGAAAAAGTTATTTAAAATATAGTGCCTGGGGGGGTTCCCTAGTCTGCCGGTAAAGTGGCGCATCTGTAGCATGCATAGAACATGCTGCAGCAAAAATTACATTTCTAAAGAAAGACTCTTTTAGGGGCTGGTATGGATTTTAAGGGGATCCCCATGTCAAAATGTAAAAAAAAGCTGCATGGGGTCCCCCCTAAAATCCATATCAGACCCTTATATGAGCAAGCAACCTGGCCGATCAGAAAAGAGTGGGCGAGCGAGCGAGCCCCCCTCTTGAACCATACCAGGCCACAGCATTGAGGAGGGGGGGGGGGCAGAGATTGCCAGAAAGGTCTTCTGCCAGAAATCCTCACTTGGTGCTGTGTGCGAGAGTACATATTGCACCCATTGGGTATACCATTACTGAGTGGAGCCAAGTGTTAAAACTTGTCCGGCACTGGGCTCTGGGACTCCAGACCAGATCCACAGGACCTCAGACTTACTTGAATTCTCGGGACGGTCCTGTGGAATCCGAGACAGTTGGGAGGTAAGCTCTTACAGTGTCCTATGGAGTCACCCTGAAACCAGGTACTAGAGTTGCGTTTCCCTACATTGTGTGCATCAATAGAAACACACAACCAGGTACCCTAGGATGGCAAAGCACTCCCCTGCTCCTCCCTCCTTCAAGCTAACATGTAGGCAGTCCAACCATGCCTAAAGCACCAGCTCACTCTCCATCAGGACCTACCTAAAACAGGGCTGACTCAGGCTTAGAGCACAGGCCCGCGCAGAACTCCGCTTATGCCACACACATGCCTGTATAGTGTGTGCTAGACATGGTGTGCCCTTGACGCATAACTAACCATACTCCTTGTAACCCATAGCAATGACTCTCCTCTGGCTAAGGACACTCCTTGTGCAGGCCCCTGTGTCTTCTCCATGGTTGCAGGACAAGGCAAGGCACAGACAGTCTGCCTATAACCTGAGACACCTGGGACATGGGGGCTCAGGTCATTTACTGTGTGCTGCTTGGAGAGAGTCAGCTCCTCACCAGCAAGAGGGGGGACATCTTACCCTGTCCACCACCTGCCCCACCTCAACCAGCTGTGCACTAGAGTTGTTCCACTGGGTGTTTCTTCATCAAATTCAGCAGTCTAGCGTTCAGCCTAACAGGGGTGCTATCTCACTTTACATCACCAATGGTAACAGGAATCCATTTCAGTCACTTCAAGCAGACACAGGTTCGATACAACTCAATTTTTTTGAGGTAATCCATAGTTATAGTTCAAAAAGTATATTTTCTTCCTCTTTGTGTGGCAGTGTACCTCTCTAATCCCAGTAGCAGGGGTGACCATCCTGGCATTAGCAGAAAAGACTGACAGTCTTCAAGCCATCTCACAGGCCAGTCTCTGTCTTTCCCATAAGCTCACTGCAACAGCCCTCTGATAGGCCCCACACATAGTTTATAAAGAAACCTGCCAGGAAGGATGTGAAGTCACCTCACCTCACTTCATGGAAAATTTTAAAAGAAGAAATCCTCGCTAAAGGGACAATAAGTTAACCCCTGCCTACACACACACACACACACTAAATGGAGGCTGCACTGTCCACTGTTTCCTGTAAAGACCTGAAGTTCAGGGAAGCAGCACAAAGAGCCAGAACCAGCAGCACTGAAAGTTGTAAAGTGCTTGGGTGAGACGTTTAATAAATGGTTTACTATGTTTATTTTATTGTGCTCATTGTGTTCAACTAAAAAAATGTTGAGGGTTTATTACTACTTTAAAGTTACACCCTGGTTAAATTAGATGTAAACACTAACTGAATAACATTAAGTTTGTAAAAGCAATGCCATGTTTCATATACTTATTTTCACCTTTGTTGTATATAAATGCTCCTGATCACCTGAAGCCTCTTTACAACCATTTCCTGTCCACTTGCATGCACTGCAGCTATGGCTACATATCATTATTCAGGACAGGTTTTCTGATGTTTACAATAGCGCACCATTGCTTTGTATAGAAATAATAATTTGTAGGTTCCATTACATGACAGGGCAACACAGGAGTACAATTGGAAAACAGGGACAAAATGTTGTACACCTATAACACAAAGTGCCTCAACGAGGACCTTTATGGAAGGATCACCAGATATTATTCTAATGAAATCTGTAGATTTAGGAATATATTGAAAAATCACTTATGAAATTCCATTAAATTTGTAAAGCTTATATATGGCCAAATGTTTGTGACAGCAAACAAACACTCTTGTGCATTAGTGTGATGACCGGGTGATCTATGGACTCAAGGGATAGGGTCTCGGACCTTGCTGCCCTCCAGGATAGGGGATATCCTAATAGTCACAAAAAAAGATAAAAAGAAGATAAAAAAAAAACAAAAACGCTTCAGCCAGCAGTGGTCCTGATGTCTTTCTCCTTGCTATCTGGAGACTGTGGGTTCCAGGACTGATTGCCAGAAACAGGTGGCTTTTACAAGCAATCATTTTCCATGTTTGTGAGTAGTTGTTTTTTTTTTTTTATTAATAAATTATCTTGGGATCAGTGGCGTAACTACCGCCATAGCGACCCGCGCATGCGCTATGGGGCCCGCAGCTGTGTAGGGCCCGGCAGAGGCGGCTCCCTAATAAGGTAATTAGGCTAGTTGAAGAGCTGCCTCTGCTAAAAAACGTCACCACGGGCACGGCGTGACCAGCAGCGGGTTGCCTGTGAGCTCCAAGCACGACCAAGCAGTGGAGAGAGGGGTCGGAGCATAGCCGTCTTGGATGGAGGCGGGGCCAGTGCTGTGTTGTCTTCAGGAGGAGAGGGGGAGGAGATTCCAGCAGCCTAAGCAGTGAGCACAATTCCCTCTGCTCGGGAGACACAGATCGCGCCCCCCCCCCAGCCATCACCCCCCCCCCACCATCACTGGAGTGCTCAGCGGTGCGGCGGTTTCCGCACACCCCGGAGGAGGCATCTGGCTGACCAGGAGAGGAAGGCACCGCGGAGGAGGCCTCACGAGCGCTGTATGAAGCCGATCCAACAGAAGGGAAGGTAGGAGAGGAGAAGTGTCTGGGCTGCCCCTCTCTGGGGCTGTCAATCAGTGTGTGTGTGTGTGTGGGGGGGGGGATCAGGGGCTCCAGCTGCAGGGAGAGGCAAAGCTACCACCATGCCACAACCTTTTCTGCAGCCAGCGACCAACAACATTTTTTTTTTATGAGAGAGAGCCACCCCCCCATCCATGTTCCTGCAGCATCCCTAAGCCACAGCCAGAGACTGGTCTTTATATCCACCCCTGCCCCATCCCCCCCACTCCATTCTTCCTGATCATGTGTCACTAACAGTAAGGACAGCTCTGTCCTGTGCCAGTGTCCCAGTGTGTCCACCTGTGATTGACAGCCCCTGACCCCTCCCTCCACCCTGCCCTTACCCCTGCCTATGCAGGGCTCCACTGAGGGGGGAGTTGGGAGGTCCCAGTCCAGGGCTGATCCTCTGCCATGGTGGGCCGGGTGCTCCGCATCCTGAGCTGGTACTGCCTGCTGATTGGCTTCTCCACTGCTACCTCCCTCACTGACACCAGCACCGAGATAGAGAGCACCGACACCAGCACCGAGATAGAGAGCACTGACACCAGCACCGAGATAGAGAGCACTGACACCAACACCGAGATAAAGAGCACTGACACCAGCACCGAGATAGAGAGCACTGACACCAGCACCGAGATAAAGAGCACTGACACCAACACCGAGATAGAGAGCACTGACACCAGCACCGAGATAAAGAGCACTGACAGCAACACCGAGATAAAGAGCACTGACACCAACACCGAGATAGAGAGCACTGACACCAGCACCGAGATAGAGAGCACTGACACCAGCACCGAGATAGAGAGCACTGACACCAGCTCTGAGATAGCACTGACACCAGCACCAGGATAGAAAGCACTGACACCAGCCCTGAGATAGAGAGCACTGACACCAACACCGAGATAGAGAGCACTGACACCAACACCGAGATAGAGAGCACTGACACCAACACCGAGATAGAGAGCACTGACACCAACACCGAGATAGAGAGCACTGACACCAACACCGAGATAGAGAGCACTGACACCAACACCGAGATAGAGAGCACTGACACCAGCACCGAGATAGAGAGCACTGACACCAGCTCTGAGATAGAGAGCACTGACACCAACACCGAGATAGAGAGCACTGACACCAACACCGAGATAGAGAGCACTGACACCAACACCGAGATAGAGAGCACTGACACCAACACCGAGATAGAGAGCACTGACACCAACACCGAGATAGAGAGCACTGACACCAGCACCGAGATAGAGAGCACTGACACCAGCTCTGAGATAGAGAGCACTGACACCAACACCGAGATAGAGAGCACTGACACCAACACCGAGATAGAGAGCACTGACACCAACACCGAGATAGAGAGCACTGACACCAGCACCGAGATAGAGAGCACTGACACCAGCACCGAGATAGAGAGCACTGACACCAGCACCGAGATAGAGAGCACTGACACCAGCTCTGAGATAGAGAGCACTGACACCAACACCGAGATAGAGAGCACTGACACCAACACCGAGATAGAGAGCACTGACACCAACACCGAGATAGAGAGCACTGACACCAACACCGAGATAGAGAGCACTGACACCAGCTCTGAGATAGAGAGCACTGACACCAGCTCTGAGATAGAGAGCACTGACACCAACACCGAGATAGAGAGCACTGACACCAGCACCAGGATAGAAAGCACTGACACCAGCAATGAGCTAGAGAGCACTGACACCAGCACTGAGATAAGGGAGCACTGACACCAGCACTGAGATAAGGGAGCACTGACACCAGCACTGAGATAAGGGAGCACTGACAGCAGCACTTTAAAGCTCTTATTATATGTGAGTGTGGTAATCTGTTTTTCAATGGCATTAATTCTTTTTTTTTTGAGGGGGGGGCATACAACATTTTGCTATGGGGCCCTGTGATTTCTAGTTACGCCCCTGCTTGGGATAATGCACAAGGCTGGTGCACCCTCTTCTTTTTATCTTTTTTGCAAATATTTGTGACACCTGACCGTCATATCTATAGGAGTCTGTAGGACATTCTGTCCCAAACCAGGGTCATGAATATGGTGCACCTCTCCTCAATCCTCTTTTGCACCTATAATAGCCTCCACATTTCTGGGAAGTCTTTTCATTACAGAACAGTTGTAAAGGGCGCATTAAAGGGGTTGTAAACCTATGTGTTTTTTCACCTTAATGCATCCTATGCATTAAGGTGAAAAAACAGCTGGCAGTCACCGCCCCCCCAGCCCCCCCGTTTTACATACCTGAGCCCTGGAACTTCAGCCGGCGGGGACACGCTGTCCCTCTGCCCAGGGTTCTTAGCTCTTGATACGATAGATTGATAGCAGCGCAGCCATTGGCTCCCGCTGCTGTCAATCAAATCCAATGATGCGGGCGCCAGGGGGCGAGGCCGAGTCATACATTCAGTGGCTATGGACACCGAATGATGAACTTGGGAGCGCGCCCCCATATAACCCCCCCCCCCCCGGGAGAACGCTTCTCCTAGGGGGTTATCTGATGCATGGAGGAACTGCAAAAGCCGCCAGGGGACCCCAGAAGATGAGGTTCGGGGCCACTCTGTGCAAAACGAGCTGCACAGTGGAAGTATGATATATTTGTTATTTAAAAAAAAAAAAAAAAAAAAAAAAAGAACCCTTACAATCACTTTAAAGGTTGGCAGGAGAATTCACAGCGACTAGCAGGGAACATGCTGTGACATCTGACCTGGTGTGCAGCTTAAACTGAACATGCATTGTTAGATCAACACATTAACTTGAATTGATTTTAATATAGATTTTAAGATTTACACATTAATGTCTACTAATTCAAGAAAAACATGCATGAAACATCAGATAGAAAAACAATTGGACTCCGTCAGACAATTCGATCGTGTGTGGGCTCCAGCGGACTTTTTTCCCCAATAGTCAGATGGACCTAGAAATAAAACATGTTTCAAATCTTTCCGACGGACTCGAGTCCGGTCGAAAAATCCGCTCGTCTGTATGCTAGTCCGGCGGACTAAAACCGATGATAGGGCAGCTGTTGGCTACTGGCTATCAACTTCCTTATTTTAGTCCCGTGTACGTCATCACGTATGAATCCGTCAGACTTTGGTGTGATCGTGTGTGTCCAATTCCGTTCGTTTGAAAGTCCGGCGGACCTACACTGCAAAGTCCGTCGGAAAGACTGTCAAACCTAGTCCTTCGAAAAGTCCGCTCGTGTGTACGAGGCATTAGAGGAAGGAAGAAACCTGCAACTGTTCCTGCAACTACTTCAGCCCTGGAAAGATTTACCCACTTCCTGACCAGGCAATTTTTGGTGATTCGGCACTGCGTTGCTTTAACTGACAATTGCATGGTCGTGCGACGCTGTACCCAAAGAAAATTGATGTCCCTTTTTTTCCCACAAATAGAGCTTTCTTTTGGGGGTACTTGATCACCTCTGCTTTTTTAATTTTTTGTGCTATAAACAAAAAAAGAGCGACAATTTTGAAAAAACGCAAGATTTTTTACTTTTTTACTAACCCAAAAAAAACAAAAATGTATTAATCAGTTTAGGCCGATATGTATTCTGCTACATATTTTTGGTAAAAAAAATCCCACTAAGCATAAATTGATTGGTTTGCACAAAAGTTATAGGGGGTCTACAAAATAGGGGATAGATTGATGACATTTTTATTATTTGTTTATTTTAGTAGTAATGGCAGCGATCAGTGATTTTTAGCAGGACTGCGACAT
Source organism: Aquarana catesbeiana (assembly GCF_042186555.1). Classification (NCBI taxonomy): domain Eukaryota; kingdom Metazoa; phylum Chordata; class Amphibia; order Anura; family Ranidae; genus Aquarana; species Aquarana catesbeiana. The sequence continues at coordinate 90,676,833 of NC_133333.1, forward strand.
TGCGGCGGACAGGTCGGACACCTTACTGACATTTTTATGCACTGTTATTGTACTAACAACACTGGCAGGGAAGGGGTTAACATCAGGGGCAGTCAAGGGCTTAAATGTGTTCCCTGCAGATGTTTTCTAACTGTATGGGGGACTGTGTGACTGGGAACACACAGATCCATCTTCCTGCATAGCAGAAAGACAGGATCTGTTTGATCTCCCCTGTTATGCCCTGTACACACGGTCGGATTTTCCGCCGGAAAATGTGTGCTAGGACCTTGTTGTCGGAAATTCCGACCGTGTGTAGGCTCCATCACACATTTTCCATCGGAATTTCCGACACACAAAGTTTGAGAGCAGGCTATAAAATTTTCCCACAACAAAATCCGTTGTCGGAAATTCCGATCGTGTGTACACAAATCTGACGCACAAAGTGCCACGCATGCTCAGAATAAATTAAAAAACGAAAGCTATTGGCTACTGCCCCGTTTATAGTCCCGACGTACGTGTTTTAAGTCACCGTGTTCAGAACGATCAGATTTTCCAACAACTTTGTGTGACCGTGTGTATGCAAGACAAGTTTGAGCCAACATCCGTCAGAAAAAATCCATGGATTTTGTTGTCGGAATGTCCGATCAATGTCCGACCGTGTGTACAGGGCATATGAATAGAGATCTGCCTTGTTTACACAGGCTGATCCCTGTTCTGTCACTGCAGGGAACGATCACAGACCCGCTGATTGGCTCCCCCGCTGGCTAATGGGAGCACACGCACCCACAAAAGCGAGTTCCCGAGCCGACGTACACCTACTGCGATTTGCGGGATCGTGCCACGTTGCCACAGTATGACGACGGCGGCTGGTCGGCAAGTGGTTAAAGTGGACCTTCCCCCACCCCCCTTCGCTGTCCCTATTCTATAAACATGTATACCTGGAAGAAAATAAACAATCATACTTACTTATATCCTTGTGACTTTTTCTTTATACTTACCTATTTTTGTCTTGCCTCGGTCCCCATTCCCATGCGACCATTTTAAAAATGTTTGTGATAGTGTCTATGCGTAGAGTGCACTTAATCTCGTGCATGCACCATACAACACAGACATATATTGGGGGGGGACCTTTCCTGAGATCCCATGAGATATTGGACAGACCTTTTTCTTCATGATAAAAATATTTCATACACTGTATGCACAAAATGAAGCACATGATGTTATGTGCTTAATCTTGTGCCTGCGCATCATGATAATTCTACAAGATCTCACAGTTTAGGTGTGGGATTTCCTTGAAGGCAGTGGTGATGTTGGCTTTCGGGGGGGGGGGGATCTGTGCGGCTGTGGCTGGGAAGAGAAAAGTAAAACAAAAAAAACCTGAAAATTGTAGACTCACCTTTCTGCAATTTTCCTTTCCTGGTGCATCTTAATGGCAGCATGCAATGGGTTGTGGCTCCGCCCCCACAACCTGATAGGACTGGTTAACTATAAATCAAAGACAGACCCACCTCACAGCATTCTCTGTAACTCTCATTATTTGGGTGGGAATCTGTATGCTGCCATGAAGATGCGCCAGGAAAGGAAAATTACAGAAAAGTGAGTATACAATTTTCCGTTTTCCTGGTGCATCATGGCAGCATACAATGGGAACTAACTCGCCATATGGGAGGGTGCAACAAACATTTTGTAATCAGTAGCGCAAGCATGCACCATGAATTTCCCAAATTTTACTGTCTTGAGCCGGGTTCATCTATTAAAGTGTAATGAAGGTGTCCTGGGAGGACCATATTGCTGACTTGCAAATCAGGAGACACTCAGCACTGAGCTCCCCACGAAGCTGGCACTGCCCTAGTTGAATGTGCTCTTAAGACCTCCGAAACAGGAAGGCCTTGTGAAGAGTAGGCTCTTTTAATTGTCTTAATCTAGGTGACTGTATGTGTTGACGCTGACTGACCCTGTCTTAAGCCATGCTAGAACCAAGTACAGATTTCATCTTTCCTGAATGAAAAGGTAGCTGCCAAGCAGGTTGTGAACAAGCAAGAGTTATCCGTGTGAAACCAGTCTACCAATGGTCCTGTCTATGTCCTTTGGCACCCTGACAATAAAAGTAACTATTCTACAGAAGTTCTTCCTTCCACGGTGTGCGACCAATTTTACTTTTCTTCAATGCCAAGCAGGTCACCAGAGTTAGATCAACATCCAGGGGATGTGGTTCTCTCACTCAACCAAGAAAGATGGTAAATTGACTTCCTGGTTTAAAGTGGAAGGAGAAAGATACCCCATAAAAGCAGTCTGGAGTTTTAGGGTTATTCTGTCCGGGTAGTGCAGACAAGGCTGAACTTTAAACATATTGAACCTAGACCCCTGTTCAGCCCCAGTTGTAAGAACTACAACCCCTGGCAAAAATTATGGAATCACCAGTCCCTGAGGATGTTCCTTCGGTTGTTTATTTTTGTAGAAAAAAAGCAGATCACAGACATGGCCAAAAACTAAAGGCATTTCAAATGGCAACTTTCTGGCTTTAAGAAACACTAAAAGAAATCAAGAAAAATAATTGTGGTGGCCAGTAACAGTTAGATTTATAGAACAAGCACAGGGAATAAATTATGGAATCACTCAACTCTGAGGAAAAAATTATGGAATCATGAAAAACAAACAAACAAAATAACACTCCAACACATCACTAGTACTTTGTTGCACCACCTCTGGCTTTTATAACTGCTTGCAGTCTCTGAGGCATTGACTTAATGAGTGATAAACAGTACTCTTCATCAATCTGGCTCCAGCATTCTCTGATTGCCGTTGCCAAATCATCTTTGCAGGTTGGAGCCTTGTCATGGGCCATTTTCTTTAACTTCCACCATAGATTTTTAATTGAATTGAGATCCGGACTGTTTGCAGGCCATGACATTGACCTTATGTGTCTTTCTTCAAGGAGTTTTTTCACAGTTTTTGCTCTATGGCAAGATGCATTATCATCTTGATAAATGATTTCATCATCCCCAAACATCCTTTCAATAGATGGGATAAGAAAAGTGTCCAAAATTTCAGTGTAAACCTGTGCATTTATTGAAGATTTAATGACAGCCATCTCCCCAGTGCCTTTACCTGACATGCAGCCCCATATCATAATTGACTGTGGAAATTTGCATGTTTTCTTCAGACAGTCGCCTGCATAAATCTCATTGGAATGGCACCAAACAAAAGTTCCAGCATCATCACCTTGCCCAATGCAGATTTGAGATTCATCACTGAATATGACTTTCATTCAATCATCCACAGTCCACGATTGCCTTTCCTTAGCCCATTGTAACCTTGTTTTTTTGTGTTTAGGTGTTAGAGATGGCTTTCTTTTAGCTTTTCTGTATGTAAATCCCATTTCCTTTAGGCGGTTTCTTACAGTTCGGTCACAGATGTTGACTCCAGTTTCCTCCCATTTGTTCCTCATTTGTTTTGTTGTACATTTTCTGTTTTCAAGGCATATTCCTTTAAGTTTTCTGTCTTGACGCTTTGATGTCTTCCTTGGTCTACCAGTATGCTTGCCTTTAACCACCTTCCCATGTTGTTTGTATTTGGTCCATGTTTTAGACACAGCCGACTGTGAACAACCAACATCTTGTGCAACACTGCTTGATGATTTACCCTCTTTACCTACATACTAACAAGCAGATTTAATCTGATGCAGGTGTTAGTGTTTGTAATGAAAATTTACAGGGTGATTCCATAATTTTTTCCTCAGAATTGAGTGATTCCATAATTTATTCCCTGTACTTGTTCTATAAATCTAACTGTTACTGGCCACCACAATTATTTTTCTTCATTTCTTTTAGTGTTTCTTAAAGCCAGAAAGTTGCCATTTGAAATGCCTTTAGTTTTTGGCCATGTCTGTGATCTGCTTTTTTTCTACAACAATAAACCACTGAAGGAACATCCTCAGGGACTGGTGATTCCATAATTTTTGCCAGGGGTTGTAGAACCTTGGCTGGTTTAGATGATAAAGGAATCCAGGCTTTTGCTGTGTGAGATCTGCATAATTTTCCCATATTCTTTGGTAAGTCTTATTCATGAAGACCTCTCTGGCTTGACACAAGGTAGCCACTACCTGCACTGAGCACCCTTGACTTGGTAGCCTCTGCCTCTCAACTTCCATGCCATCAAAAGTAGTCTGTTGGAGCAGGATGGCAAAACTGTCCATGATAGAGTAAATTCCGTCATCACTGGAAGAGGCAGTGGGGACCCAATGCTTAAGTGTAGGAGAGACAGACACTAGAGCCTCCTAAGCCAAAATGGTATCTTTGCAATTACTGATAGCCTAAGAATTCTGCCCTTCCACTGTTGTCTAGGTGCAGTAAAAATCCTATTCTAAAAGGAGCATGACAGAAGGGCTTTGAACACTACTCTCAGTTCAAAAGAATTCAATACTATGCCTCATAAGCTGAACATCCCATGACCTTGAGCAGCCTGCTCTTTGAAATGCGTCCCCCAACTTTTCTAGCTGGGGCCTGATGTGATGATGTTCCATTTGAAAACAATTGGCCAGTTACGAAGAACCAAGGATACTCTGGCACTGTTCTGCTGGAAGAGATTTCACTCCCAAAGCACCCTGACTTTATCAGAGGATGGATATTCCCTTGTGGAAGTTCTACTGAATTTTCCCGTCACTATTGCAGACAGTAAGACCTTGACTGATGTATAACAGATGTGTTTAACTCCCCCATAAACTATATTACCCCACTCAAACGACTTCATTAACCGAGACCACACCGTGCTCATGGGGTAACAAAGGCCGTAGCAGCCTACTTTATTTAACAAAAATAATGAGTCAAATATCAACATATAAAACGTATAAGTAGAAAAACATATCTGTTATAAACCTATGAAAATCTAACGTTGGTCTGAGCAGGAAATTAGTAAACCTCTGTGTTAATAAACCTTCTTGCACTGCAGTCCCTCTCAAATGTATTATCCCTGCCTCAAGCCGACCAGCTGGCTCAAAGACTACCCCTGACCGCAGTGCCCCATTCTCACTTCCCGGCTAACCTCCGTTAACCGGGAACCACCATCAGGACCCCTCCAACGATAGTCCCGATCTCATCCTTCTGATATCTTCTTTCCCTGCACAGACCAACGTCCGCCACCACTACGACATCCTAGCGCCATTACCTATAAGGAAAAAACAGAGAAAACACTTCCCGATCGAAAACAACCTCTATCCCTAGGGAGGGTGGGTGGGAACTTTCCCCCACGCTTTGGTGACTCATCCCAGGCGGGGGCCCCCTTATCAATATTCCTACAGCCCCTCCCCCTCGGCTCTATACTCACCACCCCTAATCAGAGAAGTTAATTCCCTGTTAACCCTGTCATGCCCGCCCTACGCTTATTTGCTTGGTTGCTATTGCTCCGGGCTTTCTTGACTGATGTATAACAGATGTGTTTAACTCCCCCATAAACTATATTACCCCACTCAAACGACTTCATTAACCGAGACCACACCATGCTCATGGGGTAACAAAGGCCGTAGCAGCCTACTTTATTTAACAAAAATAATGAGTCAAATATCAACATATAAAAGGTATAAGTAGAAAAACATATCTGTTATAAACCTATGAAAATCTAACGTTGGTCTGAGCAGGAAATTAGTAAACCTCTGTGTTAATAAACCTTCTTGCACTGCAGTCCCTCTCAAATGTATTATCCCTGCCTCAAGCCGACCAGCTGGCTCAAAGACTACCCCTGACCGCAGTGCCCCATTCTCACTTCCCGGCTAACCTCCGTTAACCGGGAACCACCATCAGGACCCCTCCAACGATAGTCCCGATCTCATCCTTCTGATATCTTCTTTCCCTGCACAGACCAACGTCCGCCACAGCATGCAAGGGTAATTCCCTTACCCTTGGATGCCCCTCCACACCCGAAGCGCTCGTTGTATACCATCCTGAAGGCCCAAAGCCCACATATCTATGCCTACCTCGTTTAAATGGACCCCATCTTTTTTCAAGTATCTCCAGGTCTCAAATTCCAGCTCTAGGTGACGTATTGCCAGCCCTCCTTTCTGTACCATGAATTTGCTAACTTCCCTATTAATCTTTCTCCTGGCTCTATTAATACCTTCCACTGATCTGGCCATTCTCCATGTCATACGCGCCACTATATCTGACCATACAACGACCATATCAGGAAATTGCTCCATCAAGCGGTCAATATCTGCTTTGATGTCCCGTGTAATGTCTAACATGGACCTAATCCCCAAATCATTGCCGCCCACATGTAATACTAACACATCAGGCGGTCTGTCCCTAGCTGCATAACGCTGCACCTCAGGAACCAACCGGCCCCATAACATTCCCGGGACTCCAAACCATTTTATGTAGGCTTCCTTTCTATCAAAACCCAACTGCCTACCCTCGTACCTCACGTCCCCTCTCCGTGCCCCTCAGCAGACATAGGAATGGCCCATGATCCAGACCATCCCGGTAGCCGAACCTGAAAATAAAGAGGAAAAAACAACATACACTATAGTACGACCATCATTTTCAAAACCATACCCGGGCAGACTGAAGAGTCCTACCCACTTGATTACCTCACAAACCTACCACTAGGTGGGGCCTAACGTAAGACCTGAACCTGTTCGACTCCCACCGCCCAATCCTTTTCACCGCCTCCATATCCATCCCTTGCCTTGCTGCTTCTGTTGCTGCTCCTATCCTGAATGAGTGGGATGAAAAGCTTTGCCATCCAAACCCAACTGCTCCAAGCATTTTCGAAATATAGCCCCAAACTGAAAACGTGACAACGGCGTTCCGTCCTCGTGTACCAAAAACGCGCCCAGCCCCGCCGGGCGAACCCTCATGAAAACCTTTACTGCTTCCATTGGGCATAAAGGCGAACCCGGAATTGGAAACACCTGAACCAGTTTCCCCTTCCCTTCTTGATCCGTTTTTGATTTTTTAAACCACAAGGACAACCTTCCCCTGCTGCACTCCACCTCCTAGCTCCCAATTCCCCCATGTATTTTCTTTGAAGGGCTGACCAGTTCCCCAATTCTAAATGCCCCAAAAAACGCCAACAAAAACGCGACTGTAAATAATTTTATCTCAAATTCCGATGAACACACCTCCCGCAACTTGGCTACTATACCCTTGAGAATCTCAAATGTCACGGGCTTCCTGGTATCCTTCCGAATCACCGATCGCCTGTAACCTTTTACGGCCTGCCTCACCCAGAAATCTTTTGTAAAATCAGGCTGCCCCTGTAGTTTGAACAAGAAGGCTAAACCTGACAGTTGCGTATTCACTACAGATGCAGACACCCCCTCCTCTATTTTCCTGGCTACGTAGTATAAAACGAGTGAACGTCCTGCTTGCCCATTCGGATCCTCACCCACCTCTTGCACGAACGCCAACCACTCTTTCCAGACCCTCGTGTAGGCTGACCACGTAGACCCACTTACCGACCGCTTTATCCATCCCGTGATGATTCCAACGCTATCTCCCACAACCATTCGGGACAAGGCACTCCTTGTTGCTCCGCGTCCGGCGCCAACTCTCGGAACCTGTCCCACTGGAAGCGAGATAATGCGTCAGCTATCACATTTTCTACTCCTGGCAGGTGGACAGCGTGAATGAAAACATTCAGCTGTAAGCATCTCAGCACCAAATGTTGAAGTAATCTAATAACCGGCGGAGAAGACGCCGTGTTCTTATTGATTACCTGCACTACCCCCAAATTGTCCCCATGGAAACGCACCTTCAGATCCCTGAAAGATGCTCCCCATAATTCCACTGCAAGCACTACTGGAAATAGTTCCAACAGCACCACATTCTTCGTGAAACCCGCCGCTATCCAGGACTGTGGCCAGGGGCCTGCACTCCATTGTCCCTGGAAGAAAGCTCCAAACCCTGAGGACCCCGCTGCGTCCGTAAAGAGCTCCAGGTCGAAATTACTGACCGGTCCTGCCATCCACAACGCTCGTCCATTGAACGACTCCAAAAAGGTATGCCATACCCTCAGGTCGTCCCTATGTGCCTTGACCAAGCGTACAAAATGTCTCGGGGACTTAATGCCACTCGTACTAGCTGCCAGACGACCACAGAACACCCTCCCCATAGGTAAAATGCGACAGGCAAAATTGAGCTTGCCTAACACCGATTGCAATACGCGCAATTGCACTTTTCGCAATCCAATCAGCCGCGCAACCTCTGTTTTCAGGTCTGCCAACTTTGCCGCCGGCAACCTACATTCCATGGCTTCTGAATCCAGGACGATGCCTAGAAACGTAATCACCGTACAAGGTCCCTCAGTTTTGTCAGGCGCCAGTGGAATGCCAAACCTGTCTGCTATGTGTTCCAGCGTAGCCAAGAGCACCGCGCAGATCCTCGACTCAGCTGGTCCTATGCATAGGAAGTCATCCAGGTAATGAATTATAGAATTCAAACCCGAAACCTCCCTTACCACCCACTCAACGAAAGAGCTGAATTGCTCAAATATCACACATGATATAGAGCAACCCATCGGAAGGCATTGGTCGACGTAGAACTCATCGTCCCATTGACATCCGAGCAACCTAAAACTTTCAGGATGCACTGGTAACAGCCTAAAAGCCGATTCAATATCAACCTTAGCCAACAGTGCCCCTTTTCCGTACCGGCGCACCCACCCTACGACTGCATCAAATGACGTATATGTCACTGAGCACGCTTCCTGATCTATGGCGTCATTAACCGACCCCCCTTTTGGAAAGGACAGGTGATGGATGAGTCTGAATTTATTGGGTTCCTTCTTCGGCACTACCCCCAGTGGTGACACCACCAGATCAGCCAAAGGTGCCGACGAGAACGGCCCCGCCATCCTCCCCATTGCAACCTCCTTACGTAGTTTTTCACTAACCACGTCCGGGTGTTGCAAAGCGGACCGGAGATTGGGTGGAACGGGAGGAACTACCGCCAGTGAACAGGGGATCCGGAAGCCTACGGAGAAACCTTCTTCCAATAATTTTGCCGCTTTCTTATCCGGATACCTACCGAGAAACAGCCGCATCCTTCCCACTCTCACCGGAGTCCTCCCTCTTGTGTCCAGTTTTCCCTGAGCGACCCTTAGCTTGTTTGAAGCATTTGGATGCCGAGTGGGCTCCATTGCACCCCGAACACTCATGCTTGAACCTACAAGAACTACCGAACTTGCATGTTCCTGAGTTATACTGCCAGCACACCCCTTTTTTGTTTCCGGCCGACTGTCCCTGTGCTGAAGGTCCGCCGGCCCCTCCCTGAAAAAACTGGTTTGGTGCCCGCGCAGAGGTCATTAAACGCATCCATAGGCTTATATCCTTGTGGTCCCAGCGTAGCTCTTTCCGCACCGCCCTCCGTTGCCGAAACTGCTCATCATACCTCAGCCACGCAGTCCCACCATAAACTCTATACGCTTCCCCAATAGAATCCTGATAACAAAACAGCGCCGAACAATGTTCGGGTTGTTTTTCCCCAATGACACTTGCCATTATGGCGAACGCCTGCAGCCAATTGGTTAATGTACGCGGGATTAACCTGTATCTCCTTTTCTCTTCGTCCTCTTTTTTGGAATCGTCAGGTTTTACTAAATTGAATTTTTCCAAAGGGAGTAAAGAAAAAATCTCCACATACTCACCTTTCCATAGCTTTTCTCTTACCTCCGGCTTCAGATGCGCTCCTAACGGCCCTTCATAACACACATATACTTCACATTTTGCTGCATCTGCAATTCTAATTATATCCTGCCTCGCCACCGTCTCACTGGCCGCAGCCGTCTTACCTACCTCCTGAGCCACTACCGTACTTTCACCTTCCTTGGCAGGCGCCGAGCCGACCCCTGCAACCTCCGGCGTTTCCGTAACCCCCCTGACCCTGCGCGTTCCCCCGATCCTGCTGCAGGTGGGACCCAAGCTGCCGCTGGCCCCACTGCTGTTTTGCCTGCCTGCTCAAACTTCCGTATTAGCTCTTTGATTCCTTCCAAAAAACCCAATAATCCTGCAGCACCCAGGGGGTTCTCCCCTGTCCCTCCCCTTGATGCCCCGGACCCAGACCCACTGCTATGCCCACTGCCCTCTTGCAAACGTGTCTCAGGTGTAATAGGTGCTGACTTACCGGGCTGCATAGGTGACGCCCCATCAGCCGATCGTCTGCTGTCCACCACTGCTGTCCTCCCCGAGCGGGGGACTGCCTCTTCTTCTGACTCCGATCGCTCCTCCGAAAGGTTCAGCACCATGTCTTCCTCCTCTTCCGAAGAAAGCCTATCAGGCCCGCTGGCTGTTGCTGCTTCCGACATCCTCTCCCTCCTCTGCGCAGCGCGTCCGTGTGGAGACTTTTGGACAGCCTTACCAGGACCGGTGTGCGGAACCTCAGTCCTGGCGGCCTCCGCTCTGCCCCTTCTCTGCTCCCTCTGCTCTGGATCAGGCCGCTGTGGATCTCCTGCCGCTGAAGGCCCGGGGATCCCGACTGCATTCCTCCTCTGCGTGTGACCCCGTTCCGTCTCTGGTAGCCTGGGGGAGGGGCCAGCGCGCGCGCGTTCGCCGGCTCTACTAGGCCTCGCTGAAGTCCTGTACTTTCCCTGTCTCGCGCTGCCCGTTCTGAGCTCCCGGTCGGTAGTTCTTACCGGGCTGCCGCTGTACGCATGCGCCGTCCGTTTTGGGGGTGGGCCCACTGCTGACACTCCTCGGCTCCCCCCCGCCTGCCGCTGAGACTCCCCTCGTTGCTCCGGCGAATACCGCTCCGGAGGTCTGGCCCTGCGGGCTCTAGTAACGCTCCTGCCCGCCAGCCCGGACGCCGCCTCTGTCCTAATGAGTGCTGTACCTAGCGCCGCCTGGAGCCACTCGGGACCCCGCACCGCTGCCTCCTCTCTGAGCTGGGCCAGAATTCTCTCCACCTCTGCCATGCTGCTACTCTCACTGAACTTTCCCCCACGCTTTGGTGACTCATCCCAGGCGGGGGCCCCCTTATCAATATTCCTACAGCCCCTCCCCCTCGGCTCTATACTCACCACCCCTAATCAGAGAAGTTAATTCCCTGTTAACCCTGTCATGCCCGCCCTACGCTTATTTGCTTGGTTGCTATTGCTCTGGGCTTTCTTTGTTAATGCCCTGGGAGAGATGTACAGACTGAAGGGGAGGCACTGAAACTGGTGGATGAATTGGGACAAGTAGGTGTCTGGTAAACCTACAGAGCATCCAGTCTCCCAGATTTATCAATAATATAATTAACTGGAGGTTTTCTATCTTGCATGACTCCAACTTCCTGTGCTTGTTGAATTTATTTTTTATTTTTTTGTTCTTCAACTTTAGCACTGGGCACAAATTACCCGATTTTGTTTTTTTTTTTTTGTTGCTAGGAACAGAGGTGAACCGAATCCTCATCTCCTCTGGGCAATTGGAACCTTCAAGATCGATTTTTTATTTAATCTGGCTACAATGTGGACCAGAATTCTTTACTTTTCCATAAACTCTGGTAGCCTGGCTGACTGGAAGAGATTGAGAGGTGGACATCCCACCTATCAAGGTTATATGATTGTTATGCTCATTGAATTATGCCCCTGTGTGAGTGAACGTTTGTCATGATGTTATACTTTTTCAATAAACATTATTGGAAAGGTGGACATCCCTTAAACTTCCACCAATGTCATGCCAATAGAACTGATACGGGCCACTGATCCTGAATAATTTCCATTCAGGTGTGTGCGCAAAGCTTCCCACAGGCACCCCTTGGATGAGTGCACCCTTAAAAGGACTTTCACTGTTCTCCCAAGACAAGTGCCATAGATTTTTAAGGCTTCAGTAATGAAGATTGAGTACTTCTCCAGTTCCTTTACTAATCTTTTCCCCAGTCCGTAGGATTTTGCCTCCTTGTAACTACTTGGGAGTTGCCGCCCGTATGCTGGGCCTTTCTGAATTTTGAGCCATAATGCCCCTCTTGCCGTGACTGCGGGGAACACCGACCTTAATAAAAAACATCAATTGGAGTCTACTGACATATCCCCCACCAATTTCAGCTCTTACAAAGTGGTTCCCACCTTGTCTCTTCACTTCTTCCAAAAGGGCTTCTTTAAAGGGTTACTCCACTTGTCAATCTGCAGGGCTGTAATTTTCTGTAAAATGCAATGCAATATTACTATCTGGAGGTGTTCTATACACAGAATGTGTATAGAACAGCCCCCTGAAACATCATTTCTTGCTTGTATGACTGGCTCACTGATTTTCCCAGAAGTATGCACCAAGATACAAGTCAGATTTTTGGCATCCACTGCAACAAAAATGTAATTTTTGGTAAGATACTCCCAATAGGAAATAACGTCTAAAGGGATGCAGACCATGCCACTTTCCCCAGAGTCCTGCAGGTGCAGCAGCTTGTTGATAATTATGAAACTACTCCCATTAGACACACTCGGCACATGGACTGGTTATTGCTGGTCTGCCGACACCTGAAAATGCTACAGTATGTAGGAACATTTCACATCTAGATCTAATTTTCGGACTAGAGCCTCCTTGAATGTGACAGCAAGGTGACATGTCTTGCCAGCTACATTAATGATGCATCCACCATTGGAGGAGACTGCAGCATGTTGACCTTTAGCTTTTTCAGGGTATACAGTTTGAACAGCCTGTTTATATAGGCATTTTTCTCTGACCCCTTCCATTCTTCCTGGATTAACTCCTCCAGTTCAGTGAAGGGAATGAGTACTTTCTAACCTTGTGGAGAGTTTCCTCCACTTCAACCCAGGCAATTGCGTCCTTAACTGCCCTTGCAAAAAGGCTCTAATGGGCAATCTTCAAAGCTTGTGACTCCTTTAACGCTTTCTTCCCATGGCAAGCTTTCCAATTTGGACACTACTGGCTCTGGTTGTAAGTGCTAGGCAATTCAGCCACCGACTGGGGAGTACAGGCTCCATGTATCAACTCCGTGGCCGATTCTTTAATCAAGGCGGCTACTTTCCAGAAATCCTTCTTTGCTCCAAGCGGACTTGACATGCTAACTTGTCAAGCAATGACTTTCCATCACAAATGCAGAAACAATTAGGGCTGGTAACCTGTGGTGTTTGTAAATGGGGAGCAATAATGGTGAGATGAGAACATTGATCAATGTTACCTGGATGTCTGTGCCTGAATGGTGACTCTTCTGGCTTTTAGAAGGCACCCTTCATCTTGAGGTCCTTGCATGGCTGTATCCTGCTTGTCCCAGGCAGATATGACATACTAGCTTGGCAGGCAATGACTTTCCACCACAAATTCCAGCACAAATTATTGCGGATAGCAATGATAATGAGGGGTGAGATGATGACCTTAATCAACTTTGCTTGGATGTCTGTTCTTAGATGGTGACTTGTCTTGACCTTCAGAAGGCTCCCTCCATCTTGTGGTGCTTACAGGACTATAGATATTGGCTCTCTTTTTCTCAATCTTCACTACTTACCTAATCCCTATACCTTTAAAGCAATGGGTGGTCTGACTTGGCAGCGTTCCCCATAGAAACAGAGCAAAGCAGCAGACTGAAATGAAAAACAGCATAAGGTTAAGTCTCCACTATTGCAACCTCAAAGTCGCATTATTTTTTCCGCAAATTTGATGCGACTTGAAGCAATGCATGTCTACTCTTGAGGTCTATGGACCTCAAGTCGCATCAAAGTGAGACCAAAGCAGTGCAGTGACAACCTTGAAGTCGCACAGATATGAACTGTACTCATTGGAAATCATGGGGGTACGACTTGTCATGCTACTTTGTAGTCCCAAGTCGCATTAGTGGAAACCAAGCCCAACACAGTGATCCCAGAGCAGGCATTGAAAAGGAGATAGGAAGAGCCTAGGTGAATGCTATAAAAAGGAAAAACATACCTGTAAACAATGACCACATAAGCATCCAGCATGCATGAGTAGAGAGCTCCACCATTTGTTGCCCAAAAATGCCATAAAACCATTTAAAACAGTCACATTTTGCCATTAGTTATGATATCAGTGCCTGAGCATGCTCAGATCGCCATCCTGGAAAGCTCTAGCTGGGAAACTGGTCACAGAGGCTGCATCACTTCCGCCTCTCATGCTCAGAGTTTACTTGCACTGCTGTCACCATCTTGCAAATGGCAAAAATAGAGAAAAGAAGAAGTAAAAAGCACATGGAAAGCAAAGGGAAACGCTGTAACTTACGTCAAAGCTTGTTTAACAGCTTTCCAACCAGCGCACGACAATGTATGTTGGTACAATGGCATGGCTACGCAAATGGGTATACCTGTACATCCCCTTTAAATCGCGGGCTAGTGGGCGCAGCGCGTGAGCGTGCCCGTGGGTCCCGCGGACTTGATGTCTGCCGGTGGCCCGCGATCATGACACGGAGAGGCATTTCCCTGTTCTGCCTAGCAACACGACAGAGATCTACTGCTCCCAGTGATCGAGAGCAGTGATCTCAGTCATGTTCTAATGAGCCCATCCCCCCCTACAGTTAGAACACAGAGAGAAAACACAGTTAACCCCTTGATCGCCCCCTAGTGTTTAACCCTTTCCCTGCCAGTGTCATTTACACAGTAATCAGTGCATTTTTATAGCACTGATGTCACTGGTCTCATAATAGTGTCAAAAGTGTCTGATGTGTCCGCCGCAATGTCGCAGTCACAATAAAAATCGCCGTCATTACTAATAAAAAAAAATTAATAATAAAAATGCCATGAATCTATCCCGAATTTTGTAGATGCTATAACTTTTAAGCAAACCAATCAATATACGCTTATTGCGTTTTTTTTACCAAAAATATGTAGAAGAATATGCATACAAACTGAGGAAAAACATTTTTTTTATATATTTTTGGAGGATATTTATTATAGCAAAAAGTAAAAAATATTGCTTTTTATAAAAAAATTGTTAAATTGTCGCTCTTTTTTTGTTTATAGCACAACAAATAAAAACCGCAGAGGTGATCAAATACCACCAAAAGAAAGCTCTATTTGTGGGGAAAAAAGGATGTCAATTTTGTTTGGGTGCAATGTCGCACGACTGCGCAATTGTCAGTTAAAACGACGCAGTGCCGAATCGCAAAACCTGCTCTGGTAAGGAAGGGGGTAAATGCTTCTGGGGCTGAAGTGGTTAAAGTGTTCTTTGACGGGCCTGCACCACCAGAATGGGGCTCCAACTATATATATATATATATATATATATATATATATATATATATATATATATATATATAAAATTTTTTTTTTTTTTAAGTATTAGGAATTTCACATTAGCATGTAGATTGTAGAGATGCATTTTGATGTGAAATTTAGGGAAAGCGAGAGGAAAGGTCCACTTTCAACTGCAGCAAAGAAAATTCTCCCAGCCTGCCAGACAGGGCTGTGCAGTGTGGTAGAGGTGTGTAAATTTCAGGACGGGATGAACATAATTACAAATTTTTTAGCGGGTCAAACGAATTCCTTGCATGCATTTCACCTCTGCGTTTAGCTTTTTGCCCGGAGTATAGATTTAAACAATGCAATAAAGGTTATATTGCTCTACTTATGTAAAAGTCTGTACTCATGTTTTAGATCCCCTTTATGGCCTGGATTCTCGCCAATTACCAGAAATCCACATATGCCAGCAGTGGATACCTCTACCTCTATACCAGCAGTAGATGAAAACATCTACTTCAAACAGGGCCTAAAGACACCTAAGAAAAAAAATTTGTAAAAGCTGTGACAAAATGTGAACAATGTCAGACCTTTTATCTTTATATGAACTTCAAAAAGAGTTTCTTGACAAGGCACATCTTGGTGACTTGATGCTCTGTTTAAAAGATAGTCATTATAAAAAGGTATTCACCACTGGCTTATATGAACTTGGAATGCAGTTTTTTTTTTTGTTAAAAGTCAGTAGCAAAAGCCTAATTTTAATCTCTAAGCACTCTACACTGACCATTACAAAAACAAATGATTGGGGTATTGCCCACATTATCGGCTGTATGCCATCACCCAATACCCAATTACCACCTTACCAAATTATAATAATTCAGCCAGACAACTTGTTTTTGGGTTAAAATGGCCATAGCAGCCTATTTTATTACACAAAAAACAAACCATAACAAAACTTTAATAAAAGAAATAACTGACTTGAAAAAACTGCATAGGATTTTTGAAGGCACCCTTGACGGCTCAGATTTCTGTATCTGGCACTACCTCGCCTATTACGGCCCCCAGCCGTGCTTTACGCCAGCTCTGGGACAAATTTAGGCAAATTCACCAGCCAATACAGCCAACTATTACTCCTGCCCTTATTAGGGCAGGTACACCCCTACCAGAGATGGGCCCAACCCATCTTTTTCCAAAGAAATTCACTATCCCCGCCTTCAAAAACACTACGACCTCTGCCAAGACGCCGGGCGTGAAACCTTATGCCTGGGCGGCCCGCCACACCCACAAAGCTCTTTGAATGCCGTCTTGTAAGCCCAGGAACCAAAGATCAATCCCTACTGCATTCAAATGAACCCCGTCCCCTCTCAAGTACAACCACGGATCCTGCTCTAATTCTCTGTGACGAATCGCCAAACCCCCGTTGCGGACAAAAAATTTTGCTACAGCCTTATTGATCTTGATCCTGGCTCTATTAATCCGCTCCACAGATACAGCCAAACGCCAGGAGGCCCTGGCCACCATGTCCGACCATACTACAATTGTGTCCGGGAACAGGGTACGCAATCTTAAGAGATCATATGTAATGTCTCTGCATAATTCCCTGGACGCCCGGAGCCCCAAATCATTTCCTCCCACATGAAGTAAAAGCACGTCAGGGGGCCTGTCAAGCCTGGCGTAATGGTGCACTTCTGGAAGAACCCTCGACCACAACATGCCCCTGACCCCGATCCACCGGATCCTGACCTGTTCTCTGGAGAATCCCAACTGACGACCATCCTGCCTAACCTCAGCCCTCTTAGCCCCCCAGAAAACGTAAGAATGGCCCAGGATCCACACCAACCATTCCGAACCTGTAAAGTAACACAAAACATAAACAACACAAATCCCCAGCACCAAAACACATGACAAGAAACCAACAATTGAACACCCACAAACATGTAAGAAAACACAAGAAACAGAAACACACGTAAAACAAGATCACCTTACACCCCCACTTAACCGTGCTTACCTACACAATCTCACAATAGATGAGGCCACACATACAGTAGAAAACGTTGTGACTCCCATCTACCAAGTTGATGCACTAGCTTGTCTTCCAGGCCCCATCGGGCCGCTTCGGTAGCCGCTCCAATTCTGAAAGAATGGGAGGAGTAATTCTGTGTCGAAAAACCCGCAGCCAGGAGACACTTCTTGAAAACGGTCCCAAACTGTAACCTAGACAACGCAAACCCATTACTATGTTGAAGGAAAGGGCCGCGGTCCGTGCCCCTGACCTCCAACCAATTGCCCGAACAGGGCACAAGGGCGAGCCCCTTACCTCCCCCAAAGTAACCCATGCACCTTTACCACCTTGGTCAGTTTTGGACCTGTGAATTAAAAGGGACACCACTTCACCCCTAAGCACCACATCAGCCCAGTCCAAACCACCACCACCCCGTGTTGACCTGCACACCAATTCTCCAATTCTGAACGCCCCAAAAAACGCCAAAATAAATGCCGTTCTAAAAAGCGCAGCCTCGCAAGGCGAGGAACAAACCTCACCCATGACACCTATGATAGCCCCTAGCATGCTGAATGAAACCGGGCGGCGGGAATCCCGTGTGTTCTTTGCCTGTAGCCCCACAAAACCCGTTTCACCAAAGCATGCTTGGTGACATCCCCAACCCCAGACAATTGAAACCAAACAGCCAAGCCCGACATTTTTTGACCCAATTTGGATGCGGAAACTCCACCTTCCACATTCCTGCCAATGAATTCTAGCACCAAGCACAAATGGTCACCTTCTCTAGCACATCCACCTACCTCCCGTTCTAGTGCAAGCCACTCCCCCCAAACCTTCTCATATGCGGTCCACGTAGCAGTGCACACAGAATCCTTGATGAGCCTTGTTACCGTTAGAATAAGATGTCCCATAAGTGGTCCGGGCAAGGCCTACCATGCTGCTCCGCTCCCGGCGCCAACATTCTGAATCTGTCCCACTGTAAGCAAGACAAAGCATCAGCCACTTTATTGGTCACACCCGGCACATGAACAGCACGAACGTAACAATTCAGACACAAACATAACAGCACTAAATGCCTCAGAAAATGCACCACCGGTGGGGAAGAAGCGTAAATTTTGTTAATAGCCTGTACAACCCCCAGATTGTCACAGTGAAACAGAACCCATTTGTTCCTAAATTCCTGCTGCCAAATTTCCACCACCATCACAATGGGAAATAGCTCCAACAGCACCAGATTGCCCAGTAAGTCCGCCTTGCGCCATGAGTCCGGCCATTCACCAGCACTCCACTGACTCCCCAAGATTGCTCCGTAACCGACTGCCCCGGCCGCATCCGTATAAAGCTCCAAGTCGCACGCAGAAACCATCTCATCCATCCACAATGACCTACCATTGAACTGTGCCAGGAACAACTGCCATACCCGCAAATCGTCTTTGTGTGCCTTAGACAAACACACAAAATGGTGTGGTGCCTTGACCCCCGACGTGGCCAAAGCCAAACGCCTGCAGAAGATCCTGCCCATGGGCATAATGCGGCATGCAAAATTCAACTTGCCCAACAAAGATTGCAATGAACGCAAGCGAATCTTGTTGCTGCCGAGGGCAAAGGACACTGCTGCCTGCATGTCCTCCACCTTATCAAAGGGGAGCCGGCACTCCATACTTACCGTGTCAATCACAATCCCCAGAAATTTCAGCGTGGTGACTGACCCTTCCGTTTTTT
The DNA here is from genome assembly GCF_042186555.1 of Aquarana catesbeiana. NCBI lineage: Eukaryota > Metazoa > Chordata > Amphibia > Anura > Ranidae > Aquarana > Aquarana catesbeiana. The sequence goes on from NC_133333.1 coordinate 90,695,647, forward strand.
CTTGCGCCAAAGGTACACCGAATAACTCAAAAACGTATTGCAACATGGCCAACAGAATATGGCACCCCCTGCCCATTGAAGGGCCAATCACCAAGAAATCGTCCAGGTAGTGAATTATGGAATGCAAACCGGACACATCCCTCACCACCCATTCCAAAAAGGAGCTGAACGTTTCGAAAAGTGAACAAGATACGGCACAACCCATAGGCAGGCAGAGATCGACAAAATAATGACCCTCCCACATGCAGCCCAACAAACGGAAGCTTTCGGGATGCACCGGAAGAAGGCGGAAAACCGATTCTATATCCGTCTTCGCCAAAAGAGCCCCCTTGCCAAATTCTCTGAACCCAACTAACCGCCTTGTCAAAAGATGCGTAAGAGACCGTACAAATGGCATCATTAACCGACAAACCATGCGGATATGAAAGATGGTGGATCAACCGGAAAGAATTGGGTTCCTTCTTGGGAACCACTCCCAACGGAGAGACAACCAACTCCGCTACAGGGGGTGCTTTGAAAGGGCCTGCCATCCTACCCAAAGCCACTTCCTTAGCCAATTTCTCCGACACCACCGATTGGTGTTGTCGCGCCGACAACAAATTAGCAGGGACAGGAGGAACACCGGATAAAGTGCAAGGGATCCTATAACCTACAGAAAAACCATGTAAAAGAAGCCGTGCCGCCGTTTGATCAGGATACCTACTTAGGAATGGAGCCAGTTTTTCCACCTTCACCGGCGTCCTCCCTCTTGCAGCTTCACCAGACTTACCTTTGTTTTGTTTGAAGCATTTCGCAAGTGGATGAGATCCCCCGCAGCCTGAGCATTCATGTCGGAACCAGCATGATCCCCCGAATCTACAGTTCCCTTCATTGAACTGCCAACAGAAACCTTTCCGCTTTCCGGCCGATGGTGACACGGTTCCTGCTCCCCCACCAGCCCCCCCTGAAAAGGGGGTGTTTGTCACCCGTGCCTGGGTCATCAACTTCACCCACTCGCCCCTGCTTGTGGGTTTTCACATATTCATCCACAAGCTGATATCCTTGTGGTCCCACCTAATTGATGGCCTGAACGCCTTGCGTTACATAGTTACATAGTTACATAGTAGGTGAGGTTGAAAAAAGACACAAGTCCATCAAGTCCAACCTATGTGTGTGATTATGTGTCAGTATTACATTACATATCCCTGTATATTGCGGTCATTCAGGTGATTATCTAATAGTTTCTTGAAGCTATCAATGCTCCCCGCTGAGACCACCGCCTGTGGAAGGGAATTCCACATCCTTACCGCTCTTACAGTAAAGAACCCTCTACGTAGTTTAAGGTTAAACCTCTTTTCTTCTAATTGTAATGAGTGGCCACGAGTCTTATTAAACTCTCTTCGTTGACGGAATTGTTCATCGTAACGCAACCAGGACACTCCCCCGTACACCCTCTGCGCCTCACCAATTGCATCTGCGTAACAAAACACTGATCTGGAGACTTCTCGCCTATGACACTGGCAAGAATATTGAACGCCTGTAGCCAATTCCCAAAAGTCCTGGGAATAAGCTGGTATCGCCGCTTCTCCTCTTCCTCCTTCTTACTCTCATCCGGCTTGACTTTGTCCAGGTTAAACTTTTCTAGGGGTAACAGGGAGAATATCTCCACATACTCACCTTTCCAAATCCTATCACGCACTTCCTGTTTTAAATGAGATCCCAGCGGTCCCTCGAAGCACACATATACTTCGCATTTTGCCGCGTCCGCTAAACGCACACCTCGGTGTCCCCCGTGGACTTCTTTCCCTCCTCAGCCACCTTGACTGAGCTCTGCGACGATGCCTCTGCGGATGACGTAGCCACCACCGCCTGCCCTGCCCCCTCCTGGGGGGACGTCACCGATACCCCTCCCGCTAGCCCCCCAGGAGAGCCCTGGCTGGCCACATCCCCTGATGAACTTATCGGAGACTGCGCAGCCGTCCATGCCGACGCCGGGGAAACAACTCCAGTCGCACTTGTCCCCGTGTCGCACCTGGCTAGCACCTCACTGAAACCTGCCATGAATGCTTGTAGTAGTCCAGCCACACCAGTCATCCCGGCTGCCGTTGCCGGCACCACCGACGGCACCCCTAGCAAGGACCCAGCCCTCACAGCCGTGTCCTGTAAAGTTACCTCCTGAACAGCAGAATCTTGCCTTAGGCCCATCACAGCACCCCCCCCCCCATACGACATAACAGTAGACACATAAGACACACATGGATAATACTTACCAGGCTGCCCAGACCGCTCAGCCGTCACTCTGGATCCCTGCAGCTGATCATCCTCTCTTCTCCCTGGGCCAGCATCCGCCCCCACCTCTCCATCCTCAGATGCTGACAGTTCTCCTTCCGACCGCTCTGCCTCTTCATGTATCACGCCCGTACTTCACCCCGTTGACAGGTGCCGGCCGATGATGTCACCGGAGGCCGCTGCTCCGTTCTCCCTCGAGTTCCTCCTCCCCCGATGCGCTCTCTGCCTAGGGCTTGTGACAGAAGCTGTACGCTGGTCCCGCTGAGCTGTAGGCTCGGCGCCGGCTCCCCTCTGGTAACCTCCGCTTCTTCTGCTGACAGTCCCGGCCGTCCCAGGCATCAGGCCGGCACTGGGTGAACGCACTCTCCCCCACAGGGCTGCTCTAATGGCGGGCGTAGAGGCAGAGGCAGCCGTATGGTCCTGTAAAGCTGTAGAAGGGGGGTGGGATCGTGTGGCTGACCCACTTCTTCCCCCAGGGGGGCGCCTGTGAAGAGGATTCCTCCCAGCTCACGCTAGCCTGCTGAGAAAGCGTTCTCTTGGCTGCGGAAGCTGAAGGGTCCATTACTGGGCTCCCATCGCGGTGACACCCCATCGGAGACAATTCAGGGCTCAAACGCTCAGGAGGCCTTGACCTCCTAGCGCGTGTAATAGAAGGGGCAGGTGTAGCAATTACCTGCCCCGACTCCGGCAAAAGTCCAGACAATTGATCACGTAGCCATTGCGGTCCATTGGCAACCGCCGCCGTGCGAATCCTGGCCAGCATATTGTCAAGATCCTCCATCTTAATTCTGTTAACTGCCAGACACAGCTAAACTACTCAGAGAATCTACTCGGTTGCTGTCCAAATTCCAAGTGATACTGACAGACCAACACCCACCTAGCAACCCATTAGGACCACCCTGCCACACCCTGCCCCACCCTATTATCCTCCAATGGGTACCTCTTATCATATCTCTCCTGATACTTAACCCTCCTACCAACTGTATCACTTTCTTAACAACCCACACCTTGCTATAGCCTTATAGGGAAAACCCCATCATGCTGGCCCTACTCTTATGCTGCGCTTCAGCTCCAGGCCTATACTAGACTGTCACAGGAATGGCGGAGGTGAACATGACGTGTACGTGTAGACTGTGGTTTGTAGTCAGGCTTTACTTTATGCTATACAGAAGGAAGGATGGCAGTGATCACCAGGGCAAAACCTGGGTCTCCGGGGACAGACTGGAGCAGACTTTCTTTTCCACTGATTGTGCACTGGTAAATTGTTTATAAGTAATGGTTTCTGAAAACCTTGACAAAAGAAAGGGTGTTTTAAATGCCAAATGCTACTGCTGTGGCAAGATATTAAAAAGATTCTATATACCTGTAGATGTCTGCAGGTGGAGTTTCCATGATATCTTTGCACTGACATTTTTGGCATCAAGGCATTTGGGAAAGAAAACAAAGAAATCCCCATCACTTGTCCTCCCCATGTGCCACGTGTTTATGTGATAAATTTGATCTGGATCAGAACAACTTGCATATTGCAGAGTCTTATGGATATTTGTGGATCCATTACTTGTAATTTAACCATCAGCCATTTCTGTAATTTTTCTGAATAGCATTTTTAAAATGTAGGAAACACTGACACACAGTTCCTTCTCAAAAATACCAAAATAGCAAAACCATGTCTTGTGTCTCCATGTCTTGATGGCCACAAATGTGCAAACCTTCTATGCTGATGACTGTAATCCTTGGAAGGGTGCTGTAAGATCTGTGCACCCCCTCCTTCAGCTGATGAAGTTGCACGCATGCTCCGAACATGAGCACTCAAGCCACGCCCACTGTTTCCTCCAGCGACAGACGAACTCCTGCTGACGTGCCTGTATGTGAACCATCGGCCTCAGAGCTACAGACGCCACTGCAGCAGCCGGGGACTGTTTCATCATTACTGCTGCCCAGCCAGGAAACCGAGGGAACATCCAGCACAGCTGAGAGAAAAAACTTTTCACCCAAATGCCTGTTTAACACTGCCAGAATGTGAATGTGTTTTTTTAAGCATATTAAAGCTTTTTTAACTTATTTATTATGCTTAGAGCGGTGCTGCTCTTTCTCCCTTCTTCTCTTGTTATCATAGAGTTACTTCTGCTCTTCTGAGCCGGCTACCACTCCTACCTTCAACCCAGTGGCGGCCGGTGCTCAAAATTTTTTGGGGGGGCGCAAACAAACTGAAAAATTCAGAAAAATACTTTAGAAATAAAACATTAATTGCAGCCTCACTGTACCTATCAAATTCAGCCACTTTGCCCATCAATTGCAGCCACTGTGCTCAGCAAATGCAGCCACTGTGCCATCATATGCAGCCACTGTGCCCATCATATGTAGCCACTGTGCCCATCATATGTAGCCACTGTGCCCATCAAATGCAGCCATTGTGCCCATCATATGCAGCCACTGTGCCCATCAAATACAGCCACTGTGCCCATCACATGCAGCCACTCTGCCCATCAAATGCAGCCACTGTGCTCATCATATGCAGCCACTGTGCCCATCAAATGCAGCCACTGTGCCCATCATAGGCAGCCACTGTGCTCATCAAATGCAGCCACTGTGCCCATCAAATACAGCCACTTTGCCATCAAATGCAGCCCCTGTGCCCATCATATGCAGCCACTGCGTCCAGCATATGCAACCACTTTGCCCACCAAATACAGCCAATGTGCCCATCATGTGCAGCCTCTGTGCCCACCAAATACAGTCACTGTGCCCATCATATGCAGCCACTCTGCCCATCAAATGCAGCCACTGTGCCCATCAAATGCAGCCACTGTGCCCATCAAATAAAGCCACTTTGCCATCAAATGCAGCCCCTGTGCCCATCATATGCAGCCACTTTGCCCACCAAATACAGCCAATGTGCCCATCATGTGCAGCCACTGTGCCCACCAAATACAGTCACTGTGCCCATCACATGCAGCCAGTGTGCCCACCAAATACAGCCACTGTGCCATCATGTGCAGCCACTATGCCCACCAAATACAGTCACTGTGCCTATCATATGCAGCCACTGTGCCCAGCATATGCAGCCAACTGGGCCCACCAAATACAGTCACTGTACCCATCATATACAGCCACTGTGCCTACCGAATCCCCCACTCACGGGGCTCGTGGCTCTGGAAGCACCACAACCCCCCCGTGCGCCGCTCTGACAGACCCCCTGGCACTTACCACCAGGCAGCAGCTCCTCTCCAAGTGCACCAGAGCGGCAGCGACCTCCACTCCAGTGTGTCTCCTCCGCTCCTCTTCCTAAGCGCCAGGCATCCAATAGGGTGGCCTGGCGCTTTGGCCTATCAGGAAACAGGTCTGACGCCCTGCCTCCTGATTGGCAGGGAGGAAGGTTAGTGTGAAAATAGCGAAAATTAATTCGCTATCGTCACACAATTGGGTGGGATCAGGGCGCATTATCTGAGGCGGCACCTCTGCGCCCACAATGCACGGGCGGCCACTGATTCAACCAGAATCTTTAACATAGGTCTGGATCCAGAGAGGAAAATGGACTAACTCCCCTCAAGTCAAAACTGGACTTCCAACACCCCTATTTTATCTATTACTACTACTTTATTTATTTCACCAGTCGCTCCTGCCAGCGCTCCATTCTACCCTCCTTATTGCATTTGACGGGCACAGAGTCTGCATATGATGGGCACAGAGTCTGCATATGATGGGGCACAGTTGGCTGCATTTGATGGGCACAGTTGGCTGCATATTATGGTCACAGAGCCTGCATATGAAGGGCATAATTGCTGCATATGATGGGGCACAGTTGGCTGCATTTGATGAGCACAGATGCTGCATATTAGGGGCACAGTTGGCTGCATGTGATGGACACAGAGTCTGCATATGATGGGCACAGTGGCTGCATATGATGGGCCCAGTTGGCTGCATATGATTGGCAAAGGTGGCTGCATATTATGGGCACAGTTAGCTGCATATGATGGGCACAGGTGACTGCATATTATGGGCACAGTTGGCTGCATATGATGGGCACAGTGGCTGCATTTGATGGCACAGTGGCTGCATATGATGGGCACAGTGAGGCAGTGATGTTTTTGTTTCAGTATTTTTCAGAATTTTTCAGTTCGTTTGCGCCCCCCCCCAAACAATTTTGAGCACCAGCCACCACTGATTTGTATCATTGTATCAAAAACCCTTATAATATGCAACACTGGAATAAAGCTGTGTTTGCTATAATTAACCCTGTCTGTACTGTGCAGCCAGGTCTTCATTATAAAGCCTGGTACAAACTATGAGTTTTCTTTTTCGTTCATCCAGCGAGAACTGGCCAAGATTCGAACTATGTATAGGCAGGCTGGATGTACCCAAGTTGATCGATCAATCAACTTGGGTACAACCAGTCTGCCATATTTTACATGCAATTATTGCTAGCAGCTGTTATAGCCGCTAGCAATAATCACTGGGTTCTCCCAGCAGGGCTGGCTTTCCCCGCCCCCTTGATGGGAGAACACAATGTCTCCACAGTCAGTGTTTATGGGGGAATCAAGCAATTTTCTTTCCTAAAACCCATGATTGCAGGAAAGAAAATTGCTCTGCCTATATAGGTTTAGGACTAGGCTAGGTACAAAGTTTTTTTTTCATTCTACTCAGCAAGCTGAACAAAAAAACAGAGAAGTCGCCATACTAACTAAGCAATGTTATTGTGGCGATCTCCCTCCACTGTACCTTTGTGTTCTGACAGGGGGACTGCCTCCACGCCACAACACACCGATCAATGGCTGTGAGCATTGATTGGCTTGTAGGCAATCTGTATCCCCCACTGTAGGCTCGAACTGAAGCAGCAATGCAGAAGAGGAAGGAAGTCATGAGGGGCTTGGTTCCTCTATAACTTCCTATGGTCACAGGGATACAGCTGTGCAATTGGACGCTGGTGCCGCACATCACTTTGGTGGCCATCTTGGGTCAGGCAGAGTCTATTTAAGACTCCAGCTTCTGGGTTTGGTACACTTTATGTGAGTGGTTAGTGTAGGGACAGGTTCCCCATCTGGCAGGTAAAGGGCCCTGACTGAGGAGCAGGGAAAGTGCAGGACTGCAGAACCTCTGCTAATGTTTGTAACAGTTTTTTGTGATCACATTGGTGTGTGTATTGGTCAAGCAGCGCACCAACGCCTTTGCAGCCATTGTGCTACCTGCTGGGTGTTTGGTGTGCTCCTGTACCTTTAAGAAGGGGTTAGCTCCCCTTCAGTCCACCTGCCCTCATTTATCCATTAGAATGTATGTGCCTCCACTGTAGGGACACTCATATTTTAGTGTTAGGACCAAAGATACCAGGGTGTCGTGACGAGGCTCTGTGGCTTACACATGCATTGCAAATGCGTGCGGACCAAACCCCTGTTTTTAACGCATACTGTTGGACAGGTTAATTGGTAGTCTGCGAGCTGGTGGTAAGTAGGCTTGGATTTTTTCCTGGGCATTCCCCCCAGGCTTTGTTGGCAACGTTTGTAAGAGGCTCCTGGTCAGCTGTGCCTTCCCGCCAGGCCTGTTTGTAAGTTGTTGGAACTCTCACAATATACTGTTTTCATCTTCCTCGGCTTCTGAGTGTATTCTTGCTATTGGCGTATCACGTTGCACTGCAGACTGCTGGTCGGATGCTGGTTTTCCAGAAAGACCACTTGACAGAAGCTGATCAGGAGTCCGGCTGCTGTTGTACAGGCACCTGTACGCACTGTCCGAATGTTGGCCAATGCAACATTCGGCAATGTTCCTGCTGAACCAGACAATATTTGGATCCTTTGTACTCTGATTCTAACATTGTTAAAAAAAAAGTCAGCCATGACACCATCTTCTGAGAAACATCAAAAAAGGTAACAAATTTGTTTTTACTTTATTTTTTTTAAGTATGCTGTATGAATGGGAACACATAACAAATGTATAATAGGGTTTTCTCAAATTTGACTGCAAATGTGGAAATACGTTTTAAGATAAACACTGCAATGTCAATTCAAGATATGCATTAATTGGACATAGACGTGAAAAAAAAAAATGTAAGAAAAAACCTTGCAGTACCGACTGCCGGCAGATCAGTAGTCTAGATCTAAAGAATCGGATTGTGACAGCAGATTTAGCAAATTGTTGCTAGAATAGATTTTTCATTATTTGCTCGTTAGTAATCAGGAAAGGAAAGTTTGGAGAATCGGAAATTCAAATGACAGCCTTGGTGACTGCAGTAAGAACAAGCAGTTCTAGGATATTTGTCAGAGCTGATGAAAGATTGGTGAATGTTTTCGGTTTTAGCAGTACTTTGAACGTCAAGCATTTTCTAGTAAAAGATTAACTGAAAAAATCCAGTTCTCTCTTTTATCGATTCTAATTCCATTTGGGCTCCCGTGTATGAACATTTGATTTCTAAGTACTTTGTCATTTATAATGCATAACATATGCGGTAGTTTGATGGGTACATTTCAATACGTTCATTTTCAAACTGAAGCATATTTCAGTCCAGAGATCAATGCTAATATGTCACCAAGTAACTCCATCTCTTTGAAGGCACAATACAGTTATGTTTGTTTTCCAAGGTAGCTGACAGTTTTTATTCATTGTACACTTATGCCCTGTACACACGATAGGATTTTCTGATGGAAAATATGTGATAGGACCTTGTTGTCCATCACACATTTTCCATAGGAATTTCTGACACACAAAGTTTGAGAGCTTGCTATAAAATTTTCCAACAACAAAATCCGTTGTCGGAAATTCCGATCGTGTGTACACAAATCCAACGCACAAAGTGCCATGCATGCTCAGAATAAATTAAGAGACGAAAGGTATTGGCTACTGCCCCGTTTATAGTCCCGACGTACGTGTTTTACGTCACCGCGTTTAGAACGATCGGATTTTCCGACAACTTTGTGTGACCGTGTGTATGCAAGACAAGTTTGAGTCAACATCCGTCAGAAAAAATCCATGGATTTTGTTGTCGGAATGTCCGATCAATGTCCGACCGTGTGTACGGGGCATTACACATTTGTACACCTACTGTATGTTAATAGATAGCAAATACTTCTACTCTAAATGTGTTTTAACATTTTACAGTAATTATCATTAAAGGTAAAACATAATAATTAACATAAAACTACCAGAAACATCTACAATCATATCTAAACCTTCAACTTTTTTAAATCTAAAGCCTCATACACATGATCGGACTTTAAACAAACTTTTCCGTGGATTTCTGTCCAAAGGGCGTTGGCCGTGAACTTGTATTGGATACACACGGCAGGACTTTTTAGGCAACAAACACGAACGTAGTGACGTTTCAACGTACTGACGACACTTCGAAAGAGGACGTTCAATTCTCAGACCCCACCCTTTGGTCAACTTCTGTATTGTCTGATCTTTTGCATTGGTCCTGAGCATGCGTGTTTGTACTTTGTACTAAAGTCCGATGGTTTTGTGTACACACGATCTGGCTTGCCAATGTAGGACTTTTGTTGCCGCCAAGTTCGCACAGCCAACATTTGTCCGATGAAAAACGAAAAAGTTTGTCCGATGGAGCGTACACACGGTCGGATGTTGCCTTCTAACAGCTAATTTTCATGTTTGTTGTCAAAAAGTCAGATCGTGTGTATGGGCCTTTAGAATGGCACGATTTTACAGGCTTACCAGTTACTGAGTATGTTCTAATCAGATATGGACATACAACCTGCGCAGCTGCACAGGGGTCTTGAAAAACCTCAAGCTCATTGCAGGACCAAGGAGTCATTTCCTAAAACCATTCTATTTTGATTGGCCAGCTTTTGGGGTTTTTTTGGGGGGCCCTTTTCTGTGGCAGAGATAGCCTGGTGACAGTAAGGCTTCTCTGGCACAGAGACTAGGTTATAAGCATGTTACATAGTTACATAGTTAGTCAGATTGAAAAAAGACAAAAGTCCATCTAGTTCAACCAAAAAAAGAAAAAAAATTCAATCCCATATACACAATCCTATATCAACAGTTGATCCAGAGGAAGGTGAAAAACCCCAGCAAAGCATGATCCAATTTGCTACAGCAAGGGAAAAAATTCCTTCCTGATCCCCAGAGAGGCAATCGGATTTTCCCTGGATCAACTTTACCTATAAATGTTAGTATCCAGTTATATTATGTACATTTAGGAAAGAATCCAGGCCTTTCTTAAAGCAATCAACTGAGCTGGACAGAACCACCTCTGGAGGGAGTCTATTCCACATTTTCACAGCTCTTACTGTGAAGAAACCTTTCTGTATTTGGAGATGAAATCTCTTTTCCTCCAGACATAGAGAGTGCCCCTTGTCCTCTGTGATGACCTTAAAAAGAATAACTCAACACCAAGTTCACTTCATATAAGCATGTAAAAACAGATTCTGGTTTTCATTGGCATTGAACAAAATATTTTTTTTTTGTCTGAGATGTAAGTTGGTTTTTAACTCCCCTTGCAATAGTGCAAACATTACTCTGCAATCTTTCCACTTTATAACAACATTTAAGTTCTGCTCACAAAGCATGACAAGGTATTTACAAATAAAATAAAGGTTATTTATAAAATGTATTTTTTAATGCAATGCTACAAAAATAAACAACGAATGTATGTAAATGAAAATGTTTTTATACCAGCAACACAAAAAAATTACATATTGGTTGCATTGGTTGGGATCACTTCCTATCTTGGTCAGAAGTTACATTTCTCTCTATGGACTCATTTTTTATGGACACAACTATTGCACTTTATGGATTTAATCATTGTATAACAATCATTCGTGTTTTTCCATAATGATATGTTTCTGATATTATCTTTGAGCACACCAGTCATTGGTTTTACAAATTAGATTCTGTAGCCTTACAGAGTTTTTCATTTAGCGCTGCACATATTTTATAATTATTTGTTTGCATTTGTCAACTGCTGTGCCGGCTGTTTTGGGTGTCAGTGTGATATATTTTTATATTTACTGTAATGCTGGCCAACACTGTACCCCCAATGTTGTACCCTCTCAAGGGATTCATTTTCCGTAGGTACATTATCAGGTACTGTGGAAACTGTATTGTACCAAATCATTTACACCAATTTATTAGTAAGATGGACCTGTATAAAGATATTACCAAGGACAACAACACGGGAAATAAGAGTGGAGAATCCTGCGGCCTTCAAGAATGGCCAATGACAAATAGGTCTTAGACTTAGAGTAGTCAGTAGTGAAAGAATACATACCAGGGAAGGCATTAATTATGCAAATCTAATGTATCTCAGCTAATTGAATGAGTACAAAATGTTCCTGTCAATAATTTATGCAATTAATTTCAGTACTGTGTGCAAAATCCACTTAATAAATAAAGCCATACTCTTAAAGTGGAAATAAACTCCTATGCCTAATTTTTACTTATAGGTAAAAATCATGCATGAGCCAGCAGCCTGGACCAGCAGCTGGCTCAGCCTCTCAGCGAGCTGCCAGTCACCAGAATTCTGCAGCCTGAAGATCAAGTGCTGAGTAATCAGCTCTCTTTAAGTTGTCAGTCTTATAGGGCGTACACACGGTCGGACTTTGTTCGGACATTCCGACAACAAAATCCTAGGATTTTTTCCGACGGATGTTGGCTCAAACTTGTCTTGCATACACACGGTCACACAAAGTTGTTGGAAAATCCGATCGTTCTGAACGCGGTGACGTAAAACATGTACGTCGGGACTATAAACGGGGCAGTGGTCAATAGCTTTCGTCTCTTTATTTATTCTGAGCATGCGTGGCACTTTGTCCGTCGGATTTGTGTACACACGATCGGAATTTCCGACAACGGATTTTGTTGTCGGAAAATTTTATCTCCTGCTCTCCAACTTTGTGTGTCGGAAAATCCGATGGAAAATGTCCGATGGAGCCCACACACGGTCGGAATTTCCGACAACATGCTCCGATCGGACATTTTCCATCGGAAAATCCGACCGTGTGTACGGGGCATTAGAGGCGGTGCGGGACAGATACAGCATCCACCTAGAGGTGAGTATATATTTTTTTTTTTATGAATACCGAACTTCTCCTTAAAATTATACATAACCAGCCCAGATCTTTGTCTACTTTAACCAGTTCCTGACCACGCTATAGCCGAATGATGACTACAGTGCTTCCTGCGTGCCCACTGCTGAACCCGGAACGGGTTAAAGAGCCAATCACAGCGGCTCTTTACCACATGATCAGCTGTGTCCAATCACAGCTGATCACGATGTAAACAGAAGCCAGTTATCGGCATTCCTTTCCTCACGCTGACAGCCTGAAGAGAGGAGAGGAGAGCTGATAACCGACATGTGTTAAAGGCTCATCTGTGCCGCCTTATTAGTGGCCATCAGTGCCACCTATTATGTCCTGTACACACGGTCGGACATTGATCGGACATTCCGACAACAAAATCCATGGATTTTTTCCGACGGATGTTGGCTCAAACTTGACTTGCATACACACGGTCACAGAAAGTTGTCGGAAAATCTGATCGTTCTAAACGCGGTGATGTAAAACACGTACGTCAGGACTATAAACGGGGCAGTAGCCAATAGCTTTCATCTCTTAATTTATTCTGAGCATGCGTGGCACTTTGTGCGTCGGATTTGTGTACACATGATCAGAATTTCTGACAATGGATTTTGTTGTTGGAAAATTTTATAGCAAGCTCTCAAACTTTGTGTGTCGGAAATTCCGATGGAAAATGTGTGATGGAGCCCACACATGGTCTGAATGTCCTACAACAAGGTCCTATCACACATTTTCCTTTGGAAAATCCGACCGTGTGTACAGGGCATAAGTGTTGCCTATCAGTGCCGCCTATTAGTGCAGCCTCATTAGTGCCGCCTCATCAGTGCCCACTAGTGGTGCCTCATCAGTGACCATCAGTGCAGCCTGTCAGTGCTGCCTGGGTACCGTGTTGCATGACCGTGCAATTTTCATTCAAAGCATGACAGCGCTGAAAGCTGAAAATTGGCCTGGGCAGAAAGGGGATAAAGGTATACATGGGGCACAGAATCATGGTAAATTATGGACATGTAATGTTTTAATTAGTAAGATGGACCTGTATAAAGATATTACCAAGGACAACAACACGGGAAATAAGAGTGGAGAATCCTGCGGCCTTCAAGAATGGCCAATGACAAATAGGTCTTAGACTTAGAGTAGTCAGTAGTGAAAGAATACATACCAGGGAAGGCATTAATTATGCAAATCTAATGTATCTCAGCTAATTGAATGAGTACAAAATGGCCAGTTTTGGCCCAATGGTCATTTGCAGATATCATTCCGTTCTTTGTGCAGAAACCATATCTGTGTCCACTATTCTTTTGTTTGTGTACTTGTGTCCATTCAATGTTTCAGATAGTTGCCACAGCAACCTACCTGTGAAAAAAAATAGATTTCAGTAGGATGTGTGGGTTGAAGACTTATTCTCCCTGGAGGAATCATTTTGCCATTTGGGTCTTACGCAATTATTAAGGTGAGCGGACACCTTTTGGGTTTCAGTGGAGGTTCTCTTTTTGGGGGGAATGCTCTTTTCCTTGCATGTATTGGAAGCATTACACTTGGATAGATGGACTATTATCACAGATGGACATTTTTAACTAATTGATGTTTTTTGATGTTTTGTTATTTATTTGTAGTAATATCCTAGATTGTAAGCTCTAACGAGCAGGGCCCTCTGATTCCTCCTGTATTGAATTGTATTGTACTTGTACTGTCTGCCCTAATGTTGTTGTAAAGCGCTGCGTAAACTGTCGGCGCTATATAAATCCTGTATAATAATAATAATATACACATTGTTTTGTGTGTCTCTCTCTCTCTCTCTCTCTCTCTCTCTCTCTCTATATATATATATATATATATATATATATATATATACACCCTATTTAAAGTCATACCCTTACTGTGGTAACATAGAGATACAGTAGTTGATTATTTATCGACTTTCCATCCAAAGGACATCCCTGTACATCCTCGGGTTTCAGTGGTTATACCGGGGCTGTGGTTGCAGCTTCAGTCATGACCCCAGTATCTTTTTTGATGCTCTTTAATGTAAAGGTGATCCTAGTGGCTAAATAGCCACTGGATCGCTTTTACATGTGGTGGAAGGGGTTCCCCCTCCCGCTGCCTTTCACCTGGGGAGCCCGGGACTGAAGCCAGTGGTTCACCGGCTTACCATAGAGATGAACGAAGAGCAGAACTTTCCTGATCATCTCTATGGTCTAAGAAACCGGAAGCAACAAGGGTTTTGTCACTTCTGGTTTCATTCAGATATAAACAAGCCATTACTGGCTAGTGAAAGTATCTGATCAAACTGATCTTGGTTTGGTCAGATGCTTTTAAGGGCAGAAGAGAGATCTAGGGCTTAACAGACCTCAGATCTTTCCATAAAGAGGAACTATCATGGCCCATGCTATCACAAGGGATGTTTCTTTATCCCTTGTGACAGCAATAAAAGTGATACAAAAAAAACAGAACTATAAAGACAAAGTGTAAAAAAAGTAAATTAATAAAATAAATAAAAATTGTAATATAAATGCAGCTTAATTTATTTATATTTTGGCCCAATGGCCATGTTCAGAAATAATCCAGTTCTTAGTTCTGAAACTATCTCTGTGTCTACTATGCTTTTATCTGTATTTTTAGATGAAAATATGGTGCAGCAGCCTTTATAGCGTAAGACCAAAAAGGAGGTGGAAACCCCTCTAAATTAATGAGTTCAGGTGTTTCAGTTCAGTGAAGAGCTCTAAAAATGCTACAGTAATGCCTGGTACACACAATGAGATTAAAAGACGAATGATCGTCCTCTTTTTTTGCATACTGATCTCTTTTTAAAAATCAAGAGGTTACTAGAGTTACGAAAATTCCTCGGGTTTCAGTGGTTATACCGGGGCTATGGCTGCAAAAATTTGGAAGTGATGTAATGTATTGTATAATATTTTATTTTTATGAAAACTGTACTGAATAAAGCGGTAGTAAACCCTCCTAAAGAAAAACGATTTTAACAATATTATAAAATAACTATTAATTTAGATTCAAATGGGCACTATGAGTAGGCATAAAAATAATTCTTACTGTAAATATTCTTTATATTCGAAACGCTGCTTCTTCATAATACCTGTCGCCATCTCAACTGTGTTCGGAGTCTGAATAGTTATTTATTTCCGCCCGCAGTACATTTTTCGACTCCGTAATCTCGCGAATGTACAGTAATTGCAATATCCAAGCCTCTTCTTTGTTTCCGGTTACTATGGAAACAAAGCAAAGCGAATCAGCGAAGAATTCGGAGGAAGCATTGCGGGATGTCGGGGCTGATGTCAACAACAGGAAATGGTGCAGCCCCGACATAGACAGAGCATTTTTCCGACACGGTCTCGGCTTGCCAGAAAGATAGAAGAAACAGTGCATGTGTGGGCGATGTCATCATAAACTAATATAGCGAAAACTCACAAGGCAAGCAGGTAAAGACAAAATTATTGATGGCAATTTTTTTTAAACACTGCAATTGATAATTCAAAGAATTATTAGAAATAAAGAAATTCATAAGAATGGGTATACAACCGCTTTAAAACGAAAATCATATGATCTGGTATCGTATAAGAAAAATATTCGTGCTTGGCCTTGTCCCATTAAATAATATCGGATAAACTGTCGTTATTGGCTCTCAAAAGCTGTGTATTAACAATCAGATTATCATATGATCGTTTTGAAAGCAGTATTTTTCTTCCAATTTTCTGTGTGTACAGGCCTTTAGTGACGGGAAAGTCTGCCTAGGTTCTATTTGCCAAGGGTTTTATGGACGAACCTTAGGCAAATTTTGGTTGATACATCTATGGGGGACAAATTCTTATGGGATACCTTAAAGCTGTACATGGTATTATGAAACACCACAATTTTTACAAAAAACATACACTTATGCCGCGTACACACGGGCGGACTTTTCGACAGACTAGGTCCGGCGGACTTTTCGACTGACTTTTCGACTGACTTTCCGACGGACTTTCGAATGAACGGACTTGCCTACACACGATCAACCAAAGTCCGACGGATTCGTACTTGGTGACGTACGACCGGACTATAATACGGACGTTCATAGCCAGTAGCCAATAGCTACCCTAGCGTCAGTTTTTGTCCGTCGGACTAGCATACAGACGAGCGGACTTTTCGACCGGACTCGAGTCCGTTGAAAGGATTTGAAACATGTTTTATTTCTAGGTCCCTCTGAATTTTGGGGAAAAAAAGTCCGCTGGAGCCCACACACGGTCGAATTGTCCAACGGAGTCCGGTCCGCCGGACCTAGTGCGTCGAAAAGACCGCTCGTGTGTACGTGGCATTACAGCACACATTTGGCTGTGGATTCATTTTTTCCTTTTTCAATTAGCTTGTCTTACATACAGCAGCAGCACTGCAATCTGATTCATTTCATTTGTTTGAAAAAAAGAAGCCTTTTTTTAGGTAGCTTTAGCAGTGACACATGCTTTTCCATCAATTAAGCCCACCTTGACTGGCAGATAGAAATTGATTTAGGAAAACACAAATGATAAAATCAGTGTAAATGTCTGTGATGTGATCACTTTAAAGAGGAAGTAAACTTCCATGGATTGTTTGCACCTATAGGTGAGCCTATAATAAGGCTTATCTATAGGTACTGTAAGTATCCTCTAAACATGCATCGTTTAGGCGATATTTACTGCATATGCAGCCATCTGTGCGTGGTGGATGTAAAGATGGGAGTAATGAGAAAAGGAAGAGATATTCACATTTTATTTTTATTTGTGGATGACATGCTGGACTGCCCCTGGAGGACCTTTTTAGTGACAAGTATGACATGTATGTACTCTTTAGTGGACGTGTACAGTGACTGTGGAACACATGGTCCACTTCTTGGGGCCTTTGCTGTTTGGAATGATCAATGTTACATACATGGACTTTATTTAGCCTGTACTGTAATATTCCACTTCATCGGACTGGATGTCTTCATTTTCCACTAAATACATTCTTGTGGGAGATCCTTTGTGGATCACTTGTTGATAACCTTCGGAACACTATCTTGCAGGCATCAGTGGTTGGATGTGTCTGCCGTGTCTATATCACTTTACTTTAATCCATCTACAGTAGTGAAGATAACTTGGTGGACAGATTTGATTTTACCAGCTGACTAAAGGACCGTACACACAATCAGAAAATCGTATAAAAAATACCGCTTTCAAAACAATCCTACGATTATCTGATCGTTAGTACACAGCTTTCCTCCGAAATTATCCGAAGGGACAAACACAACATTTTTACTCGTACGATACCAGATCATACGATTTTCATTTAACCAGTACAACTTTTGTCTGAAAACACAAAACAAACACAATACAATCTATTACATCACTTTAGATTTTTTTTACTCTGTTGTTCGAGAATTTTTAAATGTTAGTAACCTCTTCATTTTCGATATGAAGACTAACAGGAAAAAAAAAACTGATGATCATTTGTCCGATAATCTCATTGTGTGTGCCAGATTTTAGGTCTTGTGTCTGTAGCATCTCCCCCCCCCCCATTTCCACGAGCATTTGAGTAATCCCTAGTGGCTGGGTGGGCTGACATTTACCCCAGGGCTGAGTCCAAAGCTAAAAGGGATTGGGAAACATTGAGCGTCAGTCACTTTTAATTTTTTTTTAAAGGAATTTATTACTTAGCACACAAGGAGAGAGGAATAAGGGCTGTAGGTACCCAAATGCAATACTTAACATCTTCCAGGAGAGTCACCTGGCCCCTGCGGATATCCAGCTCCAGGTTATAATTGTGTCCGCTGACATCAGTGTTGGGGGTTATTATTGGGTCCACTGACACCAATGTTGGGGGTTATTATTGGGTCCACTGACACCAATGCTGAGAGTTATCATTGTGTCCACTGACACCAATGTTGGGGGTTATTATTGGGTCCACTGACACCAATGCTGAGAGTTATCATTGTGTCCACTGACACCAATCTTGGAGGTTATTATTGCGTCCACTGACACCAATGCTGAGAGTTATCATTGTGTCCACTGACACCAATGCTGAGAGTTATCATTGTGTCCACTGACACCAATGTTGGGGGTTAGAATTGCGTCCACTGACACCAATTTTGGGGTTATTATTGCGTCGACTGACACCAATGTTGTGGGTTAATACTTTGTCCACTGACACCAATGCTGAGAGTTATTATTGCATTCACTGACAACAATGTTGGGGGATTAATATCGAGTCCACTGACACCAATGTTAGGGATTAATATTGTGTCCACATCAATGTCGGGTGTTAATATTGCATTCAGTGACACCAATGTAGGGGGCTTTTTTCCATTCACTGACACCAAAGTCGGGGTTGTTATTCCTTCCACTGGCACAAATGTCGGGGCTTATTATTACCACTAAAACAAATGTCTCCTGTGGGTATCCAGCTTCAGGTTATTATTTTGTCCACGGACACCAATGTTGGGGTTATTATTGTGTCAAATATCAACAATGGAGATTTTGTGATGAACCGCGCTCCCTATTTGCATTGAATTAAATTAAAATGCACAGTGCAAAAACATACGCAACCACTAGGTGTCCCCATTTGCTGTATATGACTTCTGTAATGGGGGTCATTAAAGGTGTTGTAAAGGTATAAATTTTTTCACCTTACTGCATTCTATGCAGTAAGGTGAAAAAACTTTTGAAAATACCGCCTCCCCCAGCCCCCCCGTTTTACTTACCTGACACCTCGAAACTCGGCCGCTCGCTCCCGACCTCCATTCAGCCGATCAGCCTGGTCGCTGATTGGCTATAGTGGATGGATTGAAAGCAGCGCAGCCATTGGCTCGCGCTGCTGTCAATCACAGCAAATGACGCGGAGCGCCGGGGGCGGGGCCGAGTGATACAGCGAGCGGCTATAGCCGCCGGCTGTATCACGGGAGCGCGCCCGCAATAACTAACCACCATGCGAGAGAGCTCGCATTAAGGCGGTTAGTTATTGCGGGGAGGAGCTGAGACAGCCGCCGAGGGACCCCAGAAGAGCAGGTTCGGGGCCACTCTGTGCAGAATGAGCTGCACAGTGAAGGTAAGTATAACATGTTTGTTATTTAAAAAAAAAAAAAAAAATTACCTTTACAACCCCTTTAACATCTGGTGAGTAGGCTGAGTGACCGGTGTTGGTGGAGGAAAATTTCAGTCACTTGATTGTTGGATTCATGCGAACATTGCACTTTTGGAAACCATCTAATGAAGGTTTCTTGGACTTCTTTTCACTTTTATCACTCATTTGAACTATTATTGGACATAATATTTGAATATTTGTCACTTCTTGAATATTAATTGATATCTCAATGCACATTCATTTTTTTGTCTGTTTAACCACTTCAGCCCCGGAAGGATTTACCCCCTTCCTGACCAGAGCACTTTTTACAATTTGGCACTGCGTCGATTTAACTGCTAATTGCGCAGTCATGCAATGCTGTACCCAAACGAAATTTGCGTCCTTTTCTTCCCACAAATAGAGCTTTCTTTTGATGGTATTTGATCACCTCTGCGGTTTTTATTTTTTGCGCTATAAACAGAAAAAGACCGAAAATTTTGAAAAAAAATTATATTTTCTACTTTTTGTTATAAAAAAATCCAATAAACTAAATTTTAGTGATACATTTAGGCCAAAATGTATTCGGCCACATGTCTTTGGTAAAAAAAATGTCAATAAGCGTATATTTATTGGTTTGCGCAAAAGTTATAGCGTCTACAAACTAGGGTACATTTTCTGGAATTTACACAGCTTTTAGTTTATGACTGCCTATGTCATTTCTTGAGGTGCTAAAATGGCAGGGCAGTACAAACCCCCCCCCCCCCCAAATGACCCCATTTTGGAAAGTAGACACCCCAAGGAAATTGCTGAGAGGCATGTTGAGCCCATTGAATATTCATTTTTTTTGTCCCAAGTGATTGAATAATGACAAAAAAAAAAAAATTACAAAAAGTTGTCACTAAATGATATATTGCTCACACAGGACATGGGCATATGTGGAATTGCACCCCAAAATACATTCAGCTGCTTCTCCTGAGTACGAGGATACCACATGTGTGGGACTTTTTGGGAGCCTAGCCGCGTACGGGGCCCCGAAAACCAATCACCGCCTTCAGGATTTCTAAGGGCGTAAATTTTTGATTTCACTCCTCAATACCTATCACAGTTTTGAAGGCCATAAAATGCCCAGATGGCACAACCCCCCCCCCAAATGACCCCATTTTGGAAAGTAGTAACCCCAAGCTATTTGTTGAGAGGCATGTTGAGTCCATGGAATATTTTATATTTTGACACAAGTTGCGGGAAAGTGACAATTTTTTTTGTTTTTTTTTTTTGCACAAAGTTGTCACTAAATGATATATTGCTCACACAGGCCATGGGCATATGTGGAATTGCACCCCAAAATACATTTAGCTGCTTCTCCTGAGTATGGGGATACTACATGTGTGGGACTTTTTGGGAGCCTATCCACGTACGGGGCCCCGAAAACCAATCACCGCCTTCAGGATTTCTAAGGGTGTAAATTTTTGATTTCACTCTTCACTGCTTATCACAGTTTCGGAGGCCTTGGAATGCCCAGGTGGCACAAAACCCCCCCCAAATTACCCCATTTTGGAAATTAGACACCCAAGCTATTTGCTGAGAGGCATGGTGAGTATTTTGCAGCTCTCATTTGTTTTTGAAAATGAAGAAAGACAAGAAAAAACATTTTTTTTTTCTTTTTTCAATTTTCAAAACTTTGTGACAAAAAGTGAGGTCTGCAAAATACTCACTATACCTCTCAGCAAATAGCTTTGGGTGTCTACTTTCCAAAATGGGGTCATTTGGGGGGGGGGGTTTGTGCCACCTGGGCATTCCATGGCCTCCAAAACTGTGATAGGCAGTGAAGAGTGAAATCAAAAATTTACGCCCTTAGAAAGCCTGAAGGCAGTGCTTGGTTTTTGGGGTCCCGTACGCGGCTAGGCTCCCAAAAAGTCTCACACATGTGGTATCCCCGTACTCAGGAGAAGCAACAGAATGTATTTTGGGGTGTAATTTCATATTCCCATGGCATGTTAGAGCAATATATAATTTAGTAACAACTTTGTGCAAAAAAAAAAAAATTGTCTCTTTCCCGCAACTTGTGTCACAATATAAAATATTCCATGGACTTGACATGCCTCTCAGCAAATAGCTTGGGGTGTCTACTTTCCAAAATGGGGTCATTTGGGGGGGTTTGAACTTTCCTGGCATTTTATGCACAACATTTAGAAGCTTATGTCACACATCACCCACTCTTCTAACCACTTGAAGACAATGCCCTTTCTGACACTTTTTGTTTACATGAAAAAATTATTTTTTTTTGCAAGAAAATTACTTTGAACCCCCAAACATTATATATTTTTTTAAAGCAAATGCCCTACAGATTAAAATGGTGGGTGTTTCATTTTTTTTTTCACACAGTATTTGCACAGCGATTTTTCAAACGCATTTTTTGGGGAAAAAACACACTTTTTAAAATTTTAATGCACTAAAACACACTATATTGCCCAAATGTTTGATGAAATAAAAAAGATGATCTTAGGCCGAGTACATGGATACCAAACATGACATACTTTACAATTGCGCACAAACGTGCAGTGGCAACAAAATAAATACATTTTTAAAAGCCTTTAAAAGCCTTTACAGGTTACCACTTTAGATTTACAGAGGAGGTCTACTGCTAAAATTACTGCCCTCGATCTGACCTTCGCGGTGATACGTCACATGCATGGTGCAATTGCTGTTAGCGCGAGAGCAGGGGGCGACAGGGGTGCTTTTTTTTTTTTTCTTTATTATTTGTTTGCTTTTTTATCTTATTTTTAAACTGTTCCTTTCATTTTTTTTTTGTTATCTCAGGGAATGTAAATATCCCCTATGATAGCAATAGGTAGTGACAGGTACTCTTTTTTGAAAAAATTGGGGTCTATTAGACCCTAGATCTCTCCTCTGCCCTCAAAGCATCTGACAACACCAAGATCGGTGTGATAAAATGCTTTCCCAATTTCCCAATGGCGCTGTTTACATCCGGCGAAATCTAAGTCATGAAATGCTCGTAGCTTCCGGTTTATTAGGCCATAGAGATGTTTGGAGCCACTCTGGTCTCTGATCAGCTCTATGGTCAGCTGGCTGAATCACCAGCTGCATTCTCAGGTTCCCTGTTGAGACAGGAGAGCCAGAGAAAAACACGGAAGACGTTGGGGGGGGGCATTCCCTCCCACTGCTTGTAAAAGCAGTCTAGAGGCTAATTAGCCGCTAGGATTGCTTTTACATGAAAGCTGACCTCTGGCTGAAAAGAATGATACCAAGATGATACCTACACCTGCAGGCATCATTCTGGTATAACCACTCAAAGTCGTGAATGGCGTACCTGAAGACAAAAAAAATGGTTAACAATAAAACACAGTAAACGGTAAAGTATAAAAAATTGCATACCTAGAAAGCAAACATGATAAAACATAATAACAATAAAACATTGCAGAATAGAATACAGTAAAAAAGAGCAGAACAATAGAGAGAGAATAGAGAGAGAGAGAACAATAAAAAGACAACTATTTTTTAAAATTTTATATATATATTTATTTTTTTTTTACACTTTTTTTTGTAACTAACTTTTATAACTGTAACCGATTCCAGGTTCGGGTCTCTCAAAATGGGATGGCATCTTGGGAGACCCTGTGAAAGTGTGCCTAGTCTGTGCAATGCTGTACCCTACGCTAATACTCAACTAGTGAATGGTAGCGTTCAAAACATTCACCAATGCAAAGACCAGGATTGTCAGGACAGCAGGGACAATAATAGGGGGTGTCATGCCTATATCCGCGCTTGCTGCAGACACAACATCTTTTTTGGGGGGGTTCGCTGGGTAGGGGTACTCGGGAGGACATAAAGAAAATGCCTCTCATGCAGCCGACTGCATTTGGTTGGGGATGTGAATGGGGGAAGTACGGGCTCTGCAGAAGTGGTGGGTTCCCAATTAGGATTGACGAATGCAGCAGGAAGGGCATTATGGGCACGACGGGCCTGTTTGTCTTCTTCTTGGTGGCAGCGGGACACTACTTGTGCTTGCCACCTCACCAGCTTGAACTGCACTTATGGGACTCGCCACGTCACCAAGTGTTACTGCAGTGCTGGTTTGACTACGACCGGGGTGTACTAGGCCGCTGGTGCTTGCCAGTTCACCAAAACGCTACCAAAAAAACTGTTAGCGATCGCAGGGATCAGGCCTGACTCTGCAAACGCTGCAGTTATGCGTTTAGTGTTTTGTAAGTGACAGTGATCAATCGATACTGCACTTGGGTGGGCTGGGCCGGGCGGAGGGGTAAAACGCAGGTGCTAGCAGGTATCTGGGCTGATTCCGCTAACACTGCGTTTTTGGGAACCCTAAACTGCTGGGGACGCTAGTACAGATCTGATCAGATCAGATACTGATCCGATCAGATACTATACCACTAAGGGAGGTGTACGGTGCGCGCGTGGGTGTTAGCGGTACTGGCGCTAACCTGACGCTGCCTGGGGCTGGTGCTTGCCAGTTCACCAAAACGCTACCAAAAAAACTGTTAGTGATCACAGGGATCAGGCCTGACTCTGCGAACGCTGCAGTTATGCGTTTAGTGTTTTGTAAGTGACAGTGATCGATCGATACTGTATTTGGGTGGGCTGGGCAGAGGGGCAAAACGCAGGTGCTAGCAGGTATCTGGGCTAACACTGCGTTTTTGGGAACCCTAAACTGCTGGGGACGCTAGTATAGATCTGATCGGATCAGATATTGATCCATTCAGATACTATACCACTAAGGGAGGCGTATGCTGCGTGCGTGGGTGTTAGCGGTACTGGCGCTAATCTGACGCTGCCTGGAGCGACGCATATCACCGCCGGGCGATCAGGGGGCTAAACTTTTATTCGGTAATAAACGGCGGGTGCCCTGACACTATAAAAATAAATGAACTAACCAGCGTCACCCGTAACAGTTATACGGTGATCAGTGGTGAAAGGGTTAACTAGGGGGCAATCAAGGGGTTAAAACATTTATTAGGTAGTATATGGGGGTCCCTGACGCTATAAAACGCTGACGGCGAACCTAAATATTTACCTCCCTAACTAGTGTCACCAGTGACACTAATACAGCGATCAGAAAAATGATTGCTTAGTGACACTGGCGACAGGAGGTGATCAAGGGGTTAAAACTATATAAGGGGGGGTTAGGGGGGTACCCTAGACCTAAAGGGGGCTAATACTAACTGCCCTAACACACTAACTGTCACAAACTGACACCATGCAGTAATCAGAAAAAAAACAAAACAAAAAAAAACTGCTTGGTGTCAGTGTGACGGGGGGGGGGGGTGATTGGGGGGTGATCGGGGGGGATCGGGGGTGTTTTGTGTGCCTGGCATGTTCTACTGTGTGTGTGTGTTTTCACTCACATTACAGTCTTCTCTCCTCGGCGCTGGAACGGAAACTGCCGAGCCGAGGAGAGATGACATCATTTCCTTTGCTGCTGTTTACCATACAGCAGCAAAGGAATGATTTCATTGGCCGGCGGCAATCGCGAGGGCGGTGGGTCACGAATGGATGGCCTCCCCCTCACCTCCGATCGCCGCTGGACAAAAGCCGACCGCCTCGGGCACCGGGGGGGGTCCGATTGGACCCCCCGCCCGCGGGAGGCAGATCACGTACGGGTACGTGATTCTGCCTGCCCGTACCATTCTGCCGACGTATATCGTCGTGAGGCGGTCGGCAAGTGGTTAATATATTGTTTTATTTACCCACTGGGGACACCTAGTGGTTGCATATGTTTTTGCACTGTGCACTTTAACCTCCCTGGCGGTATGATTATGTCAGATTTCTGATGCTGAAAGCAGTACATTGTATCGCATGGAAATTTGGTGTTTTATATTGTAGGCCTGTAATTCTTTGGAATAATTCTCTTAAATCTGTCCAAACAAGAGTTGAGTAAACATCCCGGGTATGATAAAGTTTGAAAAACACTCATAAATTATAAAATAATAATTAACTATAAATAATTATTAAAAATAATAATAATAACATTTATTCAACAATGTAATCAACTCAAAAACACTGAAATTTGCTCAGTTGCAGAATTGTCGCTGTTGTCACTTTCAGTGTCTGATGACGAATTTCCCCACAAATCACTGTCGCTCAATTCTGCAAGTGTTCTAAATATCGCTGTTTTCTAGCTGGTCTAAAACGCTTTTTTTGGTTGCCATGGACATTCTCCAGTTTCCAGGCAGAAAGAACAGTATATATAATATAAAAGTGCATGCAGGGCATTGGACAAAGCACTAGGGACAAAAGGGATGTGAAATGATTTGATACACTGTAATCTTCCAGATTCCATTACTGTATTGTATGTATTCTGTTTTTTGCCCTCTTTGCATTTCCCGCCGGGCTCTGTCCCCCTGCATCACGTCGCTCGCAGGGAACGGAGCCCAGCATACAGAGCATCGGGCAGAAGACACAGCCGCCGCACACAGCGGGGGGACATCGCAGGATCCTGGGGACAAGGTAAGTAACTTTCCCTGGATACTGCAATGCAGCCCCGAGTGTGGCTCGGGGTTACCGCTCTTAGTATGGAAAATTCACCCCGAGCCACACTCAGGATTGGGAAAGGATCACCGCTCCAGGTGCATGTATGGACACGAGACTCTCCTCAGAGCTGGAATACCAGGTGCAGGCTAAGCATATAGCAAATGAAGCAAAGGGAAAATTCCACACTCAGGATTACCGCTAAGAAGGTTCATTTAATTTAATGCAAATAGGGAGCGCGGTTCATCACAAAATCTTCACTCATAGGTTTCAACCTCACAAGGAGCAGATCCTAAAATAAATGAATTAGTTTACTATTTTCTCGGGTAGGGAATAACACCTAGCTATTCCCCTGTTCATACAAATGACACCAATGCTGAGAGTTATTACTGTGTCCACTGACACCAATGTTAGGGGTTAATATTGCATCCACTAACACTAACATTGGAGGTTATCATTGTGCCCACTGACTGCAATGTTGGGGGTTATTTATGTGTCAACTGGCACCAATGCTGAGAATATTGACTGTTGGTTGGTGCTGATTTCCTGAACAAGACCAGAGCAGAGGCAATGTTATGGTTATATAGGAAAATGTTATGTGTGGTCATTTTTGGAGGGTCACTCCACCCAAAACATTCAGTAATAGATGGAGGAGCCTTAATTCCCCATGATTAAGTTCCGGGGGGCAGAGTGAAACGCATTGGAGGGGCATGGCCTGGTTGGAGCCCGGGCTGAGGCTGGCATGTGCCTCCTCAGGGGTTTTGCTGTGATGTGCGACTTTTAGGACTTTCTTTCCCTCCTGGATGTTTTGAGCTGAGACGAGCTCTGTCCTTGTCAGCACTCCTAATGGTTTGTCATACAAGAGGACCTGGTGGAGCCTTCAGCGGCACCTGTTATTTCTGTTGTGGGTCACATAGATGGAGGAGCGTTATACTACCTAACTATCTCATATGTTGCGATGAGATGTCTGGAACTGAGATCCCAGATCTTCACATTTACTCCAACCATTACATGGAGGGATGACTCTCCCAGATGAGCGATTCATCGGATGGTGCATGCAACAGGAGAAATCGGAGCACCTCCTTGTGGGCAGGAGAACTATTGTAAGGTGATGATACTACAGGAGACATAAGAAGCCATGGGCGACTAAGACCAGCAGACTCCACTTTTAACTGAAATATCACTTTTGGATGGACTGGCCCTTTAATTGTGATATGCAAACCCCAACAATGAACTTCTCCTATTTTGTCCAATAAAAAAAAAATAATACCTGCCAGAAATCCATTAAGCCTGTGTGTTTTCATGCTCTGTGCCTCTGCTGCACTGAAACCTCAAGCATTATTGTCAGCCCTGCTGAGTTCTCCTCTATAGACTACAGAACACCTGCCCCTTATGTTATGAAGATCAGGAGGGGGTGTCCTATAGTCCTAACACACTTTTTGCCCAAGGGTACCTATGATGCTTTTCCATACATAGAGTATAGCGAATGAACTTTGTCACCCTAGGACAGGAAGTATGTTACTGGCAGGACCATCAGATAAGAAACTAATGTGGCCACCACATCTTAGGACTGGTAAACTGTAATATATTACATTTTTACTGCCTCCTTCTTCAGGTGGGCATACTCTCCTTCCTTTCACTCTCCTGACACTCTCCTCCATTAAAACCCAAATGAACATTTCATTTAAATCAGCTAAATCCTGTATGTTGGGGCCCTTGCTTTCCATGTGGAAGCAATTATCTTTCTGCAGAGGTCCAACATGCCCCCTGCTGAGTCTGAGATATAGCACTGCAATCAATACAGCCCAACCTCCCTGCTATTGGAGAGCTCTGACCCTTCAGGGAGCAAGCTGGACCTCTGCAGAGAGACTGCTGCTTCCCCATGTAGAGCAAGGGACCTTTCTTTCCTGCAGCATGCTGTCAGGGCACAGGCTTTTCTAGTCAGGCTGCTGTTTAACCACTTCAATACAGGGCACTTTCACCCCCTTCCTGCCCAGGCCATTTTTCAGCTGTCAGCGCTGTCGCACTCTGAGTGACAATTGTGCAGTCATTCAACACTGTACCCAAATTAAGTTTTAATAATTTTCTTCACACAAATAGGGCTTTCTTTTGGTGGTATTTAATCACTTCCCATTCGGCCTATAGCAGAATGATGGTTGGACGGTGGTTATGTTATCCTGAGTGGGCGTCATATGATGTCCAGCAGGATAACATGCCGGCGTGTGCCTGCGGGGGCACGCAGCGCAGCGATCAGAGGTGCTTTGTGTCAGCTGACACACTGCATCTCCAATCGTGGTGTAGAGCCTCTGACAACGGCTCCATACCATGTGATCAGCTGTGACCAATCACAGCTGATCATCGCGTGAACCAGGAAGTGTCGGTAAACGGCATTCCTTGGTTCACGCTGACGGGGAGAGCCAAATGGCGGCTCTCCCTGTCAGAGGTGGGTCTGTGCTGATAATCAGCACATTAATTATCAGTACAGTCCCTATCAGATGTGCCCATCAGCTTCCAATCAGTGCCCATCAGCTGCCAATCAGTGCCCCATCAATAACAGCTGTCAGTGCCAATGAAAGTGCTAATCAGTGCCCACCACAGTGCCAATCACTGTCCAGCAGTAAGACCTTTCAGTACCTCATCATCAGTGCTGCCCATCAGTGACACCTGTCAGTGCCAATCAGTGCCACCTATCAGTGCCCATCAGTGCTGCATATCAGTGCCGTCTATTGGTGCCCATCAGTGCTGCATATCAGTGCCGCCTAGCAATGCTCATCAATTCTACATATCAGTGCCTCCTTATCAGTGCCACCTTACCAGTGCTGCCTCATCAGTGCCCATCAGTGATGCCTCATCAGTGCCCGTCAGTGAAGGAGAAAACAAAATTTTATAACCGAAACAAAGAAAAACTTTTTTTTTTAAATGTCGGTTTTTTCAATTTGTTTAGCAAAAAATAGAAACCTCAGTGGTGATCAAATCCCACCAAAAGAAAGCTCTATTTGTGGGAAGAAAATGATAAAAATGTAGTTTGGGCGCAGTGTTGCATGACCGCGCAATTGTCATTCAAAGTGCGACAGCGCTGAAAGCTGAAAATTGTCCTGGGCAGGAAGGGCCGAAAGTGCCTGGTATTGAAGTGATTAATCACTGCTGGATTTTTTATTTTTTTCTTATTTACAAAATTTACTAAGAAAGAAACTAAGTAATTTTTGTTCTTCACTGATGTGCCCTGATGAGGCTGCACTGATGGGCACTGATGAACACACCAGACAGGTTAGGGATAAAGTTGTGGAGAAGTTTAAAGTAGGGTTAAGTTATAAATAAATATCCCAAGCTTTGAACATCTCATGGAGCACTGTTCAATCCATCATCCGAAAATGGAAAGAGTATGGCACAACTACAAACCTACCAAGACATGACCATCCATCTAAACTGACAGGCCGGGCAAGGAGAGCATTAATCAGAGAAGCAGCCAAGAGGTCCATGGTAACTCTGGAGGAGCTGCAGAGATCCACAGCTCAGGTGGAAGAATCTGTCCACAGGACAACTATTAGTCGTTGTCAGGGACTTGCCATGATGGAACTGTTCAGATTAGACAGTGGCGTGTGTATGCGCGCATACACCAGCGTGCACCACAGGTGCAGGTGCATGCGTACCGGTTGCGCGCGCGCGCTAAGCACTGCTTGGCGCCAATAGGCCTTTAAAGGGACAGCAGCTGCACTTGTGCAGTGCTATTTGATCTGCAGCTCCTGCGTCCAGTGACCTGTATCTGCTAGCTGATCACCTGTACCGACCCGGCTCTATTGACTTACCTGCTATCGCCAATCCTGACCTCGGCTTGCCTTGACCCTGCATATACCTCCTGCTCGATATCCCGTTGCCAACCTCTGCCTGTTTATCTGATCCTGCTTCAGCTTGCTGCATTACTCTGCCTGATTACATGCTCTGACCCGGCTTGTCTGACCTTGCTCCGCCTGCTGCCTTGCTCTGTGTATCTCCTGTGTTGACCCGGCTATTCTCACCCTGCTCCAGCTTGCTGCTGATCCTGCATCTACCAGCTCATCAGGTCAATGACCTGCACCTGCCTCCGCTGTCATCTGCAGTCCAGCCATACCTGGAGGGTCATCATCCAACCACTGTGCCAGCTACTTCAGATTCCACAGGCACTCCTACCTCACTGGCTCACGAGACCACTGTCCCCATGCCAGTGGCTTCTGAGCCAGGGCTGTAAGAGAGGTCTCCTCCTACAAGTCAGGCTCTACTACAAGGTACGTAACAGTCGTGCACTCCACAAATTTGGCCTTTATGGAAGAGTGGCAAGAAGAAAGCCATTGTTAAAAGAAAGCTATAAGAAGTCCCACTTGCCTTGTGGAGGACACAGCAAACATGGGGAAGAAGGTGCTCTGGTCAGATGAGACCAAAATTGAACTTTTTGGCCTAAAAGCAAAACGCTATGTATGGCGGAAAAATAACATTGTACATCACCCTGAACACACCATTTCCAACGTGAAACGTGGTGGTGGCAGCATCATGTTGTTGGGATGCTTTTCTTCAGCAGGGACAGAGAAGCTGGTCAGAGTTGATGGGAAGATGGATGGAGCCAAATACAGGGCAATCTTAAAAGAAAACCTGTTAGAGTCTGCAAAAGATTTGAGACTAGGGCAGAGGTTCACCTTCCAGCAGGACAACGACCCTAAACATACAAGCAGAGCTACAATGGAATGGTTTAGATAAAAGCATATTCATGTGTTAGACTGGCCCAGTCAAAGTCCAGACCTAAATCCAATTGAGAATGTGTGGCAAGACTTGAAAATTGCTATTCACAGAAACTCTCCATCCAATCTGACAGAACTTGAACTGTTTTGCAAAGAAGAATGGGCAAAAATGTCATTCTCTAGATATGCAAAGCTGTTAGAGACATCCCCAAAAAGACTTGCAGCGACAGGTGGTTCTACAAAGTTTTGACTCAGGGGGACTGAATACAAATGCACGCTACACTTTTCACATATTTATTTGTAAAAAAAAAAATTGAAAACGATTTATCATTTTCCTTCCACTTCACAATGATGTGCCACTTTGTTTTGGTCTATAACATAAAATCCCAATAAAATGCATTTATGTTTTTGGTTGTAACATGACAAAACATGGAAAATTTAAAGGGGTGTACTTTCTCAAGGCACTGTATGTGTTGGAAGTGTGCTGGGTCAATGTGCTGAGTGAGGTACCATTGACAATGAATGGCACTGCAACACACTAAGCATGTAACATGTGATAACATGTATTGCAATAAGACCCCTTTCACACTGGGGCGGTAGGGGGCATCGGCGGTAAAACAGCGCTATTTTTAGCGCTGTTTTACCGCGGTATTCGGCCGCTAGCGGTGCGGTTTTAACCCCCCGCTGGCGGCCGAAAAAGGGTTAAATCCACTCGTATAGCGCGGTATTGCCGCGGTATAGCCACGCTGTCCCATTGATTTCAATGGGCAGGAGCGGTTTAGGAGCGGTGAATACACCGCTCCAAAGATGCGGCTGACAGGAGATTTTTTCTTCTCCTGCCAGCATACAGCTTCAGTGTGAAAGCCCTCCGGCTTTCACACTGAACAAACAGCGGAGGCTGTTTTGGGACGGTTTGCAGGCGGTATTTTTAGCGCAATAATGCCTGCAAACCGCCCCAGTGTGAAAGGGGCCTAACGCTCAAAAGCGTGATTCAGTGCTTTAAGCATGGCAGTTCACAGAAAAATATAATACACAGAATCCACCGGAACACTTACCAGCCAGTCATCAAAATAAAAAAAAGTTTACTTTGTTTGGTTTACGTTGGATACATTTGCAAATATATGTGAAGCCACACTGCCACGTCAAGGCTCCTCTGCAAAGTGCGGTCCCTAACTCTACTCTAACATTGTTTCCAAATGGAGACATACATAGCAAGAAATTCATTGAGAGTCTAAACTATTTCAACAAGTTCATAAAAAAACAGAGGTATTGGTTGCATATATTTGCAATCAAATGTGAAATCACCTTCAATTTTAGCAAAAAAAAGTTCCAAAACATGCCTGAAAATACTACTGGCCTCCTCTTAAATCAGGACCTGTCAACTTCTATAAAAATGAAACACCGGCCCCTTTTCCTAGTTTGGTCCCTGCAATATCCTCAGTAACGCCCCAGTGGTGTTCCAAAACTTTATTAACGAAATCTTCAGGGATCCGCTTTACCAATTTGTTGTAATCTACCTGGATGACATTCTCATCTTTTCGGATAGTCTGTCGGTTCACAGAGACCATGTCCGGATTGTACTTCAGCGCCTTCGAGAAAATAATCTGTACGCCAAGCTGGAGAAATGTTCTTTTGAATGTTCTGAAGTCCTGTTTCTGGGATGCTTCGTCTCTAACTTCGGTCTTCGTATAGATCCTGGGAAGGTCTCGGCCATTACCAACTGGCCTCTTCCTGCCGGCCTCAAGGCCATGCAGCGCTTTCTTGGGTTCACTAATTATTACAGGCAGTTCATTAGGAATTACTCCTCTATTGCTGCGCCAATTATCGCCTTGACCAAGAAGGGTGCTAATGCCAAGGAGTGGTCCCCCGAAGCTGTCTCTGCCTTTCATGATTTGAAACAGGCCTTCATTTCTGGACCTTTGTTGAGGCGACCTGACCCGAGGGATCCATTTTTTATTGAAGTGGACGCTTCCTCAACTGGGGTGGGAGCTGTGCTTCTTCAATCCTTTGGGAAAAAACGTCTACCATGTGCGTTTTTCTCCAGAAAATTTTCTCAGGCAGAGAAGAATTACGCTATTGGTGATCGAGAACTTCTTGCGATTAAATTGGTGTTGGAGGAGTGGCGTCATCTCTTGGAGGTTCCCCACATTCCATAACAATTTTCACTGACCATAAAAATCTGCAGTACTTACAGAATGCCAAATGATTGAATCCCAGACAAGCCAGGTGGAGTCTCTTCTTTTCCCGTTTTAACTTCACCATTACATTCAAACCTGGTTCCTGCACCAGTCGGGCTGATGCACTCTCTAGATCTTTTGACATTCAGGATGAGGAGCCTACCATTGAACCTGAGCCGATTATCCCTACTTCATGCATCCTTGCCCATTCAACCACCCTGAAGTCAAAAATTCCTCCTGGCAGGACCTTCGTCCCCACTGAGCTAAGAGCTAAGATCCTTCATTGGGGACATGACTCCTAGGTGGCAGGTCATGCTGGGTTTCTTCGATACTTCCTCCTCATCAGTCGCCACTACTAGTGGCCTACTCTCCGTTCGGATGTCAAAGACTATGTTAAGGCTTGTCATGTCTGTGCCGAGTCTAAGTCCTCCACGCAGGCTCCTGCTGGTCTTATCATGCCCTTGCCCATTCCCAAGGAGCCCTGGTCTCACATAGCCATGGACTTCATCACCGATCTTCCACCTTCTGAGAAGAATATGGTCATTTGGGTGGTAATTGATCCAAGATGGCCCATTTTGTTCCTCTTCCTGGTCTCCCTTCTGCTCCTGCCTTGGTTCCCATTTTCCTACGAGAGATTTTCCGTCTTGATGGTGTCCCTTCCCATGTAATTTCAGACAGGGGTGTTCAGTTTACTTCTCGCTTTTGGAGAGCCTTTTGCAAATCCCTCAACATTACCTTGGATTTTACCTCTTCTTACCATCCCCAATCCAATGGCCAGACTGAAAGGGTTAATCAGGAGTTGGAGGTCTTTCTCCGTACCTTGGTCTCGGCTCATCACGATGATTGGGTCTCATTACTCCCGTGGGCAGAGTTCTCCCACAACAATCATGTCAACGTCAGTTCTCAGAAGACACCTGTTTATGGAAGACATCCTCAGCTCCCTCTTCCTATGACCCGTTCTTCTGACATCACAGCTTTGGCTACTGTTCAGGGATAATTCAATTCCTTGTGGGCTGACGTTCATGATTCCCTCCAGAAAGCTGCCAACAAGTTCAAAAGTTTTGCTGACCGTCGCAGGCGTAAGTCTGGCTTTCTACCAGGAACATCAGACTCCGGGTTCCTTCTCTCAAGTTTGCCCCGAGATTCATTGGTCCTTACAATATAATTTCTAAGCTGAATCCTATTTGTTTTAAACTCCAGATCCCTAAAAGCCTCAGGATCTCAAACTCCTTTCATGTATCCCTTCTGAAACCTTTAGTTTTCAATAAGTTCTCTCAACCTCTCCCTACCTTGGCTCCAGTCTCTGAAGATGATCGAGGTTAGTCAAATTTTGGATTCTCACTTCTATAAAGGTGTCCTTCAATATCTCGTGGATTGGAAAGGTTTCGGTCCTGAGGAGAGATCTTGGATTTCTGCATCTGAAGTCTTCGCACCTCGTCTTCTGAGGAAGTTCCATTTGAAGTTCCCCTCCAAGCCTGGTCCAAAGCGGGGGAGGGGGAGGCCTCGTAAGAGGGGGTACAGTCATGACCTTGCAGTAATACATTCATGACCGGTCTGTCTCTTACCTGGTCTGTGTATCAGCCTTGAGGCTTGTACTCTCACACCTGCATGCTTAAGTAATCTTTCCTCTGTGTGGCTCCACCCTAGCCTCAACAGGAACCACTATTTAACACAGTATTCTCCAAGCCTGCCTTGCCGTGCAATATTGTGTGTTTGGCTTGTGCTCTAAGTTTGTCTCTGTCTCTGTTACCGATCTTGGCGTGTTTCCGACTATTCCTGTCTGCTTGTGACCCTGACCTTTGGCGCGTTCTCGACTATCCCTGTTTGCCTGTGTTTTGGCATGTTTTCTGTTATCCTTGTCTGCTAGTCGCCCCGACATTTGGCTACCTCCTTACTATTCCTTGCTGTCCTGGGCTGCTGTTTCCTCTCTGTCCTCCTGTAGCCTAGCGTGAGCTGGGAAACCCTGGGGGCTGCGACCTGGAGCCAGTTGCAGCCCAGTCCATCCTCACCACCAGAGGCTCTGGTGAACACCAACTGGCTCTTAGACTCCGCGCCCTGGGGAATCTATGCTCTAACTCACTGTGGGATCCGTGTTGGTGCTCCAGGGGACCTGCCTTCCTGAACCACCCCGAGTTCCATCTGCAGAAGTCAGCCTTAGGGTCCACTATCATAGCGGTGCACTCCTGACCCCAACGGGGTGCATCTGTCACCTGGATACAGGTGACCTGACACCCTCTTCCCACCCCTTGGAAGGGCGGTATCCTCAGGTGGGCGGTCCTCTGTTATGGGGTTTACTCTGAGAAGTACAACGTTTTCCTCTTTGTTGCTGATCAGAGGATTCTTCACCTTGAATCTTCCTTTCCGCTTCTTCAATAGCTGTCCAATCACCCAAAACTCACCCTTCTGGGGGGTAGGTATTATGGGCTGGGTGGTAGGTGGGTGATCCACATTTACATCGACATTTTTGCTTATAATGGAAGAATCTTCACAATACTCCGGGTCCTCTGTTTACAGAGGCTTCTTCGCTTATCATGGAAGAATCTTTGGAATACTCCAGGTGGTTTTCATGAGCCATAAATTCCTCTACTGTCATACTAAAATATTCAGGTTCCGTGAGAGTCTGGAAAGAGAAAAAGACATTCGTCAATGTTTCTGATTGATACAGAAAATGGTGACAAAGCTTGGTGACCCCAACCCCCAATGTGCAGCAGATTATACCAAAAGGGATCTTTCAACCCCAGCTCCCTCTAGTGATCACAAGGAGCACTGCATTAACACACCCTTTGCGTATATCTAAACCCAAGAACAAAAAGGTCATCTATTCCAGCAAGGCTCTTGCATGTGGAGGCTGTATTTGTTTTGGTTCTTTCAGGCTAATTACATTTTCTGCAGGTACAGAAAAATACCTAATAATTCTGTCAGAAATCCAGTGACCTTGTAAGTTCCTGTGGCCTGAGCTGAGATCTCAGTGTTATCCGTTGTTACAGCTTCTGTTTGTGTACTACAAAGCAACACCCCTCTGTGTAATGGAGATAAGGCGAGGGGAAGGTGTTTGTAGTTCTAATCAGGCTAGGGTGACAACACTTCCCCATAAATACAGTGAGTGCATGTTGTCAGCTCATAACAGGAAGTGTGTATCTGGTGGAATTTTCCAGAATAAAGCAGGTCTAAGCTGTGCACCTGACACATACAAAATAATTATTGCCAATAATAAACAGAATTCCTTCAGACAAGTCCCCAAACAATGTGATTGTGCAGTAACCACAAAATCACAAATGGGAGAATTCTGTACAAAAATACTTCTTAGATGTTGCTGAAACTCTCCCCTCCCCCAATATACATGGACCCCATCCATTATTCATATACTTACCGGTTTTGGTGCAAATGCTGGGGGTGCCGTTCTTTTCTCCACCTTGGCCCAGTCAGTCCACTCGAAAAATGGGTGCCGTCTGATGTCACGTACCAGGTATGTCCGTGTATCACTTTCTTCCCATAAGAGCTGTAAAGAAGAAAGAAATATGATAAGAAACACTGAGAGAACAATAACAAGATGTGAACAATAGAACTCCCCATTGTAATATTTGATTCTGACAGTGACATATTTCAGCTTCAATGATTTTGCTTGTAAACCCGCCACCATGTGATTGGATCGGTTCGTAGCATGGTACCTTATTTGTGTTATGTTCGCTCATGAGAGGCTTTAAAGGAAAACTAAAAACACAACTAAGGATATTTTGCAATGAACTGTTATGATAAATTTATAAAACGATCTTTCTATCAAATCTGCCACTGCCATGATTTTTTTCTTCCACGGATGACAGTACCAGGGGAGTTCTATATGCTGTCTGTGTAAGGAAAGTTCTCAGAAATCTAATGCTCTGTATGTCATTTTTGTTGGTGTAATGTCTAATGCCGCGTACACACGGTCGGACTTTTCGTCTACAAAAGTCCGACAGCCTGTCCGACAGACTTCCGGCGGACTTTCGGCGGACTTGCAGCAGACTTTCTAACGAACGGACTTGCCTACACACGACCACACAAAAGTCCGACGGATTCGTACGTGATGACGTACACCGGACTAAAATAAGGAAGTTCATAGCCAGTAGCCAATAGCTGCCCTAGCATGGGTTTTTGTCCGTCGGACTAGCACACAGACGAGCGGATTTCGGGTCCGTCGTAGTTACAACGTAAAGATTTGAAGCATGTTTCAAATCTAAAGTCCGTCGGATTTGAGGCTGAAAAAGTCTGCTGAAAGTCCGGAGAAGCCCACACACGATCGGATTACCAGCCAGCTTTAGTCCGTCGGCGTCCGTTGGACTTTTGTAGACGAAAAGTCCGACCGTGTGTACGCGGCATAAGACTCTTCTACTGCTAAAGGGACACAATAGCTGCTGCTTTCCTTATGACAACACTGAGACTGTTCAGGGGGACTATAAGTAAAGGCAGATCCTTCCACTAAGCAGTCAGTGTACTAAAAGTATTGCTATGAGCCACATGAATGTGTGTCGGGAAGAATGTACAGTTGTGTCTTCTGAACTCCTAACAAGGTCTGTATAACTTTGAAAGGGATTTGTCAGTAAAGAAAAGGCAAAGCTCTGTGTATACTCACCATAGCTATGAGTTCAAAGAGGTAAATGTCACATGTTTTAAACTCAGAAATGGCTGTCGTGAACAAATCTCCATTCTGGTCTTCCTTGATCTCGCGGAAGTGATCCGGGCTAACGGCCATCTCATACAATATCACTCCCAAGGAGTAATAGTCCGCTGTTTTGTTGTATGCGCCCAATCGCTCGACCTGTAGAAACATAAGGAGATAAAAAAGGATGAGAACATTCCTAGACCAGGCAGAGGACACAGATAACTCCATGGTGACATATGTGATGTATGAAGTCTCCTAGGAGTCATAGAATTGAGCTCAAAATACATTAAACTAAGGCGGAGCTTGTGAATGTTGGGGGTGGGGCTTAACACATTATATATATATATATATATATATGTCAAAACTTTTGTTTTCTAAGTTTTGGATAGAGTACGGAAGGGTTGAGACTCTGCCAGTTTATTTTTGCTGTCTGTGTGCCATCGGAGGAATTTCCCTTCACTTCCTGTCCCCAAGATTGAAGAGGAAGTAAAAGGAATTCTCCCAAAGTGAGGGAAACTCTAATCTTAGGATCTTGTCCCCAAACCGGTGTCACCATTGGAAGACTTTCCCTATATTCCTGTTCTGGGGACAGCTGTAACATTTTGCATTCTGCTGCATTTTCTTTCTCGCTAACAATGATCACCAGTACACATAAAGAGCGTGACTTCCCTAATGAGGGCACCAATAAAAACCTAACAGAGGGTCTAATCCTATCCATTTAGGCTGCATTCACACATGGCCGTTTTGAGCTTCACATTGCGTGAAGCTTGTCACCCAAAAAAAAGAGTTCAGGAGCTTCTTTTAGGCAAAATTCTTTATGCAATGCGGCAGTGGCGGTGCATCCATAAAGGGTGCACGGGCGCCGCCCCCTCTCTATCACCATAGATAGATTCATGCATTGCATGAATCTATCTATGGTCGCCGCTGCCACCCTCTATTCAGGTGCCCGGCCCCTTTTCAGGAGCCAGGAGCCTGAATTACAGCGGCGGGGTATTTTTTTTAAGCACCTGATTAGAGCAGTAGGCTCTAATAGGCGTCCAAAAAGGTGAACAGCGGGTGCCATGCTGGGCCGTCACAGTTCACTCAGCTTTTTTGTTAGGAAAGCAAATGAATATTCACTTTTCTAACACTGAACCGCCTCTCCGCCAATCAGGTGCTCGTGTCTGTTACCTATCACCTGATTGGCTGAAACGACAGGTGCTGTGATTGGACACCTATCGGGCATCCAATCATAGCAGAGGACGGGAAGAGAGGACGGTAGAAGACATCGAGGAGCGTGGAGGACATCGCCGCCGTGACCCGCTGCCCCACCGAAACAAGGTAAGTGCCGGGCGGACAGGGGGATGCACACTGGCAGAATTTGATGGGCACAGAGGCAGCAATTGATGGGCACAGTAGCAGCAATTGATGGGCACACTGGCAGCAATTGATGGGCACACTGGCAGCAATTGATGGGCACAGTGGCAGCAATTGATGGGCACACTGGCGGCAATTGATGGGCACACTGGCGGCAATTGATGGGCACAGTGGCGGCAATTGATGGGCACACTGGCAGCAATTGATGGGCACACTGGCAGCAATTGGTGGGTACAGTAGCTTCGTTTGATGGGCACAGAGGCAGCAATTGATGGGCACAGTAGCAGCAATTGATGGGCACACTGGCAGCAATTGATGGGCACAGTGGCGGCAATTGATGGGCACACTGGCAGCAATTGATGGGCACACTGGCAGCAATTGATGGGCACACTGGCAGCAATTGGTGGGTACAGTAGCTTCGTTTGATGGCACAGTGGTGGCAATTTATGGGTACAGTGGCTGCATTTGATGGCACAGTGGCGGCGTTTGATGGCACAGTGGCGGCGTTTGATGGCACAGTGGCGGCAATTGATTGCACTGTGGCTGCTTTTGATGGGCACAGGGGCTGCGCTTGATGGCACAGTGGCGGCAATTGATTGCACTGTGGCTGCTTTTGATGGGCACAGGGGCTGCGTTTGATGGCACAGTGGCGGCAATTGATTGCACTGTGGCTGCTTTTGATGGGCACAGTGGCTGCGCTTGATGGGCACAGTGGCTTTGTTTGATGGGTGCAGTGGCTGCGTTTGATGGGCACAGTGGCTGCGTTTGATGGGCACAGTAGCTGCATTTGATGTGCACAGTAGCTGCATTTGATGGGCACAGTGGCTGCAATTATTTTTTTTTTTTCAGTTTGTTTGCGCCCCCAAAAAAATTTGAGCACCATCCGCCACTGCAATGCGGTTTACCATGATTGCAGTGCAGTTAATCACGTGACAATCGCAGCAGAACCGCACTGCTTTTTTAGGTGCAATTCAAATGAAAATGCAATTCAAATGCATCTGAAATGTGCATTGCGCGATTTGCCATTCACACCTGGGAATTTGGAAGTCAAGATTCAGAACGCTTATGTGTGAATGTGACCTTAATGAAAGGGGAGCCCCTTTATCTCTTCTCTATATCCCGTAGTAAATATTACAATTCAGTCTAATATCAGGATATCCGGAATCTTACCTCTGGGGCCATATAACCGCCTGTACCCACAGTTGCCGTGAGCGCCTCTATGTTTTCCCTCCGTGAGATGCTGAAGTCCGCAATCCTGACGTGTCCCTCGCTGTCCAGTAGAATGTTCTCCGGTTTGAGATCTCTGTGAAGAAAAGAAGTGAACTGTTAGCTCTGCATATCCCACATTATATTAACCTCATAACGACCGGTGCACGCCGATGTACGTCGGCAGAATGGCACGGACAGGCAAATGGGCATACCTGTACATTCCTTAGAATTTGCCACCGTGCCATCGGGTGCGCGGCGGCGTGCACGCGTGCCCGTCGCGAGCTCCGTGAGTCGGATCGTGTGTCCCGCGGACTCGATGTCCGTGGGGATACCCGCGACCATCTCACAGAGAAGAAGAACGGGGAGATGCTAATGTAAACAAACATCTCCCCATTCTGCCTAGTGACAGTGTCACTGATCATAGCTCCCTGTAATCTGGAGCGTGATCAGTGATGTGTCACACACAGCCCCTCCCCCCACAGTTAGGATCACTCTCTAGGACACACTTAACCCTTCCCTAGCCCCCTAGTGGTTAACCCCTTCACTGCCAGTGTCATTTTTACAGTAATCAGTGCAATTTATTCGCACTGATCGCTGTATTAATGCCAATGGTCCCAAAATTGTCCGATGTGTCCGCCATAATGTCGCAGTCATGATAAAAATCGCTGATCGCCTCCATTACTAGTAAAAAAAAATTTATAAAAATTCCATAAAACTATCCCCTATTTTGAAGATGCTATAACTTTTGCGCAAACCGATCAAACGCTTATTGCATTTTTTTTTTTTTTACCAAAAAATATGTCGAAGAATATGTATCGGCCTAAACTGAAGAAAAAAAATGTTTTTTTATATATTTTTTGGGGATATTTATTATAGCAAAAAGTAAAAAATATTTCTTTGTTTTCAAAATTGTCGCTCTTTTTCTGTTTATAGCGCAAAAAATAAAAACTGCAGAGGTGATCAAATACCACCAAAAGAAAGCTCTATTTGTGGGAAAAAAGGACGTCAATTTTGTTTGGGAGCCGTGTCGCACGACCGCGCAATTGTCAGTTAAAGCGAGGCATTGCCGAATCGCAAAAAGTGCTCTGGTCTTTTGCCAGCCAAATGGTCCGGGGCTTAAGTGGTTAAAGAAAGAAAAGATACAAATATACATGTATACAAAGAAGAATGAAGATTGATGGGTGGACATTGGCTTCTTTTATATCTGCCTACAGGAAGATCTCTGTTCCGGGGTTTCCAGCTCTGCCCACCTGCTATATTCATCATGAAGAGGTCTCACTCCTCTTGCTGGATTTTGTATAAATCGTACATTAAGCAGAATATGGCATGAGCAGGGAGATTTCTGCAGCAGATGGAAGGAGACAGCACAACTGGGAACGCTGGTGGAAAGTCTTCCTGATTCAATAAAACAGCAGAAGCCAAGGGGAGATTGTTAGTCAGCTAATTCTATACTTACAAATGGGCGATGTCATGAGCATGGATGTATTGCAGTCCACAAACAATCTCGGCAGTGATATGTCTGAAGGAGAAAGAAAAATATGAATTAGTATTTAAAATCATCATAGACCAATAAAAGATAAAGATGAAGAGACTTCCCCCTATAGTACATAGGGGTGTGGTTGGACGGGGCTCAGTGGGAGGGGCCTGGCTGTGTCACTGCCTGTTCTCAGTGGTCAGTCACCCCCGACTCCATCACAACCCTGTCATTGGACCCCCGACTCCATCACAACCCTGTCATTGGACCCCCGACTCCATCACAACCCTGTCATTGGACTTACCTTATCCTGTCGTAGCCAAATGGAGCTGAAGTTTCTATCAGTTCCCGTAGATCGCCGCCACTCATGAATTCCATGACAAGGAACAGATCAATCTGTGTGAAAATAAGAGATAAAGGTTACATTAGAGACAAGTAAGATTTGACTTTGTGGAGGAATTTAGGAAGGCACACACACCGGCACACCGTGCAATGTGGAATCTTCCTCCGAGAGAAGAGAAAAATAAATAAAAAGACTTACCTTCGTGTGGAATGTTCCATATAGATGAGTGATATATGGATGGTTCC
Organism: Aquarana catesbeiana; assembly: GCF_042186555.1. Lineage (NCBI taxonomy): Eukaryota > Metazoa > Chordata > Amphibia > Anura > Ranidae > Aquarana > Aquarana catesbeiana. Next base: position 90,737,655 of record NC_133333.1, read on the forward strand.
TGAATTTTTTCAGTATGTCATGCTCTCGAATGTCATTGATGGTTTCATATCTTCCTGGTTGAACAATCTTTACCGCCAGCTTCTGTTGAAAGGAGGGATGGGAGGCCAACACCACCTTCCCATAGGACCCCTCTCCAAGTTCATCAAGGATGGTAAAATCTTCCATTGAAAATTTGCATGGCTTCTCCTCCATGCTGGATGGGACTGGTGGAAATGTCCCATGGACTGTGCGCTCAATTTCATTGGCCGTTGGGTCATTTTCTGGGGAGAAAAAAATAAAGCAATTGTTTATATTCCTGCTATTTACACATCATTTATTGATGCTACACAGAATCGGTGGACATATAAAATGGTTGTAAACCTCAGACATGAAATAGGAACAAAGTACATCCCTCTATACTGTGTACTTCTTTCTATCCAAAGCACTGAGTGTAATTTCTTTCTGCTGCCTGCTCCCTCTGTTATCTACAGGATCCACTTCTGACAGCTTTTCCTGATACCAAGAGAAATATAATGGCTGGAGAGGAGAGCTCCAGTACACAGCCTGTGATTGACAACAACAGCTGTGCTTGTTCTCCTTGTAGTGTGAGGAGGGGGGTGTCCCTTCCCTCCAATTAGGGCTCAGAGCTCTTCTCCCTGAACCATGTACATTCAGATCCCCGACCCCTGCTTTGTGTTGCTGAGAGATGCCAACATATTTTATGTACATTCTAAGGTGTACAAGTCTGTAGAGGACAGATGTCTGCAGATAAACAGGTACAACTTATGTAGGAGAATTAGTTTAATCTCTGTGAGTCCAGTCTCTTGTGTATATGTAGGTTGTACAATCACTTTAAATGCGTTTCCTTTTACATATGTAAGTGAGTTCTGGGCCCCGGGAGTCCATTTTCAGTGCTCGGCTTTCTGTGCCAGGACTAGTGTAAGTGCTTCTAATTGGCCACCAAGAGATAGACATCCTAATGTGATCTCCGACTGTGCTGAGATTTTGGTGATAAAGACCACCGATCTGCTACATTACATACGCAGGCTGTGCTTCCTCCTCAGTATATTTGTGATTTACTCTTCCTCCCTCTCATTGCAATCCCATCATTCTGCTTATCCTAATTAATAATCATTCCAATATTCTATATTGGTTTTATCTCATCCGATCTTCCCTTAGAGAACAGCGGGGCTCTGACGGGTCCATTTCTGCACAGTGAGTGAAGACAGACTTGTCATCCGCCTGCTCAGCAGGAGGTCAATGGAGCGATCCCCCACTGAGCTAGTGGAGTCCATCCAGCGGATCCGCCCCGTGTGAAAGGGGTCTGAGGCTCCATTCACATCTATGCATGCTGCTTTTAAGCATTTCTGCAGTGCTTTTCGCTATGCTTTCTGCCGCAATTTGCCATTTTTTTATGGGTTTTTTTTGGGGGGGGGATTTGTTGTTGGGCAGATTTAAAAATGCAAATTGTGGCAAAATCACAGCAAAATCGCGGTAAAGACGCACTACATGCTTCTCTTTTGAAATCTTTTGAAGCATAAAAAAAGGAACAAAGCACATTTTTGCGTTTATAAAAGTCCCTGACACTTTCCAAAAACGCAAAGGCACAAAAATGCATCGATGTGAACATGTTCCATAGGAACCCATGTTAAAAAAAAATGTTCGGCATTCCTGCAAGAAGCATGAAAAAATGCATTGGTGTGAATGGAGCCTAAGCTTACAGTGGGGCTGCCTGTCAGATTTGTACATCTCCTTCACACCTGATAGCTGTCACCTCACACCTGTCACCTTCAAATCTGATTGGCTGCCCAAGTGTTATGAGGGGGGTGTGTCTCACTGTTGCTATGGAGATAAAGGGTCTCGCTGTGTAATTGGTGCCTCCACAGAGGGCCGTACAAGCCCAGAGGACCCCCCGCCACCAACAAACCTGTCCAGGGGATTGGCAGGAAAGCTGCAGGTATCGGGGGAGGGGAGGAGTCTGCAGAGCCAATCCAACAGGTAGGCCATGTGATAATGATCAGTCCCCCAAGGAGCTTACAATCTAATCTCCCAAACTCACATTCATAGACATACTAGGCCAATCTACCTCCCTGTCTTTTTAATTTTTGTACAAATAAAATGTATTTCTTCTTTTAATTTTTTTTGCTATTAATTTTGCCCTTAAAATCCCATCTATACGAGGTTCTTTTTGTATTATTTAGGGATGGTGGCAATTCTTCACACTAATTCTTGAGAGTCTACTTGTTTACATCTACCTCCCTGCGTGTCTTTGTAGTGTGGGAGGAAACCCACGCAGGCGCAGGGAGAACATGCAAACTCCAGGCAGGGGGGGCGCTGTGGTTGGGAATTGAAGCGATGACCCCGGTGCTGCCAGGCAGAAGAGCCAACCACTTCATTCCTGTAACTTGGTGGTGGGACTGCAGCTTCTTGTTGTATGTTTCTGTACAATGTAACAGCTCCTATGCTGCACTGCATGTGGATGAAGCTGGACTGCTAGGAAGATCTTAGTCTGCCAGAGACAAGCAGGTACTCATCGGGCCGTTTTATATTTAAATGTCATTTTATGAAAAAGAGAGAAATGAGAGTGAAAAGAGAATCGTTTGTAGAGAGAGGGAAGATGGTGGGGGGAGGGGCGGTGCTTAGAGGATATTATGGGATAGAAATCTGCTGATGGAGCTGGTGCCGGTCTGGATACTGGAATGTGGGAGGAGCTTCATATTGATTGTGGGAGGAGCTTATTCATAAAAGTGCGTTGTACCATGTGACCTCGGTAGGGGTATAGTGGTACCATTATCTCACTCCTGATGATCCTTGTTAATATTTGAATGGAGTTAATCAGCTCTATAGAAATTCATAGAGGTGAATAATTTCCTTGAAATCATTTCATTGAACAATGAACTTACTACACAGCTGCACTACTATTAGAGTTTTCAGACATCTGTATCTCAAAAAGGACAACCTGGAGGTAAATGTAATTAACACATTACACCCACTTTCTGCAGTTCTTTCTTGAATATAGTTCTAGATAGTGGCGGCTGCTCCATAGGGGCCCAGGGGCGCCACCCCCCCATTCACGCATCCGGACCCCTAATCTACATGCGGGGCACCGGACACATGGATTCCAATGGGGTTTTTTTTTTTGAAGCACGTGATTAGAGCCTGAGGCTCTAATTGGCTTCAAAAAAGGGAGGGCTCGGGTGGCGGAGCACACCCACTTGTGTGACAATAGCTAAATGAATATTCACTATTGTCTTCCGCATTTTCCTCCCGGCCAATTAGGAAGCCCCGATTGGCCAGGGAGTCTTAGCACTCCCTAGCCAATCGTGTCTCAGGACACACTTCCCGTTCCTGTGTGGCTAGGAGGAGAATGTCTCTGTGTGTGCTCACTGGAGAATCGGTCAGAGCAGCCCCGACTCTTCCTTCTCCCTGCCTCCATAAGGTAAGGCACATTCACAGTGAATCACCACTGTCCGTCTCCCATAGGGAGGTAGGGGGGTCTTGGGTGTTCTCCGCTGTCCGTGGGGGATGTTAGTTTGGGTCACCCCCCAAAAAAAATTTGGAGCACCAGCCGCCACTGGTTCTAGATACTTCCCATTAATGGTTTTCTAATTGAGCACACATGGTCAAAGCCCCATTGCCATAAACAGAAAGGTGGAACGGACAAGAGTAGACCAGATGTCCGCTCAACACCTTCTTCATAGAAGAGCAGAAGAGGAGAAATCATGTGATGAAAGCTGAAAGTCGATAAGCTTATACAAAACACACAAACATATGCAGATACAGCTTCTTAGTCGCATCTTCTCTACCAAGACGTAGCAAATCGATTTGGGTGAATTGGCTGCCTTGACTTGTCTCAAGCCCTAAAGTGAGGCCATCCTTGAATGACTCTGTAGAGGCTGTTTCCTGGGCAGCTCGTTGGATTTACATTTCGGTGCCCTTTAAGGACATAATTGCTTCGGATAAAATTTCTAGGCACTCCACAAGCGATAAGTTGTCTGGCGGCATTCAGGGCTGCACTGTTGGGAGCACGATCTGCAGTTTGGAGACAAAGGTAGTGAAGGGTGGTTACATTTACCTGGTCATTTGGTGGAGGAAATAATAAATACACAGCTAGAGGACTCTTTTGCTATGTAAGTGCTCAGCATAAATACTCATATCTGTGTAGGAATTCTTGAGCAGCATCATTCTACAACTTGTGGCAACATTTTGGGTTGTCTAGATATATATATATATTGTCTAGAGATATACGCTATTCTGTTGCATCTTGAGAGGAACTTTGCATCCCATCTCAACTGAAAGAAAATCATCTAAAGCTCAGTATACGCTAGTAGAATTTTTTCACAACTTTCTATTTTCATTCGATTACCGTATATACTCGAGTATAAGCCGATCCAAATATAAGATGAGGCACCTAATTTTACCACAAAAAACTGGGAAAACTTATTGACTCGAGTATAAGACTAGGGTGAGAAATGCGCAGCTACTGTAAGTGGAAAAGAGGGTCAACAATGCCCATTTGCAGCCTCACTGTGCCCATTAGCAGCCATAGGTCCCCAGAACTTAAAACTTGGTAGTTAAAGGTTCCTAGATGCCCCCTAGCTGCAGCCAAAATTTGGGGTCTCTGCACCCAAAGGGTCCCAAAATGACATTGCTGCAGATGGACACAGTTGACCGACTTTGGGGCCCCATATCTCGGGACCACTTGGTGCTAGGAACCCCAAACTTGGTGTGCAAACCCAGTGAAACTAGCACTACAACACATCCAAGTTCCTAGCACCAAGTGGCCCAGAGATACGGGGCCCCAAAGTCGGTTCGGAAAATGTCAAGCACTTTTCTGCAGCAGAGAATTGAATTTGGGGCTCCATATCTTGGGGCCACTTGGTGCTGGGAACCCCGGCTTTGGGTATGTTGTAGTTCTAGTTCCACTGGGTTTGCACACCACATTTGGGGCTCCTAGCACCAAGTGGCCCAGAGATACGGGGCCCCAAAGTCAGTTTGGAAAATGTCAAGCACTTTTCTGCAGCAGAGAATGACATTTTCCGAACCGACTTTGGGGCCCCGTATCTCAGGGCCACTTGGTGCTAGGAACCTCAAATTTGGTGTGCAAACCCAGTGGAACTAGCACTACAACGTTACCCAAAGTTGGCATTCCGAGCACCAAGTGGCCCAGAGATACGGGGCCCCAAAGTCGGTTCAGAAAATGTAATTCTTTGCACCAGAAAAGTGCTTGACTCGAGTATAAGCCGAGGGGGGCACTTTCAGCACAAAAAAAATGTGCTAAAAAACTTGGCTTATACTCGAGTATATACGGTATCTAATTTCTAATAATAAGGTGACGAAAAAAATTTGAAGGAGCAGGATGGAATTTATTTCTCAAAATGGACTCATTTCTAGCAGTGAATGTGGTTTTCATTCAAGAAAGTCCATTTGTTCCAAACTCAAATGTAAAGTAAGTTCAACTAAACTTTTAAGAAATTTCAAACGACATTCATCAGGTCATAGAATACTGAGAATTGTCATACAAATGTTCGTACAATCAAAATCTTCTTCTGGCCAGCTCTAGTCAGATATACCCTATATTGTCAAAAGTATTGGGACGCCTGCCTTTACACGCACATGAACTTTAATGGCATCCAAGTCTTAGTCTGTAGGGTTCAATATTGAGTTGGCCCACCCTTTGCAGCTATAACAGCTTCAACTCTTCTGGGAAGGCTGTCCACAAGGTTTAGAAGTGTGTCTATGGGAATTAGGCAACAAATTTGACCCTTTGATCACCCCTGATGTCAACCCCTTCCCTGCCAGTGTCATTAGTATAATGTCAGTGCATATTTTTAGCACTGACTGTAATAATGTCACTGGTTCCCCCCAAAAAAGTGTCAAAAATGTCAGCTAGGTGTCCAATCTGTCTGCCGCAAAAAAAGGACATACATTTTTTTTTTGAGCACAGCATCGCACAACTGCGCAATTGTCAGTTAAAGTAATGCAGTGCCGTATCGCAAAGTATGGTCTGGTCATGAAGGGGGTAAATCCTTCCGGCCCTGAAGTGAAGTTATTATAGCTTGCCCCTTCTTACTTTGGTCTTCTTACAATACCCACACTATCACTTACTGGTGAAGGATCCTATGAAGCTGATTCCAATGGATATGTGGTTATAGGATCTGGCATGAGCTCCAAGTGTTGTCCAACCACGACCTTCATATACTCTTCCATCTTCTCCAACAAGGAAGCTGGGTACGAAATATTGAAGGATTTCCTGTTATCAAATGATTACTGCACAAATAATAGTCTCCAGCTGCTTTTTCTCAGCCATCTACCATTGTGAAACAAAAGCTAACGGCTTAAAATGAACCAGTGTAACAGGTAAAGGCAATTCTCAACCACTTTACAGTATTAAACTGAAACCCTTAAATCTTTTCATCAGACTCACCCAAGCTCTAGTTAATGAGCGGAGTTGGTGTACTGGCTGTGCAGTTCACTGTGAGTCCATAATAGAAGAAATCACTGGCAACCCAAAGCTTCTTCTTATAAGAATTTTATTTGGCACAATAGCAGTGTACAACCCACATAATGCTAACACGTTTCAGCCAAAGCTTTCCTCATAAGTTAACAGTATTAAAATCAAAATTTTATAGCAAAACAGCCTGTGTGAAAAAATGGAAATGGGGCGGTACAATACTCAATTGACAATCATGGCATGAATGAGTCAAAACATGCCGCACTTTACTTCCTCTTTAATATCTGAATAAAATGTTTGACTTTATTCACATATTCAAGATGTGCTGGCAACATATTTCTACCTGTGTCCATGCAATGCATACTGATAGTTGCCTCAGCACCCTACCTGTGAAAAAGATGGATTCCAGTCAGATGTGTGGTGGGAATTTCTTGTTTGGTTAGAAGCAAGATATCTGGTGGTGCCCAATGGGGGAATAACTGGGCTATAGGAAACATACTGCTGGTACAAAGTTTGTATTGACTGAGCATTGTGAGTTTAAAAAGCTGAATAGTCCATGTTTCATAAACAACAACAAAAAAAAAAAAAACACTTTAATCAATTGCACAAAGAGTTATGGCAGCAAAGTTGTTAGCAAAATAACTAAACATTCCATACACAACATGAAAAATAAGGACAAGCTCACCCAGTTCAGGAAAACTCTGTGGGCATCATGAAAAAAGGAAGGGTGTGGGTGCCAAAGCCAAGTCCTTGAGATAGCCCAGGGTAGTGGTGCAGTAGAGGGACGGTGTGAAGTTAAAATTATTGAAGAGAACCAAAAAGAAAGAATAGTGGGGAAAAAGGAGAAGGGGGGGGAGGGGAGGGAAGGGGAGGTGTGGGCGAGGATGGGGGAAGAAGTGGCGCGGGAGGAGAGGGGGTGGTGGAAGGATGGGAGGCGGGAGAAAAGGAAGGAAAAGGGGGAGAGGAAGGAAAAGGGGGAGAGGAAGGGGGGGGGGAGTGGGGAGGGATGAAAAGGAAGACAGGAAGGGGGGGGAAAGGAGGGAAGGAGAAGGGAAGGAAAGAGGGAGGGGGGAGGGGGGGGAAACAAGTGGAGAGGGGAAGGGCAGGGGGGGAGAAAAGGGGGGGGGAAACCCAGGAGATCCCATACCGTGCAAGGAAAATAAATAAGGTGAAAAGGCTGCACACTGCCAATAATAAGGCTGGCACTCACCGCCTACAGATTGAAATAGTATGTGACACGTGAGCTGGGATGTAAGAAAACTTCCGGTTAGCAGGACCGTAGGTCAAAAGGGTCATACAGAGCCATGAGAGATGTTCGCATTACAAGCATCCCTGAGACTGGGATCCTGAATATGTAACAAAGCGGTCACAATGGCTAAAAGAAAATTTAATGTGAAAAAATTAAAGAATTGTTTTACAGGGGTGATGCTAAAGATGATGAAAAACAGCTGACCACTATCAAGATCAATAGGGGGAATAGTTCTACTTAGGTGGAAAGGGGAAATGATATGATAAGTGGCAAAGATAAAAAAGCCCTATCAAAATAGAGGGGGCACTTACAGAGGGTACTGGTGAATGGAAAAAGAAAAAGGTAGCTGAGTGTGTAGCAGCTAAATCAAGGTTGAGGGCACACTTGTAACAGGGATGGAGATTGTCTAGATGAAACACATACATGGCTGTGCAGGAGGTGTCCAGCAGCGCTACAGCCATGCAGGGTAGCAGATCCAGAATGAAGGATGACCAGCTAGCAGACAGAGGGGGAGGAGGGGGGAGGGAAGAGACTAACCTGTATGTAGCGATCCTCAGCCGGCTCAGTGTCAGGAGGCTCTAAGGCTCGTATAGGGGCCATTGCTGGCCGCTATAAGAGCTCCCCAACCCGGAAGTCAGGGACGGCAAGAGGGCCGGTGTCCTATCGTATTATGTCCGCTATCGGATAGTGTCCGCTCTCTTCTGCGCATGCGCAGCTGGGCCATCGCATAGTGTCCGCTCTCTACTGCGCAAGCGCAGCGGACACTCCGAAAATAGCCGAAATTAAACAGCTGAGCTATGCAAAGCTTAGCGCATGCGCACTTTAAACAATATTAACTTACATGCCCCCGCACCGCCCCGCACCGCACGTTCACGAGGCCGTGCATGTTTAAGGGCGCTTACATTACAAGGGCGGACTGTTTACGGGCGGATACTTGCATAATAAGGGCGGATACTTGGGCGGATACTTGCATAATAAGGACGGATACTTACATCAGATTTTAACCCCTTCAGAACACGATAGACTATGCATTTATACACGTTTTAATAAGGGCAGATACTTTTATGTTTCAATTTATCCTTTCATGGTACATCAGATTTTAACCCCTTCAGAACACGATTGGCTATTGGCTATGCATTTATACACGTTTTATGCATGCATTTCAACATGTATTCATCCATGTATGTCTAATATGCATGGATGGATGCATACAGCACTCATAGATGGATACAGCGATGTATATACCAGTCATAGATGTATGGATATAGCGTTCATAGATGTCTATACTGGTCATAGATGTATGGATATAGCATTCATAGATGTCTATACTGGTCATAGATGTATGGATATAGTAGCATTCATAGATGTCTATACTGGTCATAGATGTATGGATATAGCATTCATAGATGTCTATACTGGTCATAGATGTATGGATATAGCGTTCATAGATGTCTATACTGGCCATAGATGTATGGATATAGCGGTCATAGATGTATGGATATAGCGGTCATAGAAGTATGGATATAGCGGTCATAGATGTATGGATATAGCAGTCATAGAAGTATGGATATAGCGGCCATAAAGTGGCCATAGATGTATGGATATAGCGGTCATAGAAGTATGGATATAGCGGCCATAAAGTGGCCATAGATGTATGTATATAGCGGCCATAGATGTATGATATAGCGGTCATACATGTATGCATATAGCGTTCCTAGATGTATGGATATAGCGGTCATGTGTGCCGTCATGCAGCGGTCATGTGTTATGTATGTATGGATGGACGGACCGGATGGATACAGCGCTCATGTATGAAGGATAGATGGATACAGCTGTCATGGATGTATGAGATGCATGGATACAGCACTCATGTATAGATGGATAGAGCGCTGATGGATGGATACAGCGGTCATGCATGGATACAGCACTGATAGATGGATGGATACAGCCGTCATTTTTTGGCGACATGGATATATACAGGGGCCATGCACACATTTTCTTATTCACCACCAGTGCCTCACTCAATCCCTAACCTAACATGCCCCTCACCTAAACACGCCCTACTAATTCACATTAAACATCCCTTAAATGTCTTATGCACAGTCAATTTACAAACATATATTTACAACAACTTCATCAGTGCAGCCTCACCTGTGCCCCCATGTGAGGTTGCAATGGGCACAATCAGGTTGATAGATAGAATGCATCCCAACTTTGGATAGCCGTTCTGTCTATCACAGGCGCACGGCAGCAGGAGAGCTAATAATAATGTTAGCTGTAACAGCGTGCAATCACGCGGATCAATTCTTCCTACATGCTCTTTTCCCACATGGGTCAATCAGTGGGAGAACATCTCCCGATCAACCACCCAAGCGGTGCTTAACCCCCTCTCCCATGCAGCCCAGCTTCCAATACCTTTTTTTTCACTAAATGCAAGTGAAATATTTGAGGACTGCTATAAGATATGTGTAGCCCAAAACTAAAAATTTTAAAGGAGCCATTTTTTCCACCCATAAGCTACTCAGTGTGAAAGGGGTTAGAGGTTAAAGGTTACTACACTCCACACACACTATCATCTCTCAATCTCTAGGTGACAGATCGAGAACGAGTCCCACTCTTTGCCAATAACTACGCGACATTCTGCATCAACTCAACACGTTGTTAAATGACTGTGCCTGACGCAGAGTGCATTGTTTCCCCCCCAAATCCTAATCAGTGTACCTCACGCTTCGTCATAATGTGCAAGCCCCTCATTGTCTGTCAGACAGTGACTGATACACAGTAACACAGACACTGCCTGCCACTCACCTACGGTGTCATTTCAGCTGTCACACTGAGAGACTAAGCTTTGTCAATAAAATATGGAAATTGTTTGCCTTCTATCTACATAGAAGGCAAACAATTTCCATGTTTTATTGACAAAGCTTAGTCTCTACAGCTAGACCAAAATCAAACTCCTCATGCTGCATTTATAATCACTCTGACAGCATTTGTCCTCATTAGACTAAGATTTTTTTAGGAATACTTTTTTTTATACTCAAGTAATCAGAAACCCCTACCTTATGTTATAATAAATGTTCTACTTCATTACAGCCAAACCCCCCCCCAAATAACCATACTAAATCATTAAGGTGACATAAATAAAACTTTTATTATACAAACTATTTAAAGACAATATGAACTTTATTATAAAAACAAAAACATAATTTCACAACCTTTCCAGGAAAGGGCAAAATAAACCCCCCGTATTGCAAATAGGAGGAAAAAATTCCCTTTCGACCCCTGTATCTTCTAGGCGATCAGACTTTGGTTTTATTGTCCCTGGAAAGCAACAACATTATTGTTGAGCAGGGTTAAACTATATCTTTGGCAGTTTGTCGAAATAAAGTCCCAGATAGTCTCTTGCCCGTCATAAGGAAACACTCAGATGAAAGTCCACTCC